>NC_052400.1:12558459-12888973 GCF_009389715.1 Phoenix dactylifera
TTTAATAGCTCGAAGGATGGCAGGAATCCATTTCTTGTTCTTTATTCTCCCTTTCCTCTCTTTTCTTTTTCCCTTTTATAGAAAAATTTACTTGCTCCAAGTTGGATTTTTCACAATATTTAACTGTTTATCCCCTTTTAGTGCTGTTTCCTGTTGTCTTAACTTTGTCAGCCTTGGAATGAAAATATGCCCGTTTTACTCCGCGAATCCTTGGTGGAGTCGAAATCTTGAGGGATAACACCACTCAAGACTCGAAATATGACTTTTTTTGAATATTATCAAATAAGTACTGATGTTCTAGTTAAAGATATTGGAGTGAGCACCAGCGTTTTGAATAAGTTGGAATCTTCTTTGTGCTCTTAGTGAGAAAGATTATAATGCAGTTATGTTCTTTTTCTTCTGGTAAATAAGGGGTAAAAACCTGTTTGTTGCGGAATGTAAATTTTTATAATTGTATTGGTTAATATTAAGTGGGAAGGAAAGAATGATATTTTGAAAAATGTTTTCTGGCATTGTTAAGGTAGTTGAATGGTCTGCTTTGCATCTAACTTGCCTTTAGCTCTTTGCATCTATTCAACGAGTAACAGGTTGCTGGACTGCAAATACCTAGGAAAACCAAATAACAAAATGATTTTGGCTGATGGGATTATAATAAGTTTCCATTAGATTTTGTTGATCTTGCTTTGGTGCCCTCTATTTTTCTCTTATTTAAGTCATTCTTGAGTTTTGGTTCAAGCGCTGCAACCAAAAGTAAGAACCAGTTGGTATACCCCCTCCAATATGGGCCCTCATTTATTACAGGAATCACAAGTTTCTCCTTATTTGTATAGGATTCAAATTTGAAATCTAATCCAACAGTCTTCTTTTTCTCTTCTTGTTGTTGTTTGACATAATCTTATTGAAAGAGTTCCAACGGGTTAGGATTTTTTTCTTTTTCTTTCTGCAGACACTAACCCAAAACTTTCCACCACCGACACCCTGTGTGCTCTTCTCTTCTTTGCTTCGATGCATATGCCTTTATTTCAATCTCTTTTTTCTTTCTCTTGTTTCTCTTCTCTGTTCGAGGAACCTATCTCCTCAGCATCTCTATCACTATCTCTATCTTTCTCTCCTAAAATGGGTAACTGGCTGAACCAGCTAACAAGCAAATCACATTTGCTTCTCTTTAGTTGGACAGTGAGGATGTTTTTTTTTTCCAAAAGTGCCTAAGTAAAAAAGAGTACCGAAGCCAATCTGTAATTTTGTTCATCATTTGGTCTATTGCTGTACTTGGTTAGGCTAACAAAAATTGCAGAAGCGAGAAAAACTAGAATAGGCATATATCGAAGATGGTAGATACAAGGTTTATCATCAACATTGTTATCATCGTTGTTGTTATCTTGACATGTTGATACTTAGGAACATGATTTCATGAATTATGGGTAAAGAAGAAGATCACTAATTGATTAAAAGACAGAAAAAATGGATTAAGATGTCAACCTCTTGAAATTCTTTGATTTAAATGTGCAAAAATCTTCTAGATTGCATTTTCGATCGTTTTGCTTTAGAATTGCCCCAAGGGGAAAGAGAATCACTTAACCGTTACATTTTTCAGACCTCAAGTTGTCTTTCATGATGGACTGGTTTTCATGTCTCTCATGTACATGCGTTATGGAGGTTGATTGTTTACTTAATATGCTAGCCTACAAACACATTTTTAAATCACATTTCTTATTTTAATTAACTCTGTGAATAATAGGAACGTTTCACTGGTCGTTCTCGCGGGTTTGGTTATGTAACTTTCTCATCAACAGAGGATGCAAAGGTGATTATACCTTGTTTTAATTTCTTTTTGAAGATTTATGCCCGTGATATTTAACCTGTAACATGTACTTTTAGGAACTCTTTATTTAGATATCTTCTTCGTATTGCTTCTTTCTCCGTGGAAGTTGTCAATTTTTTGTTATATATTTACATCAATGGTTATACATGATATCTGCTTAATGTTATTATCTGATCTTTTTATTAGGGAAAAAAATCCATGTGGAACCTCTGTAGGTTCTTTTTCTTCTATTTGTAGATGCATGATTATGATAGATTTACTTAGTGAGAGCAAAACATCTAATAAACAAGCGATTACTTTCTACTTATCTAACAACTTTATGAATGATGGCCGTCATGATATCTATAATTGATAACACATATTAAATTTCTATATAATATTATCAGAGGAAAAACCCCTGCGCAATTCCAAGTACGTTTCTTGTATCTGTGGATTCTGGATTATGAAAACTTGTTCACAATAGAAC
The DNA here is from genome assembly GCF_009389715.1 of Phoenix dactylifera. Lineage (NCBI taxonomy): Eukaryota > Viridiplantae > Streptophyta > Magnoliopsida > Arecales > Arecaceae > Phoenix > Phoenix dactylifera. The sequence continues at coordinate 12,560,748 of NC_052400.1, forward strand.
ACTTTATAAACAAGTGACAACTTGTCCATAATTGGTAACGCGTATAAAATTGGTGTCATGTTTCTTATAATGCACCATTCTTTACCAATTATGAAGGTTGAAGGAGTCAACATTCCCTATTTTGGAGCTTTTATGATCTAGTCAAAGAACTATTTTGTTATGTAATATATGAATTAATAACAGATAGTTCTGTTGGATTAATTGTCATTCATGCCACTCAATTGAATTACATTAGTTCCATTTTATCACTTTACTATTTTCACTCAGCCTATAAGAAAGTCAAAACATATGTTGCGTTGCAAGTCACATGCTAGCATAGAAGTGTTTTCACTTGCACTTGGAATATTAATATTGACTCAATCTGGGCACCAAGATAGCATCTATGTTGAAACCCTTGGGAGAGTGACTGCTTGAATAAATTAGGGCTTCTTAGATTGTATATGTAAATGCCTATGGCCTGTGATGAATATAGGGTTTCTTATGACTTTTGCCTTATAGGAAGAAAAACATATTTGGTTCTTGTTGATCATCTAGTTGACTCTTGTTTTGAGCCTCATGACCAGATTGCAGGGTTTTACTATTTTGGTTGTTTAGGCATTTGAAAGTTAGATGCAGTTTGAGAAATGCTCTAGACTAATTATGGTGTTGTCATTGAAATATTGGAGTTCTCTTCCACCTCCCCCCTTTGTGTTGAGAAAACTCAGGTTTAATATGACTAATTTCAAAGGGAGTAATTTATGTTCTCTTGTGGTCATACTTATCCTTGGTTATGTAGTAGTGAGTCTGTATATGGAAATAGAATTATGTATTATTTATGATTTTTTTTTGCATGGTGGGTTTAGCGTTCCACCCTATTGGATTCATTATTTTGCACTTCTTTCTTTTAGCTACCAGTTATATTGGTCCATCATCTTGCAACCCTGCTCTTGTAGCAGGTTGTATCAATTAATATCACATCTGAATCTCCTAGCATATATCTGGATGTCTTTCAATGAATTCCATGATAGTCATAGTCAGATTTGGTGGAAATAAAGGATAAACCAAGCACCATAGCAAAGAGTCAAGAAGATTATTACCGTAATGGGAAATGGACTAACAGACAGCATTAATGGACCAATCTCCTTTCACTTCTTTAATGGTTTGTTGGGTTGCAAGTGAGGCACCAGTATAACAATATTATTGCTTTTATTTGGAGTATGAGACTGGTTCAATCAAGGAATCAAGCTAGCACATATCTTGGATTGCTTTGGAGAGAGAGCACTTGAAGGAATTATGGGCTCTCAAGTTTTATATATATATATATATATATATATATATGCTTATATGTCATGACGAACCACAAAATATTCATTTTTTGGGGTTTCTTATGACTTTTGCCTTCTAAAAGCGTTTGCTTATATTGGTTACTCATTGACCATCTAGTGATGCTTATTTTTTTGACTTCATGACTCGCTCGTGTTCTTTTTCTTTTTTTGTGAATTCTTGATTTTTTGCTTATCTTCCTTCCTGCTTCCATTATTATTGGTGCGTCGCCTTGCAATTCTACTCTCATAGCACCTTATATCAATGAATGTTGCATGTGAAACTCCAGTTAGACTGCTTTTAACATGGATCTGAATGTTCTGCAATGAATTCCATGACAACCATATTGGGATTTGATACATTTTCATCATAAGAAGGCACAACCAAATTTCATGACTTGCCAAAATCACTGAGAAGATGATCACCATAATGGGATGATGGATTAGACAAATTGCATTAATGGACCTGTTTCCTTCAACTTCTTTGACCTTACCTTTGTCTTATCCATCTTTTCCTTTTAGATTGATGAGAACTTGCATCCAGAAGGCGGATTTACCACATTAAGGCTTTCTCAAGATAATCCAGTGTGGTAATATGAGGAAAATATAACAAGAAAAATATTTATATGTTCAACACTGCTTACATCCTCCTTAACCAAATTTCATTTCTCAATGACAATTGTTTTAGGCAACTTCAAAATTACAATCATGATTTTGAATTTGACCACATTGATAAAGTATTCTTTTGGTTGGCTTTTTGGCACTTTAGCATCACTTTAGATAAAAATAATAAAAATCCAAAAAAATGAAAACAAGAAATATATAAGAACATAGACTAGGTTTTATTCTATAAGTACTTGAAAGATTTTGTTTTCAATCAAAAATATGATTGTAAATCAGCATTGGTAGTGTGCATTAGTGGTTGTACATATGATCATTGTAATTCCAGGCAATACTCACATGAAAACAATGAACATGTGATTTTCAAGCTCATGGAGTTGCTTGTCTAAGAATTGGGGCAACCATGCATTGGAAGGGGAATTCAAAATAATAAGCCAAGCAATGACACCAATCCTTCTATCAAGATGAGATCTTCTGTTGAGCTCTGTTGTCAAGGAAACTTCACAAATAGACTGCACAGAATTTCGTGGCTAACTGTTACCATCTCAGTGGTTAAGCCAGAAGTCTTTGGCAGCTTGCCTAAACATGGAGATGAAGGTAGATTTAGTTATACAGAAGTCTGCTTCTGCAAACAGCATTCGAAATTTATTTGTATAAAGAATATCGTAAAGACCTACATTTTTTAAAAGCAAAATTTTTAAATATGAAAAAAATCTTTCTTTTGCCAATCATTCCTCTTCTCCACTTCAAGTGAGAGGGACCATGGATGCTGAATTAACCCTCTCTGTTGCAGCCCATCCCCACCTTTCTATGGAATGTTCTGGAAAAAAAACAAAAGAACAATAAGAGAAAAACACTTCAGAAAGAACCCTAACCCATCTTCAGTCATAAAAACTTTGCAGAGCTATCTGAGGTTTTATGTCTGTAAGTATGCATGGTTTTGCTACACTTTGGAATTTTGTCAGCTGGGCACTTGTTATCTATTGTGAACTGTGAGCCTATTTTATGGGATTTATTAAAAGAGACCATTTTCATTACTCCTACCTCGTTAATGGTACATGGTCATAATTTTGTCGATTAACTTTACACATGTGGTAGGTTTCCAAGATTAGATTTTTGTTGTATCTGCCAACATAGTGGATGACCTTTTGTCAACAAGCTTTTAAATATTCACATAGACTACTGGTTGCAGGAAGCACATTTTGCATCATCTCACAATTGAGTTGTTGCAGTTCAGATGTAAATTGAAAGTCTGAAAATTGAAGGCAACTTCTGATTTGGCCCATCTTTCACTAGTTTACATGTACCATTAAATGATTTATATGAATTTAGTTGATCAATTGCAACACATCTCTTGGATTAGATGTTTATGCCTACTACAAACTTAATTGTCTGACCTCACAGTAGCAAGCCTTCTTTTATTTGACTAAGTCAGTAGTTGCAAGGAACAGATTGTTCATTATCTCGTGATTGGAAATATTGGTGGAGTTACACTGTTGATTGAAACAGTTTATTACTTTAATAGCTTAAGGCTGCTGAAGGAACATTTTTATAGTATGCCTTTGTCAGGATTTATTTGTATGGTATGTCGATGAAGTGGCATAAGTTTAGTCTGACAAACGGCAGTTCCATAGACTGTTTTATTGTTTTCCATTTCAGGTGACTATCTAAAGAATTGGGTTTTTATTTTAAAGTGTTACGATGCAGAAGTCTGGTCTATCTTGGCAAACTTGGATTTGCTAAATTTTGGTCATTTAGGATCGGCTGTTGTATTGGAACAAGATTGGTCGATTTGGGTTTGATTAGATCTAGTCAGGCTAAGATTGGATAAAAGGGGCCTGCTTAAACTATCTATTTCCCAATTATTACTTCAGTCTCTCCAGACCATAGCCAAATTTACATAGTGGTGGGGTTTTGGAAGTACAATTTGGCACTTGGCCCCCTGTTACAATTTAGCAGGTACTTTGAAACGTTTTGCTTCAATGACCCTGGTTTGGCACCTTAAGTTTTGCTAAAATAATCGGTCTTGCTGAAAATACATGTTATGCAAGTTATATAAAAAATAATCCTATTGGTTTTGACCCCCTTAAGTCGTGCATCCTTTTTCATTGCTACTTAATCAAGAGCAATCTTTGAATAAACTTCTAAATGAACTTTGCATATAGTTATCATTGTTACATGGTGACTGACATGATGTAAGATGGTTGTTATGATATTTGCTCTGAATCCAAAATTTGCAGGTCCTTTTTTCAACCCTCAAACCAATAATATATACTTGCTACAATCTTTGAATTTATGTATGTTTATTACTTGCTTTAAAGTTTTTTGATCTTTCTTACATGCTCTTATCCAGACTGCACTTGAAAGTGAGCATGTTCTTGGAAACCGAACCCTTGAGGTGAAGATAGCAACACCAAAGGTAGCTTAGTTAACCAAGTTTTGCATTCCTTTGCCATTTAATTTCAGCTTATCAATTTTTATGAAGTCTCTTGAACAGTGTTCTAGAAAATTGCTGGGTCAACTAAGATTGTACTTTTGTATCTTTCTGAAACAGTTTATAAATGTCTATTTGCATATTTTTCTTTTTTTAGGAAGAAATGAGGGCACCAGCGAAGAAAGCTACTCGGATATTTGTAGCCAGGATCCCTCATTCTGTCACCGAATCAATGTTTCGAAGGTAATTGTTTCCTTGCCTATTGTGGGTACATTGCTTTGTTGGGTAACAGTTATTTGATATTGTACTTTCACTGCTATAAAGAACTTTATTTGGTCATTGGTGTCTTTTGCAGCTATTTTGAAGCTTTTGGAGATATTACAGATCTCTACATGCCAAAGGTGATAGTGTGCCTTAGAACATATGTGCGAGTGAGAGGATGTGTTAGTTATTTGTTTCTTTGTTTGATTAATTCTCACAACAACATTGAATGGAAATAGCTCAGGCCATAAACTAACAGAATGACTGCCAGAAAAGCTTGTGAATTCGTCAAGATGAATGCCTTTTCAATCTAGCTTTAAATTTCTGCTATTTGTTGAGACTACTTATTTCTTGGGATTTAACATTAGATTTGATTCCTGATTTGTCTTATGGTTGACAAATCATTCCATTGGTTGTTGAAAGGTTTTAAATCTCATGAGGGGGCTGTCCCAGTTTTCCTATGGAATGGGACATGCCGTTGTCCTGCTATGTCTCGACATTTGGGAGATGGGATGTCTCTAAGACGTGCTGATCGGGATGCTAGGACAATGGTGGGACGGTCCTATCTTGATACTTGGGATGGTGCCTCGTCCTGTCAGTCCTTGGGTAGTTGCATAATATCTTGACGATGACGGTAAGATTCTAGGGGACATTTTAGTACCCAGACTAGATTGCCTTACTAAACTGATAATCACAAAATCCCACTAGTGTTTCTATTTGCTCCAATAACCTGAGCTTGAGCCCGGAAACAGTTCAACCTGGATTGCTTGGCCATTGAAACAGGCTGGACTGCTCTAGCCTCAAGTTGTCTGGCTTGATGGAACTTACCATGTCAGAATTATAAGATAAATAAAGATCGATGTAAAAAAGGAGTATGTGCTTTCAATCATCAAGCTATATGAGTTGATCTGTAATGTAGTTAAATGTTTCGAGTCATCAGCTATTTTTAGGGGCCACTTAAAAACTTTAAAGTTCTAACTGAAATGAAGAAAGTAGTGATTGAACCCAGGTAACATTTGATGATAAAACATCGCTCTGGCATTGTACGTTTGCCAAAACATTGTTAGAGGACTAGGGATTCAAGATATAAAATTTCAAGAATAAAGTTTCAGCTTGTTGGCCCTGTTGAAATGCCAGTTGAAGAGTATGTATACATTTTCAATTTTCCATTTACCCATGTCCCGAAACTGATAATTGATGTGCAACTGGAAAGATTCTAAGGAATAGAATAGCTACTTTAAGGTGGGGTTGTTCGTGGGATTGGCATTGTTGGGCCTCTTTGAGCACAACTACTATGCTTAATGCAAACCATAATGGGGTCTAAATTTTAATTTCTGATCGAAGTACGGGCTTCGTAGCTTTAGGCCTGATCTGAACATAACCTGATTTGAAACCTGAACTCATGTTGCATCTACTGATCTACTCCTTTAAAACTTTTCCTGCCTCTTCAACATATGTATAGCATATTCTTAGATCTCGTGTGCGTACGTTTGGTATTTGATTGGACATGTGTTAGGTCAAAACTTGGAACATGTCCATGCTTACAAGGTTTGCATGATGCCTTGGGCTGGCCTGATATGGCCTAAACCTAATAGGCCTCGAACTGAGCTTAGGACATTGATAGCCCTATAAGGGTATTGTCTAGGGATAATATATTTCTTGTAGGTTATCTTGATCTTTCTTTGCTTATTATAAGATAACAACTCTATAGGGCTGATGAATGATCTCCTAAAATATGTTGCTTCCGACATACACTCTTGAGTGGTTAAATGTGACATGGTAACTTGGATGAAGTCCACCATAAAGGTCAAAATATCAGATGAGCCATAACTTGGATCCACCATATGCTACGGAATACAGAACTGACTATAGTCCACTGCTAGATTTACAGAAGTCTTCAGATCAAGGGCTAGTCTAGGTTATCCAACACCTACATGACATCATTTTCACCCACAAAGATAAGGCACTTTAATAGAATATTGGATATACAGGAGACTTGTTAGAGGGGGTGTGGACTCATTAACCTTGTGCGCACCGGACATGAATACAAATGCCTTGGATATTCATGCCATATGAGTGCATGTGATAACTTCAAAACTTCATGCGTTTGTGTAAAGACTAATAATCAAATGAAATAGAGTTAGCTGTGCATGTTGCTCGTGGTTGGAGATAAAAATTTCATGATAATGGATTTATCTCGTATCACTTGAATTAGTTGTATAGCTTTGTTTAATCCTATGTTAAACCTGTTGGCATGACTAGATCAAGTTCTATTCGATAATTATATGCAGGATCAAGTCTCAAAAGGGCATCGTGGAATTGGATTTATCACTTTTGGTAGTGCAGGTATAAACATCCTTCATTTCCCATCCTGATATCATATGATCCTTGCTTCTACCGTTTTTCCTCTTTTACATTTCATTGATGAAATTAGCAAACTGAGGCATTATATTGGTGGATCAATATCTCTAGTTCTCAACTTGCGCATTTCTCATGAGATTAATTTTTTGTTTATAAGAAAATGACCAATTAGATCACCTTTTTTTTGCTAAACTGTTTTCAATAAACTATCTGCAAGTGGTTTGAGAAGGTAGAGTTGGGTTCAGGAGTTTTCGGAATATTACACTGTTTGGTTGGTAGGTAGGGATTGGGAGGTTAATGTTGCTTAAGGCAACTCTTCTCCTGTTACCCTTTGAATATGTCTATAATTGGCACCCTGTAAAGATAGGTATTAATTAAACCTCATGGAAAGCATTTTTCTTGGATGATGGGGTGATAACTCGGAAATTTTAAATTATAAGTTGGGAGGTGTTGCCCAAAAAATTTGGGTTTTCTTCGATTGAAGAAGGTGATGGCATTTAGTGTGTGGTATTGCTAGGCAAGTATGGTTGACATATGAGGGTATTGTGAGATGGCTACTGGCTAATTTTTGGTAGGCAGAAATTGAAGTCTAAGAATGCATCGAAATGGTTAGGCTTGGAGTCTTTGCCTTGTTAAAATATATGCTGGGGGAAAAACCTCTCAATATGTCTTTAGTCTTGGGTGGTAATTGAATCCCAAGTCTATTTTTATTGAATATCTGTTTGGAATGTCAGCTAAATGATTGCATTGAAAGGGTTCCAAAATAAGTGATACATTGTGGAAAATTTCATTAGAAGTTTATCAGTCTTGGAGGCTGGGTGACTTACTGTGACGTTGCCTTGGTATATTTGTTTGTAGCAAGGACTTTGATGGAGCTGACCCCAAATGGTTGAGATTAGGCTTGATGGTTATGGATAATAAGGACTTTGGTAGGTGGATTTGGTCTTTTGGAGTGTGTATTATTAAGCTTGAAACTGTCCTTCTTTATTGCTCCCAACCAGCAAAGATTTGGTTTTTTAAGAAGAATTTGAACTTGTTTGACCCAACTGATTTCATCTTTTATTGCTTGCAAACTAGAACACAAAATGTTTTACAGATGACTGACCACAGGCAAAGTTATCATGTACAAGATACTAGCAACTGCTTCTTTTTGGTAGATAGGGCTGCATCAGAATTCAAGGGGGCCTTCCCCAGCATGGCATGGGCCCAATCCTGCCTTTCTGCAGACTCGCCTCCCATGCAGTAGGGTCTTTCATCCAGCCCACTCCAAAGTGTGAGCATCCTTGGTACTGCTTGGGAACCCCCTTAACACCATCATTTAGGGCCTGTTTGGATGGCCGCATCCACTATACTCGGATAAAGTATGTGAAGTGGTTTAAAACGAGTAAATTATTCATGATGTAGAAGAAATTGGATGTTTGGCAGATTTGTGGAGCACATAATCTAGGAAAATTTGGACTATGTAAACCACCTTTTAGGTGGAATGCATGATCCCTATTTTCTCAGATTGTGCGCTCCAGAAGACTTCCGATCGCACATTGCTCTTCCTACCCCTATGCCTTTTCTTCCTAAACTCTCCTTGATCTTCTTTCGATCTTATCTGTCCAACAACCTATCCGGTCAACCAAACAAGCCCTCAATAACATTGATAGCTCTTTGTTAGGTTGCTATTTAAAGGTGGTATTTTTGAAAGGTAGAAGATTTATTTGGTTTTTCTGTGGAAGGAATAATGGAATACATCGTTGATCAATTTTTTTTGGGCACTGGAAAAATGTGTTTAAAGAAACGGAGGCATTGCCATTGTTCATGAAAACTATGTAGCTGCCTTCTGAAAGAGAGGTTAAAGTTAGTATTGATGAATTAGGTTATTCTGTAATTCTGTTTTCTTGATCATTGTGGCATACTTGAAATCTCTTGGTTTAATAGAATATAGTGAAGTTGAGATGTTATCTGCTCTTTGGATATGAATTCTTAGTAGATTGCAATTCAGTGAGTCATTTTTGAAAGTGCACGAATGGTCAATTAGGTTAAATATCGATCCTTAGCATTTGATGTGATTTTGCTGCTAGAATTTTTGTCCTCTCTCTCTAGATTTATTTTCAGGTTTTTTTTTTTTTTGGGGGGGGGACTTGTATTTAAATCTTCTAGTGAAGAACTGGTAACATATATGCTTTTGTGATTGCTATTAATATTATCTAATCCCTGATATTAAAGAACTTGTAGAATATATTTAACAATCAAACAATTTGTAATAGTCTAGTAAGATATGAAGCAAATAATTGGATCTGCTCTCTCTCTCTCTCACACACAGACACACACGTGCGCATGCACATGAAGCTGCATGTTCATACTGTAACCTGGTGACCCTGTTGTATAGGATTCTATGGTTGGTATTTGTCAGATACATATGTGCACAAGATTTCAATCACTAACATCAGCAATCATCATATCGATTGCATCTCTCTTACATTTTTATGTGATCAATTTGGTATATTTTTCTTAAAGTTCCAATCTGATTTCTCGTTGGCTCATTCAAGTATCCTTTATTCATCAGTTACCTCTTCTGTTTTGCTTCAGTTTGCTTTTAAACTGATTTTTATATTTCTTTTTCACTTGAACAGATTCTGTTGATGCCATAATGGCAGAAGCTCATGAACTTGGTGGTTCTACTATAGTTGTTGACCGAGCAACTCCAAAGGCAACTCTCTGTGCCTATACTTCTATTCTTATTAGAACTTATCCAATTCTTTCAGTTGCAAAGGAAAAACTCTGCATGTTGGATGTTTGAGACTGTTCATTTCTACTTGCTATTAAGTTATGCATGCACCTCATACTTTTACATTTGGTGCCTGTAAGACTTGTAACTAAGTTTGACTATCGTATGGATTTAGGATGAAGATATGAGGTACCCGAGCAGAGTAGCACAGGGTGGCTATGGTGCATACAATGCTTATATTACAGCGGCTACTCGGTATGCTGCTCTAGGTGCTCCTACACTGTATGACCACCCTGCTTCAGTTTACGGAAGTAAGCATTACAATTTTGACAGTACATATTCACAGTACACATTAGAAATACAAATGCAAAATTAATTTGCTTCTGCTGTTTGTGGTTAAGGAGGGTATTTTGGACCTCCTCGTGGAATGGGCAGAAAGATATTTGTTGGCAGACTTCCACAGGAGGCAAGTGCTGATGATCTGCGGCAATACTTCAGCAGATTTGGCCGTATCTTAGATGTCTATGTCCCAAAGGTAAAATTATTTGTTTCAGTATGTTTCATCTTAAGCTATTCAAGATGCCTAATCCTGATAATGGTTGCATCATTTTGACCAGGATCCTAAAAGAACTGGACATAGGGGCTTTGGTTTTGTGACTTTTGCTGAGGATGGTGTTGCAGATCGTGTATCTCGTAGAACTCATGAAATTCTTGGACATGAGGTATGAGATAGGGTAATGGATGTTTTTTTTGGGTACTCCAAGGCATTGAAAACCCAAAGCATATTATAAGTTACACCGTGATCCGTACTTGTTATGCTTAAATTATCTTGCTCTTTTTTTGCTTGAAGTATATGTAAGAAGCCTAGAAATGAAACCAATTGTTTGTAATCATGGGATTGAATAGTCAACAGGAACGGTAAAACACCATCATAGAGATTAAATATACCATAGAAAATAAAAACAAAAGATATGCAAATCTGGTCAATCAGTTTAGTGCAAGACATGCAATCAAGTCTCTTAACAACAGAAGTTGAATATATTCAAAAGAGTAGGAACAATCTGAGTTTTTTTAGATATTTTACTAAATAAAGATGCCTATAGGAGAAGGATAACATATGTACCAATGACAGGTAGTCCGTGAAATAAAATGAGGTTCATGTTTCCTGATAGAAATTTATTCCGATTTTCGCATTTGCTCTTGATCATTATAGGTCTAATTTTAACTTCTTAATGAAAATTCGGGATGCTAATAAAATTTGGTGCTGGCACAGTTAGAGCAGAAAGAGCTGCGACCAGAGGGAAAATAAATAAATAAAAATCCAGATTCGTGTCATGACTGATCTAAAGCTATAACCAGTCGGCATGTCAGAACTGTTCGCATGTTGGTTTTGTCTTGTTGAGTCATTGTTATATCAGTTATTATTTAAATTTGGGCTAGTTTAATCCATTTGAAGCGCTAGGTAGGTGCTGAGGGAAAAAGGTTATTTTCTGGTATCCTACATGCCAGTAGGCATATCGGAAAAGTATCTATAGGAGCAAGATCATCTTTACCATTAGGGGCCTAAACTTGTGTCCTTGTTTAATGCTATTGGATTTTATAATGTTAGTTGATCGGTATGCTTGATATCTAAAAGTTATGGAGTAATGCCTTTTGAGAATCACGGTCTAAATCTAAAATTTAAAATCAACATTATAAAATTAACATTATTCAGGATGGAGGCAGCGCTGGTGGTATATGTATGATAATAAGGTCATATAAAAATCAATTCCAGTTCAATTCATTTGAAGTGAGCGAGCTAACAGGGATGTTTTCAATCAAAATAGAGTGGTCTTAGGTAGCTATAGATGTACTTCATTAGTTGCATGATTATCGCATTTTGCTTGAGATTTTTTGAAGTACTTTTAAAGATAGGTAAATAATGTTTAAGATTCATGTGCTTTTAAGGGGAAGGTAATGAAAAACTGGAGACTGTACAGGATCACAGTTGAGGAGGTTTCTCAGGTGAATGAGGGAATGATTTAAAACTGTAAACAAAGGCAGATTTTGTATGTTGCTGATGTGTTATGAAATCTTGAGACTTAGTGATGTGACGTTTGGTGCGTAGAGTTTGGAAGTATCAATGTCCAAAAGATGGTCTCTGTGGGGGATCATTGTAGGTCTAATTGTCTGAATCGTGCATGTAGAGACCTCAAAAGTTACAGGGTTTGAATTGACTAGGATGCGTAGGTATAACATGGCAAAGTTGGGACTTACTAACATTCACTCCAAAAAGTCATAATATTCATTTTTGGAGTATGTGTAACTTGTGATATTAGGGTTTTTTTTGCTGAAGAAAAAGGGAGCTATTTTTTTGATCTCTGTGGTCTCAGAAATATTCATAATTACACGCATATATTACATTCTGTAGATGCTGAGATTTTATTTAAAATTCTACTTTGATTTGGAATTTCTGTGCAGGTTGCTATAGACTCGGCAACGCCACTTGATGATGCTGGTCCTAGTGGTGGTTACAGGGATGCTGCTGAAGCCTATGGAGGGTACGGTCCAATGCGAAACTACGGCAGGCTTTATGGGAGCCTGGATTTTGATGATGTGAGCAAACATTTCACCTTAAGCCTATGAGCACGCATAAGTTTTTACTGACTGTATTTAATTTATACTGGTTATTTATTTTTTTCCCTTACCTTTTACAGTATGGTTATGGTGCCACCGGGAGCAGCAGGCCTTCAAGAATGGATTGGAGGTACAGGCCCTATTAGGGCTCAGTGCTGGGACCTGCAACTCGTGGAATCTGAATGTGGGCCGCTTCAGTTTGTGTAGAATTCCAGGTAGATCTTTTAATTGGGACAACTTTTCTGGGACTATTTATTCGGTGATGTACTAAGCTGGAATCGAGTCAGCGGAGTGTATCAGCTGAAATTAAACTAGTTTCCTGGTGTTTCCTTCTACATGTAGACGGAATTGGATGTGCCTGTACTGCTCCGACCCTTTGTACTTGCAAGTTCCTTACGAATTTTTCAAAATTTGTCCAAAACCATTCCTCCATTCTGATCAGTTTCAGCTAAAGCTCAGTTTTAAAGACTGCAGAAACCAATTTGGTTATATATGCATATAGAGAGAGACAAAAGGAAGCGCATCGGAAGTAGGGTGTTGCATCCTATTTCAAACTCGGCACATGGAAGAGCTAAAAAATTCCAACTAGAGTTAGGCCATGCACCTCCTATCGGCTTTCTTCTACAAAGGACAATAACAGCTTTGGCAACAAATGGAGTAGTTTCTCTCGGAAACAAATAGAAGTCCCCTAGTTCTATCTCCTGCGTATCAAGCTGAAAAACTCATAAGAGAACTTAAAAATGAGTCACATCAAGTGTTATTTTAATGTACATGGCAGTTGAATGCTGGTTATTTAAACACGGGCAACTTCGCCCCTTTCATGAGAGCAATCAAATTAAGGCAAAGATTTGAAACTGCGCAACCAATCAAATGATGGTAGAAATTTAAAAGTGTATCATGTAATGCATATTGGGCTGTCTATAGCTTGCTTGTCTCCTCCCCCAACATACATGTTACATGTGCTGGGCTAAAATGTCATTGAGCTTGGTAGAGCTTGGGCTTGAAAATCTCACACGGCCTAAATGCGGACCAAACTCATCCCAATAATCCATGAGCTAGAGGCTAAATTAAACTCAAATATATATAGGTATGCATTCTATTCTGCAAGTTCTTTTGTATCTACGTAATAACCATAGATTATAGCATAAAAAATGAGGAATATTGGTCATTCTAGTACCCATGCTGTCATTTAAAAAGAAAACAATCCAATAATCAATTTGGTAATGATAAGATTGGAAAGTTTTAAACCATTTTGAACTCGACTCAGCTATGGCCAAGCCATCTAGTGATAGCCAAACTTAATACCACATCCGGCCCATACCAACCAACCACATATGCAACTACGATCTAGGCTCCAACTTATATATGTTCAAAGGCACTACTATGTCAAGTTCCACGAATGTGAGTAGGTGGGAGTAATCGTATGTCGCATACCATATACGCTATACCATGTACCTTGTACCGTATATCCTATATCGTATACCATATACCCTATACTGTGTACCTTGTACCCTATACCCTATACTGTATACTGTATACCATAAACCCTATACCGTATATCCTATACCGTAAACCCTATACCGTATAAGTAAACCCTATACTGTATAAGTAAACCCTATACCATATAACTAATACCCTATAACGTATACCCTATACAGTTTATCCTATACCAGTTACCCTATACCGTATACTGTATATCCTATACCGTATACTATATATCCTATACCGCATACTGTATATTGTGTAACGTATTGTATACCGTACCATATACCCTATACCATCTACCCTATACCATTTATCGTGTACCGTATATTGTATACTGTCTACCCTATACCGTATATCGTAAACCCTATACCATATATGGTACACCATATACCGTATACCCTATGCCCTATACTATATACCGTATACTCTATATCGTATACCATATACCGTCTACCGTACACCGTATACCCTATATCATTTACGGTACACTGAATACCCTATACTGTCTACTGTATACCGTATGACATGTACCGTATACCCTATACCGTATAGCATACATTGTAGATTGTAAACCATATATTCTATACCGTATACCATATACTCTATACCCTATACTGTATACCGTATACCCTCTACCATACACCATATACTCTATACCCTATACTGTATACCATATATTCTATACCGTATACCATATACTCTATACCCTATACTGTACATGGTATACCATATACCCTATATCGTTTACCGTATACCATATATGCTATACCATGTACCATATACTATATACCCTATACCGTATATCGTAAATTCTATACCATATATCCTATACTATATACCAGGTACCATATACCCTATCCATATACCGTAAACCCTATACCGTATACCCTATTCCGTATACGGCACACAGTATAGGGTATACAGTATATGGTACAATATATGTTATATGGTCTATGGTATATAGGTGTCCTGCGGATGTCTCCACTATAGTAAAAGGGGGAAACGCCGACGCTTAAATGCCGACGCTATTGAAAAGCGTCGGTAAATTCTTCTCCCGCGCTAAATTTTACCGACGCTTTTAGTGGGTGTGGAAAAATTGAGGGATTAGACGATGCTTAAAAGGGTCGTCGTAGACTGAAGCCAAACGACGCTTTAAAGCGTCGTTGTTGATGGCCTAAGACGACGCGTATATGCGTGGGTAATCCAAACGGTAGACGCTTATAAGCGTCGCCGAAGCCACCTTAAGACCCACCGTCCCGCAGACTTGCCCTAGCTACTCCCGAGCCCCCTCTTTCTCCTCCTCTCCGGCGCTGAAGCCACCGAACCCAGCGGCCTTCGTCTTCCTCCTCTCGGCGTTGCCTTAGCCCCCATCTTCCTCCTCTCCGGTGCGGATCGTCCGACTCCTAGCTCCTCCTCCTCCCTCCTCTCCGGCGTCGACCGACCGACCCCAACCCGCTCCGCCCGCCCGAGGTAGTTTTCTTCTCCTCCCTCCTCTCCCTCCTTCTCGCTTGTTCTGCTCCCCACCGTTTCTGTTCAACCGTTTCCCTCCCGCTTTCGGCAAGTAAAACGCTAGCCCTCGTGTTCCGTTCCTTCCACCGTCTCTCCCTCTTCAGTCCCACTCGTCGTGACCTCTCTCTCTCTCGGCTTCCATCTTTCTTCGCGAAATCCCTAAGAGAATTTTTAGGGTTTCGTTGCGCCCGATCCGGCCCGGCGTATGAGGAGGGGCTTCCATCCCGATCACCGCCCGGGGCGGCTGCCATTCCGGCCGGTGCTGGGCCACTTCGCTAGGGAATGCCCTAACGTGAAGTGAGATCTACCGTTGCTAATCCTTCCATCCTTTTTCGGCCTTTTAATTTTGATCTTTTTTCCCATCTAATATATGTGTTCTTGGTTGCTGATGATGGGGTTTATCCTTTTTTTTACATTTCTTTCTTTAAAAATGGATTCTGGAAATGGTTTTCCTTTCTCGTGTTTTGCTTTGGTTTCAATAGATTGTGGCTTATATTGGGCTTTTGTGCTGAGCTTCGAGGGAAAACAGAAATCAAATGGTCTATGTATACACTCTTTGAGGGTCTATCTCTTACACCCCTCTCTCTCTCTCTCTTCTCCGCGACCCACATATGCCTTCTGTTTGATTGTTTTGTTTCGTGTAGTTTGATCTTTGGTGTATTAGTTCTTCGTAATCTTTCTGGTATTTTGTTTTGTGGCTATTAATTAATCAGTTATGTTCTTGTTTTTTTTTTGTCTATTTTGGGGTAAATTTTGTGCAGTAAGAATTCCCCTTATTTTTTTTGTTCAAGTGAAGTGGATTGTTTTATGCGTGCCTTCTGTCTGATAGTTGTGATGAGATTGGCTCAAGTTTAGGATTTTTTTTAATGGAAATACGTAGTTAGTTGATTACATGCATATGCTGAAGGTGATGCCTTGCTTTGATTGTGGCTTGTGTCTTTGTGTTCTGCTACCTTTTCATGAAGTGCTATTATTTTTTAATATTGGAAAGTTGGGGCATGGTGTTCTTTTGGGTCACTTGTCGACATGAGTGCTGTAAACCTGAGTACTGTTAAGTTGGCTATGGGAGAATTCTCTGAAGCCAAACATAATTGATATCAGTCGTGGATGCCTTTTATGCTAGTATTCTCTGTTCTTCAGTTTATTTACTTGTTCTTCTTCCTGTTGGGAAAGATAAAATCCTTTTGAAGTTTATTGTATTGTTTTTATTGACCACATCATTTGAGCACTACAGGAAAATTGGGAAAAGGCGACCCTTTTTTGCCGACGCTATCCACAAGCGTCGGGAAAAAATACCCCAGGCGTCACATATCCTCACGCTTCAAAGAAGCGGCGGTGGCTACATGTGTATAAAGCATTTCTGTTGTCCCACCTACACATGTGAAAATTTATGTGTATAAATTGGATATATATACATGTGTATGCATGCATTTATGTTCATAACTCACATGGATGCTCTCAGATAAGCATATAGAGGTGCCATGGATCAGGAAATCACCATATATTGAAAGGTATGCTTAACTGTTCATGTTGATATGATTTTGTCTTGTACAACTCTATTCAGATGAAAATTGAGATTGCTCAAAAATTCAGCCGGTGTCCATCTAATTGTATATAATCGTTCCTTTTGTTCTCCCAAAGTTTATTCTGCTTATTAGGTTTATCCCAAGTTTAGAAGCACATATAAATGTATCTAATATCATCTATCATGGAAGAAGCCAATGGTATATAATTATGTTTGGATGAATTTACTTGGTGTTAATTGTCTCTATCTGTATTAGTTCCTTTTTGACAGCCAATCCTTCCCATTAGGAAACAAGATGGAAATCTTGAACTCTTGATTGAATCTTGGGTGAAAATATTTTGTATTTTAATCTCGTTTATAATTTAGATAGTCTGCTAATTAATTATTTAGTTGTGGATTCTGCTGAATAGAAGCTACTGCTGACTTGTTATTCTTCTGCTCAGATTGGTAGATGAGCTTGTTCTTTTGTGCAAAGAATCTGCAGTAAGAAAGAGCCGTGAAGTTATCCGCAATCACATTTTACAATTACTGTCGTTGATTCAGAAGTAAGAAAAAAATGCCCTATTTATTAATTGTTTCATTTTACAAAGCATTTCTTTATACATTTACTTTATACACATGTGAAAATATACATTTACTTTATACATTTACATGGTTTCAGGACAGGCAGTCCGGCTGGACAACTTGACTCCCACGAACTAGATGAGGTAACTGGAATACATCTTCTTCATGCAAGTAAACTGTTCATTCTATTTATCCACGGCTTGATAAGATACTTTTTCTTGATGATGATGTTGTTGTTCAAAAGGATTTGACACTACTCTTGTCTTTAGATTTGAAGGGGATGGTGAATGGAGCAGTTGAGACGTGCAAAGAGAGCTTTCATAGGTTTGATACTTACCTCAATTTCTCAAACCCAAAAATCTCTGAAAATTTTGATCCACAAGCTTGCCGATGGGCATTTGGGATGAACATCGTTGACTTGAAGGAATGGAAGAAGCGAAGTATCCCTGGAATATATCATTATAGGCAACACTTGGTAAGAAAAAATAGTTGTTGTTATTTTCTGTTCGGTAGATTTCCTATATGACTTCTATATTGATTACAATAACAATTGCCTAAATCTATCACATGTTCAATTCTTTATATAGTATACCGGATATTTTATCTTTGTATAATATCTATATGTGTATGTTCAATTCTATATATATTATAGCAATTGTAAGTTTCTAAAATTCATTTACTTCAAAATTTTTCATATAGAAACATTTCATATAGTATTTATAATGTGCATGTTAGGTAGGGCCAGCACCTTCATAAACTACTATAGCTGAGTTTGGAATGACTACGGGTCTTCTCTCTATTGATTTGTTATATCAACGCTAATGCGGTACTTCACAATCTTGTCTGACTCTATGTATTACTTGAATTTATACTGTCTCGTGCAATCTTGTATGGTGATGCTCCTTTCTGCCACCCTCATGATTATCTCTGGTCTGGTGCAGCTGGCAGCAGCATGTAAGAAACCACCAGTCTTTTGTGTAATTACTGAATATCTTTCTGGAGGATCCCTCAGGGCATTTTTACACAAGCTTGAACACAAATCCCTTCCTCTACAGAAACTTATTGCAATTGCCCTTGATATTGCTCGAGGAATGGAATATATTGTGATGTGTTAGCTGAGGACCCTGGAACATTTCGTTGGATGGCACCTGAGATGATCAAACACAAGCATTATGTACCGAAGGTAGATGTTTACAGCTTTGGACTAGTATTATGGGAGATGTTAACAGGAAGAATCCCATATGAGGATATGACACCCATCCAGGCTGCTTTTGCCGTGGTCGATAAGGTATGCTCTTCAGTTATGGTGGATGCTCCTTGTCTCTTTATATCTTTCAGTTCTTTAACCTTTTTCTTATACATACATACATAGCATTTTGCATATATTGCCTTCAAGCATCTTTATTGATTACTGTAATTTATTGATGCATCAATATTTGACATGAATCTTTCACGTGTTTCAAAGGCCTGCTGTCAAACACTTTATTGATTTCTTAACACAATTTTCTGGCTTGTTTTGCAGCCGAGTTATTGTTTGCATGTATTCAATGGGCACAACTCCCAGGTGACATCTCTTGATTTTCTCGGATGTAAAAGATGCCCCGATGATGTGGTTTCTGTTGCTTTTGCAGGTGCTCGTCGGGAGTTTCTTACCAAACACTTTTAAGGAGCATAAAAGGAAGGCTATCCAGGAACCGACCTACTCACCAATTCCAACATCTACTGGAGTATTGACAACAGCAAGGCCCCTTTCTCAGGCAAATCCTGATGATGAATGTGAAGCCGGTCACTTGACAGCTAGGAGTGATGTCTACAGCTTCGGGGTTGTCCTTTTTGAGCTCTTAATAGGACGCCGGTCTGTGGACAAGACTCGCCCGAGCAAGCAGCAGAGCTTGGTTGACTGGGCTCGCCCCAAGCTTAATGACAATATTGTAGAGATGATGATGCCGACCCTTGATACATATTGTAGATTGTGTACTTAGGAATTTGACTTGTATGTTTTTAGAATGTTTTTGAAGTACAATGTAATCAAATATGATAATATGAATGCAATCAAAGTTCTTGTTTGTGACTCATATTTTGTTATATATGTGATTCAGTGTATTTGTTTCTATTGTTTTGTAAGAATTTAATGTACACATAGTATTTAAAAATTACTTTTACAAATTTTTTTTTTAAAAAAAAATTTAATGCCGACGCTTATAAGCGTCGGGAAATGCAACACGAATGCAAACGTAATGGCACGCCTTTAACGACGCTTTTAAGCGTCGGCATAGATAGAAAAAACGACGCTTAAAAGCGTCGGGAAAAGCAACAGGAACGTAAACTTTAACGACGCTTTTAAGCGTCGGCCTAAAACCATAGTAACCAACCCTTCTCGCCGACGCTTATAAGCGTCGGAGTATGATAAACGGAACGACGCTTAAAAGCGTCGGCATAGACCAACGACGCTTTTTTGACGCGTCGGGTTAAACCCGACCCACGCCCACCTGCCCGACGTCTGACCCACGCTTTGCGGTGCGTGGGCTGGGAATTCGCCGACGCTAAAAAGCGTCGGTAGAGACCACAAAAAGCGCCGGCAGATATCCTTTCTTTTGTAGTGCTCACTGGGACTTCAGTCTTTCGATGGTTGCATAATATCTTGAGGATGACAGTAAGATTCTAGGGGACAATTTAGGACCTAGGCTGGATTGCCTTAATAAATTGATAATCACAAAAATCCCACTAGTGTTTTTATTTGCTCGAGTAACATGAGCCTGAGCCCGAAAACAGTTCAACCTGGATTAATTGCTTGGCCATTGAAACAGGATGGACTGCTCAAGTTGTCCGGCTCGATGGAACTTAACATGTCCGAATTATAAGATAAATAAAGATCGATGTAAAAAAGGAGCACGTTGCTTTCAATCATCATGTAGTTAAAATGTTTCGAGTCATCAGCTGACAAAATTTCCTTTCGGTATGAGTTACTTGGGTTGATCTTGAGATAGAGCTTAGAACTTGGGTCGTCACCCATTACACTGCAACCCGGCCGAGAAAATAATGAGCACGGTGACCAGCCAAGCAGGTGTCCTGGAGATGGCGGGCATAATTGCATGCATGCAGACGGTAAGAACATGGGGCACGTGTAAATACTACTGCTAGTAGCTTGCCTTGTCATTGGTGGCAAAGTGTCATTTCGTGTAAAGTGTGATACATATGCGCTATCTCGAGTAGTCTTGCCGTCACCCATATGATAAACATGGGGCGTGTTCATCACGCCCGCGTGCTCCATGCGACACAATCGCCATCAGTGGCAACGCAAACCCATTCTCAATCATGAGAGGATAAAATATTTGCAGTCAGCTAGGTTTGATATATAACCAATTAAACAGCTGATCATCTCGTATATATCAACTCATGGTTCGTTATATCTTTAATTTTTTTATTTTATTTTAGCTCATTTTATCGAATAGGATGATAGCTTTTTTAGTTGCTGCAAAATGTCTTAAATAATTTTTTAAAATAAAATTAATAAATCATAATATTTTTTTTTGAAATATTGGTTTACTTGATAACTAATTCAATCCGAGCTTGGCTGGTCCTGTTTGGTTCTGAGATCGACTAGTTTTATTCTCGTTCCAAAAATTCGAGAATCAGTTGAGATTATATTTGTTTTGAGTTGAAGCCTGCACTCAGCCAAAGTGTACCCTTATTGGACCAAATGAAGTCCTATGAATTCGTTCTGAATGCATATTTAATGAACGATATTCTTAGGAATTCTTAGTGTCTAAGATTGCTAGGCTCACGTTTTCTCGTATTGCTATCATTGACACTTTTTTTTGGAGTATCTTCTCGTTCAATTCCAAGGCCAGTGTCCACGCTACATCGCGGTGGTTGGAGCATTATGGTTAAAGATATGGTTGGCTATCTATTTTAGTATTTCTGCTTTAGAGTCATTAGTAAGGTTCCAACAAGTTGCAGTACTCTTCGTGCTTACCTCGGTTGAGACATTTGCATTAGCTTCTCTTCTTTAAATTTCCATGACAAGCGATTCTGCTATGCATATCCCTATAATGGATTACATATATACAACAATTATAGAAATAATAACCAATATTTGTCTAAATAATAGAAAAACTAGCAAAGTTATTTGCTCAAGCCGCTGCTCAGTGTGCTCATAGAATATCATAAATTTTTAGCTTCTATGCAAATTTGTATGTCAGAAATCTTAATTTTATTTAATAAATGGATCAGATATTAGCTACTTTTTTTTTTTGCATATTTATTGCTTTGTCAGGATAGAATAAACAAAGGTTGTTCTTCAAATTTTATGATATTTATATGTTCGGGCTCTCAAGGAGGGCTCTGGAGTCAAATATTGTCCATTATAAATACTATTTTGGTCCCATTTGGACTTCACTTAATTCATTTCAACGTTGAAGCAACACATAAGGTTGGCATGGGCACAAAGGAGGTGCTGCTGCTAATGCAAATTGAAGTAAACGATGAACGATGCACTTTGGGCAGCAGCACCCTGGACACTCGTCATTTGGGCTAAGCGCACTGCATGGTGAGCCTCAGCACTCAACACCCAATTCATCTCCACCAGGCTCATCATCTGGAGAGCAGCAGTTTACAGAGTGCTCGATGCCCGGGCCTGGCTCAAAATTTGATGAATGTCTGCACTCAGCATCCCAGACTGATGAGCCACCGTCTAAAAACTTTTCCCAATAGGTGTGGATTGTTCTCATCTTTTGATGAACTGGACTCGAACAAACATATCCGAGCAGAACCCGAACCGAACTTAAATTTTTTTTAAGTTGAATTCGAGTTATACATGGATCCGATCCGACCCGAATGACTCCTTGACCTGATCCTATTTTTTATTGGATTGGGTTTGAGTTCAAAATTAGAACCTAAATAAGGATTCAGATTAGATCGGGAATACTCATGATCCGGTTCGATCCGACCTATTCTCACTCCTAAATCTCATTCTAATCTCGAGATCCTAAGAAAATATATTTCTAAAACCATTCTTCCTAATGTTCAATCCTTTCTTTAATAAAAATGTACTTTCAATATATTGGATCAATTTTTTATTTTAAATGAACAAAGAGAGTGAAACAATCAAAAGCGTAAACACGATCCCAAGAGAATCACAATCATGAATACTTTTTTTTTTTATTGCCCCTTTCAAGTGCATCCCACCCTCCCCAGCACTAGTGTATAAAAAATATTATAAAACACAAGCAAGGTGCGTGCCCTCTGGGCACAAAAGCAGCAGCAACAGTATCATCATGACATCACGGGTTCCATCTTATTATTCCCGCGAGAATCCAATTCATCGACCCCTCGGATTATCTTCACGTGGCGGGCGCGGAAACCGCCGACGTCACCTTCACCCTCGTGCTCACATCGCTGAGTCCAGCCGCACGTCAGACGTTCACGTGGAAACGCCATGCATCCTATGACGTGGAAATCTCCCCGTGAGTCTTGCACACGGGATGGTTGGTACCAGGGCAATGGTCGCTTTGCGATGGCTTTGGAAATTGGAATTGGAATTGGAGAAGGCAATTTAATGCAGTGGTCTGTTGTTGGTATGGAAGACTCACACGGTAGCATTATTAAGTAGGTGGAGGGAATAATAGAGGACGGCTCTACCTCCGCGACCAGGGTCAGATCCGCTACCCCTGGCCCTGCTCTAAGATCTCTAGTCTGCGGAAGGGATTTATAAGGCACGAGGTCGTCTCCTTTCCATTACGAGGGAGAGAGACCGAGAGGAAAACAATTGGGAGAGGCGACATAAGGGAAAAATCCAGAAGGTTAAGAACCAACAAATCAATCGGTCGGGCTTAGGATAACATAAAAAACTTGTTTCAGTAGAGAAAGATAGAGAGAGAGAGGAGGACGAGGAGGAGATGGTGGTGCTGGTGGAAAGAGAAAGTGCAATAATTAATTTTAGCAGAATGTATTATATATTATAGTAACAAACACATCATTCTCAGGAAAAAAAAATTCTACAAGATTTCTAGGGAATAGGCAATCATGCAACAAAAATGAGCACGCACACACAGATATATATATATATATATATATATATATATATATATATATATATAGAGAGAGAGAGAGAGAGAGAGAGAGAGAGAGAGAGAGAGAGAGAGAGAGATTGTTACTCTTTTTATAAGCGGCTCAAATATTAATTTGTTTCTAACAAGCTCACTAGCAGGCATTATGTATGTTGAACAAGAAGGACAAAAGGAGGCAGAGAGAGAGAGAGAGACTGATTTTCAGTTCAAACTTAACTCCCTTCGGCACTCTTGAAACATCAACGTTCCACATGCAATTTATCATTAACACAAATACCAGTTTTTATCCATCCATACCATTGCAAGTCGATCGGCATATGAACCCCTGATCTGGTTTCTCGCACCTCTTGTCGAAGCAGAAGTAGCTCCCACTCGAGAAACCTGTGACAGCCGGGGAAAACGCCGAACTGGTGGTACCGATCCCGAGGGTCCGCCGGTTCGCGGCTGCCGCGAGCTCCAGCGACTGGACCTGGTCCTTGAGGAATTTCATGTAGCGGATGGCCTCATCGAGCATGGAGGCAGTGTCCATCCTGGTCCCTCCAGGGACAAGCCGCTGCAGTATCCTAATCCGCTCGCTGATCCTCTCCCTCCGGTGCCTCGCCGCCACGCTTTGCGGGTCCTTGGATATCTTGACGTTGCGCCGCTTGGGCGGCTTCACGGACTCGGGGTCGATGTGGATGGGCTGCATCGCGGCTATGCGGAACATCATCTCCCTCACCGCCTCCGCGGACGCCCGCTTGCTCAACTCGGAGGGGCTGGTTCCTGCCGCCAGGGTGTTCGACGCCATAATAATGGGGTTACTGCAGGGTACAGAAGACGGCGCGCCGACGAGTAGCGACGAGGGTGGAGTGTTGTTGTTAGGCGCGTTGCAGAAAGCTGCCGGGGGACCACTCGCAAACTCGGCCAATGGTTGTGGAGGTTTCGAGAAGTCGGCCAGCTTCTCCATCTCCATCATCATGGCCATCAGGTCCATTTGGACATCTGGAGGAGAATCTATGAAGTCCAGATCCATTGGTTCCTAATGTCTCTTTCAGAAGAGAGAGAATAAGATAAATTGATAGAAGAGAGGAGTTAGAAAGATGAGGGACTGGAGGGCGGAGGGATGGGGGAAGTGAGGAGAAGAGGCCGGGGTGGACTTTGCAGTGGAAGCAGAGGCTCTTGCAGAGGAGGAGGGGGGGCCGGGGGACCTAAAGAGACGGGAAAAGGAAAAGGAAAAGGAAAAGAGAAGATTAACGCTGTCTTTCTTATCGTTCTTATGTTCCTATCTCTATATATCTCGCTAACCCAACAACAGTCCAGGCTCCAGCAGTGAGGCTTTATATAGCCATTCATCTGGTGTACCTTATTTTAAAATAATATAGAATATATATCCATGCGTACAGTAATTAAGCAAAGCAGAATGATATAGATTAGAATTTCCACTTTCTATTTTTAGAAATAATATTTTATTTCTTTTATTTATCTATCTGTTAATTTATTTACTCCTAAAATTGGTGGGCTCTTAAGTTTTTCATCCTTTGTTCATGAAATAGCTTGGATGCGGTCAATTTTGTTTTTCAGCTCGACCATCCAAAAAATTCTACAGCGTCAGCAGAAAGCCGGGAGTGGCAGCAGAGAGACCAGATCGAAAGCCGAGTAGAGAACTTGCTGCAATTGTTTGTGGGTCAACAATTAAATGGTTTAAATCAAGAAATGTTGCAATCACAAGTATATGTTTCATTCTTCGATCTCCCAGCATCAGTTGAAAAGGTTTGACACAAAAGGACGCTGGATCTCATCCTGCACTTCTCCTTCTAGCATCCTCAAGGACCGGGGATCCTTAAGGATTGAAGAGGATCCTAATCCTAGTTCATGTTTGATTAGGGGATAAATTAACTTGCAATAAATGCATGCGTTAGTTTACACCCTATCCCTCCTTGCTCCGGGATAAATTACTTTATCATATAAGATGGAGTAGTTTATTCCGGGTTGAATAAAAAATGTAGCTTTACTTAATTTTTGAAACCTCAACTTTATTCCTCGAATAAATACACCAACTCTTTAGTATTTGATTGATTAAAATAAAATAAGTGGAGTCAAACAGCCTCCGTTACATTTCACACTCCATTTATAACCTGCAAGGCTGTTAGTGATTGGACAATTGATGCCCTCGCTCAAGCCAGATTTGGAGCTATGCAACAAGTTTGGATAGAGATAACAATTTACATTTTGTAAAAATATTTTTGTTAATTAAAATTTATTGTGTATATTTATTTATATGAAAAGAAGCACAACATAGGTAAAAAGACAGACAAACAATAGCAAAAACAACCCATCAATAACAACATGCAACATCACAATTTGTAGTTCATAATTTTTTATGAATAAATTGTAAATATCATGAATAAACACAGAATAGTGGAATCATTTTTGACTAATTTATTCACCTAAAATAGTTACAAGAATTATTAATTCAACCAAGGAAAAAATGAGAATAATTTATATTTTTTGTGACTTAGAAAATATTGATACTATTCCTATGATATAAAGGGTTTACTCAGAGATACTCTTGAACATAGTATTGAAAATTTAACAGATTTTAGTAGAGGACAAGAAGCAGGTGTAATAGGTGATGAGCGTACATTTACTAATTCCATGTATGTTGAGGAACCTATATATTTATCTAATGATGACACAGCTCGGTATCGTAACTTGGTGAAAGATTGTGATCAAGAACTATATCCGGATTGTAAAAAATTAAGAAGATTTCTTTTCTTGTGCATTCATTTTATTTAAAATATTTGAATGGGTAGTCTAACAAGTCTTTCACTATGCCGCTTTAATTATTAAAGGATGCATTTCTGCAAGGTATTACTTTGCCATCATCTTCTTATGAAGCCAAGAAAGTAGTAAAAGAATTGGATCTTGGATACGAGAAGATACACAGTTATCCGATGACTGTATTTTATACCGTGGTAAAAATGTTAACCAAGAGTTGTGCCGAATATGTGGATCTTCATGATGGAAAAAATACAAAGAAGACGAGCATGAATTGTTGAATGAAGTGGATGCTGCATAAACTAAAAAAAGGGGGCCAAAATTTGGTCATGTGTTTCTCTCATAACTAGATTGAAAAGAATGTATGCATCACTGAAGATAGCTTTCTCGATGAGATGGTATGATGAAGGTCATACAAAGGATGAAATGTTAAAAAACCCAACAAATAGTTTTGCATGGAAAATATTTGATGATAGACATCACGAATTTGCTCGTTCGCAGTGTTAGGCTGGGTTTAGATACTAATAGGTTCAATCTATTCCGAACGATGAGTTCTACATACAATCTTTGGTTGGTTATTTTAATTCCATATAATTTGCTACCATGGATGTGTATGAAACAATCTTCACTCATTTTGTCAATGTTATCCAGGTTAGAAAGGCCTACGTAATGATATTAATATTTTTCTGCAGCCTTTAATAGAGAAATTAAAATATTTATGAGAGGGAATCGATGCATTTGATGTTTTTGTAGGCAAAATATTCAAATTGCAGGTAGCTTTTATCTGGACTATCAAATGATTTTTAAGCACGTGCTAAATTATTTGGTTGGAGCACTAAGGGACATATTGCATGTCTTTTTTGTGAGGAGCATTTTCTTTGATTTACCTTATGAAAAAAAAGCTCATATGCTCACCGAATTGATAGGCCCAGAGCGTTATAATCGAGTGAAAGATTATGGTGTTGGAGTTACCCCCACTTAGTTGTCTGTGGTGAGCTGCAGATATATCCAAGATGCCAGACAAAATAGTAGCACTGTAGAGTTTTATAATCTGAAGACGACGATGGAGGAGATGGGGCAGAGCCATCAAACAGAGATATAATCTTTGAGGGCTCAACTTGACTGGATTGCATCTATGTTGCATAGGTTTGTCCCTCTTAAGATAAGTAACTACATCCATTTGAGTATTTTTACATAATTATCATGTATTTTTGTATTAGCATAATGATATTCATATTCTTAACTTCTAAAATTTTTATCTTTTTCTTGTAGGTTTCTGATACTTTCTCTATTCGTAGAGATGATGATGAAGCCATCAACGCCAAATAGCTCTTAGACTATTTATTTCGGAGTTTTATATGTATATTTTTTATGTTTTTCAAAGCACATTGTAAATGTAAATTGACAATATAAATGTAATCATATTTGACAATATGAATATTTCGAATAATCTATTTGATTACGACATATATAATAATATGACTTTTGTTACGTATGTGTTTGGTGTATATATGTGTACAGAGTTTTAAATTTTTTAAAATAATTTTTTCAAAAAAAAACTCTTACGACGCTTAAAGCATCGTTATAATAAATATTAGCGACGCTTTTTAGCGTCGCTAATTAGGGACGCTTATAAGCATTGCTAAAAAAAGCGTCGCTAATTAGCGACGCTTATAAGCATTGCTAATGGCATCGGCGATTAGTGTCGGCAAATTAATTTTCAACGCACATATTGCTGATGCTTTTGCAATGTTTTATAAAGTGTTGGGAATAAAACTAACGATGCTTATAAGTATTGGTATATACAATAAAAAGTATCGGCACTGACTGATTTTCTTGTACTGCATGTTCCCATGTTCTTTCTATTTTTGTGAAGAAGAATTTTGCTTTCATTTCCTATATATGGACAATGTTAGCATTATGCCTTGCAATGAATTGTAGAATATTGTTCATATGCTATGCAATGTATACGCTTTAAGCCAGCATGACAGAGACTATGGATGTAAGAGATAAGACAGATCGAAATCCAATTTAC
This sequence comes from Phoenix dactylifera, assembly GCF_009389715.1. Classification (NCBI taxonomy): domain Eukaryota; kingdom Viridiplantae; phylum Streptophyta; class Magnoliopsida; order Arecales; family Arecaceae; genus Phoenix; species Phoenix dactylifera. Next base: position 12,589,001 of record NC_052400.1, read on the forward strand.
GTCGAAGATTTATGGCTAAAAGAAATTTCCTGCTCTCTCTCTCTCTCTCTCTCTCTCTCTCTCTCTCTCTCTCTCTCTCTCTCTCTCTCTCTCTCTCTCTCTCTCTCATTTTGAAGACTGGATAGAAGAGAAGAACAATCTAAGAGGCAAATCAAATCCATAAAGAGACTTTTCGTTTTATTTTAGAATAATGGAAGGAGACTTTTCGATCACTCAAACGGAAATGATGGACGAATAACATATGTCAAACACTTCAGGGAGCACCTCCCAAGCTTCAAACATGCACGGATCCTCCTCCCAAACGAAGAGGGGTGACACCACGGGCTCTAGCTATTTTGTTTATCATCATTGGAGAATTTGTTCCTGCAGCTTACATTTCATAATTTAACGGGGGTAACTTCTGTCTGATTATCATCGTAAGTTTGTTGTTGTGTATCGGTAATCTGCTCCTTTAAATGACTTCACGATGCAAGAATAAAGGAAATGAGGTATCACAAATTGATGATCCATTATTTATCCTATAGTGAGAAGGAAACTAGGCAAACTTAAGGAATAAATCATTTAATTTTTGATGGTTAAAATGATTTGAATTTTCCACTCATTAAAAGAAGAAAACAGAGAAAATGACTTTCTCATGGTGTTTCCTATTGCAGATAATATATTTAACATTTCCATCGACCTAAGGATAGTCTGATGAGATTGTGAGTGGTCAAGTGCAATTATGCATTCATGCGTTCATCCATGCAAGTGCTCCCATGCATGTCAATTTTAAGTCTCTTTCCGAGAGAGAGAGAGAGAGAGAGAGAGAGAGAGAGAGAGAGTTGTCTCTTTCTTTCCGTGTAATGTAGTAATAATATCGATGAAACGTAGCACTAAATTACAAAGAGCAAGGAGTGGACTAGTAAGCTTGGTGCAGCATCCAATGCGTAGCAGTTGTTAGGTAGGACGATGGTGCTGTTGCTGCGCTTTTCTCCACACTTCAATCCCAAAGAGAAACCCTTGATCCTCCCGGCCTTCAGACAGACACCTATTTCCCCTCTTGATGAGCCTCTTCTCCTATCCATTAATTGATCGAATGGGTAACATGGCATCCATAAAGAGACATGTTCTCTGCTACCCAGAACCACGGATTGGATGGATTCATGGATTCCAACTTCGCCCTTGCCCTTACTTAATTTATTCATTTTCTTCCCCCTCCCCATCACTTTCACAGCTTATCCTCTCCTCCTCCACCCCATATAATATACACGCCTGAAAAGGAAATAAAAGAAAGCCATAAAGTAACTGTAACCCTAGGAAGTAAGCTGCAAAAGAAAAATACTGTGTGGCCTGTTCTCTTTCCCTCCTCCCATCGGGACTTGAAGTAGCCAAGGCTGAAGTTGGTCCCCCACCTCTCTCCCTCCCTCCCCAACCCACCCCCCTCTTCATTTATATCATCTTTTTGGATTTATAAAAGCTTTTACATTTTTGTTGCATGCTATGCATCAACCTCTGAAGGCATCTTTTTTCATGTTACCCAGCGGCATGAGGAACAGTGGCACCAAAAGGCCGCGGTTCTTTGGGATGCTGGCTTCAATCCTTCGTGTTGCTCTTGTCACCAAGTACACCGCCAGCTTTTTTTTTTCTTCTGGTTGCATCTCTTTTCCTGTAAGCTATTACTGCTCTCTGTCGACTTCTGCTTTCCATAAAACCATTTGGTATTGGTTCTGTGACCATTGCAGCATAGTTTAATCATTCAATAGTTTGCTAGTAGTCTGGAGATATACTGTGTGCCATATAGTTTCCATATGATATCCGATTGCCACCTTTTGGTTTCACACCACATAAAAAATATAATATGTTCCCTCTCACTTTGTGCATGCATGCACATGCATGCAGATGTTTTCATGTCTTCATGCTGTTTGTCATGGCCGGCACACCTGCTCGATATGTCGATACCTGATCATATGGTCTAGATGCAAGGAGACAAAGCATCGTTTCAGCTTGAGCAATCGTTGTTACAGTGCCATCGGTGCCATCGGCTTGCAAGCAGGAGGAATACAGGTTCAAAGAGTATGGAAGTGAGTCCGAAGTCATGGAAGATAAGTGCACATGCTTTAATTTACATTCTAAGAGCATGTAGTTGTCGAAGATCAGATCTTATGCCAACATGTCTGATTAGCAACTCAATATCCTTGTAAACGATATGTCTGTTCACGTAGATCAGCTCTTTTCTTTCCTTCCTTTGTTTAGCGCACAGTCGTAGTAATTCTAGTGCTTGAGAATGACTAAAATATATTAAGGTGACTACTGTTACTCTGTAATTCTCAAAATGTTTAATTACAAAATCATTCTAAAGTTCTATTTGTATATGATTTATTACTTTGGATTAGTGCGTGCAAGTTGATTTTTGTATGCTCAAACTAATATCGGTTGTTGTGGATTCCTTGACGGTAATGTTGCATGTAGACATTAGAGTTTAGGTCCCTTGGCACGCCAAGGCTTGGGCATCAAGCACAAGGTGTCAATCCCAAAACTTTTTCATGAGGGCCTTGTTGGCTGTTCTAGTTCAGTAGAACAGGCTGTTTGTTTTTCTATATAGCAAGACCCTGTTGTGAAGTATGGACGGTTTCATTTTGCTAGTTTTCTATGTTGAGCATTGCTGGAAATCTTGATGTTTGATGTCATTTAGTGTGCACACATTCAGTAACTTCGCTGGAATGAAATTGCAGTAAAGAAACCTAACGATGTCGGAATATGAGGGGTCAAGGGAAGAAAATACTTCATAAGATTTTGATAATGCTGTTAGTTTTTTCTTGCTTTGTGGATGGCAGCTGCTAGAGCAATTAAAACAAGAATTGAATAAAAAAATGACAGTGAGCAATGGAAGGTTTTGCTTAAGTGCTTATTAACGCTATTAATGATAAGTTTCTTAAATGTTTGTGTCAGATACTTATCATACACCTGTATACTTATGAAGTTCTATTATTGTCACTTATGAGATTTATGGAGAGTTGAACTTTTCTATTAATGAGTTTAATCCTCTATTTTCATATTAAAGTGGGTATTTATTCTTTTTAGTGATTCGTCAAGGATGTTGCTATTGAAATTAGTCTGCAGAATATTACTTTTTTTTCTCATATCCTTAAGTTAATTAGGAAGTATCAGTGAAAAACATGTATCCTTAAGTTAATTAGGAAGTATCTTAAAATATAATTTTTCTTACTTATTCTCGTATCTCCTTTTCCCCCTCCTGCCGAGTTAGATACTTGGATACGAGTTTGACTACGATTCTCATATCCATATCCATGTCGGGAGAATATGTAGGGCTGATCTTATTAATGATGCTAAACAAGTTTCTTTTGGAAAGTTGGTTCCACTACAAGAACTTACTTTGGGAAAGCAATTAGGTTGAATAAAATAAGCATGGCTAGTAAGTACGATGTAAATAAGTTTACATCAGTGTGAAGGTCACTCAAGAGTGCATGTGGTGCCTAATACCAATAGTAGCATTTTATAAACTTGTTTGATTCATCACACATATGACCTTCATCTATCATGGCGCCGATTAATTGTTGCTCATATATTGGTTGCTTCACCGAATAAATTTGCATGTAAACTTGAAAAGAAATTTTCTGCAGTGGCACGTTGTGCAACTAAGATGGGTATCGCGATTTTGATGTGCCGACCTAATTTCAAATGAATCTGCTTTTTTTTTTAGCTAGTCATATACATTATTTTATTGGTAAGCAGTCTTATACATTATTTACATATATACAAGCATGCATAAAGATTTATGAAGTACAAATATGCCACGATTGTCCGGTTTATCAAGGATTTCCATGTCATTCTTCCCAAATTTGGCACATGTATCATGGGTAGGTGACAATGCTACACAAAGAGCTACTTTTTGCTGGTAGCATAGAAGGCAAGTTGTTATGGTATATGGTTAAGCTTTGGGTTGGAAGATGACTAGGTTGCTTTTAGAAGATGGGGTCAGTGGGAGAATTTATTTCAGATTCCTCCACTTTCTGGTTGGCTAACTAATCAAATTTCTCAGATTTTGTTGAATTTGTGGCAGATGAGGGGATGATGTCATCTTGCTCTTTCACCAGCTAGTCTGCAAGATTTGTTTTAGGTGGGCGATGGGAAGGAAAACTAGCTAGTAGGTGAGAGTCAAGGGGCTTGACACCATTTCATAAGTTTCGTGAGAGATTAGCATTTGCAGATTTGTTCGGTGACCAACTGAACTTGATGGAATTTTGTTGCTTGGCAACATCATTTCCAGTACCATTGCTTGGCGCAAGATGGAATTTTGTTGGTCTCAAGATTCAAAAACAAATACTTTACGCTACCTAAGGTGGCACTATGCTAGAGGGAACTCGGCCACGGCCATCAGTTGGATCCGAAGGGCTCAAGAGGTAATGGTTGCGTCCACCCTTTGCTCCGAGACATCTCGGTATTGGTGAGAGACGGAGGAGCCTTGCAGGCCAAGCATATTTTCCGTGAAGCCAATAAAGCTGCAGACTGGATGGCTGATTATGTAGCCAATCACTTTGGCAATACTCTGTAAGCTCAAGATGGGGAGCTGCCCGTGGCACTCCGAAGTTTTTTATTTTTTGATTTTATTAGGTGCATCCATAGTCATCTAGTATGATCTACCCGTCTTAGTAGCCAAAAATTATAAAATAAAAAAATAAAATAAAATGGTGGCACTATGCTCTCTGTCTCTTAAAATTTTATGCAGTACTTTGGGCCTCATGGGGCAACTATAGTATTGACATGCAACAAAGCTAGGATTAGGTAAAGGATGCTTCAAATATACATGAGTTTGGACCCATGATAGCAGGTATATGTAAACATTTTTTCGAATATAGAATTTCAAACTAAAACAGAAAGCGAAGGCTTGAAAATAATTATTGGAAGCCAAAATGAAACAAACAGATTATGTGAAAGTTGGACTACAATGGCACATCAAAAACACATTACAGTATGGCATTGAAGTCCAAGAATGGTGAATGTATTGCATATTCATTGAAAGTTCTTTAATTTAAGTCTCAGAGATATTCACAGCAACCAGTCAATGATGATTAAGGGTAAAGCTAATGGATGAAATGGAGTTCCATCACAACAATATATCATTACATATAAATCTCCATGCCTAGAAGCTTTGAGGACTGACACAGAGGGCAGAAACTGAGCCTACTCTCGCACTCCTTGCACAGGCAAAGATGTCGGCAGGGCAACAAAAGCATGCATGCTTCATTGCCTTTGCATATCTTACAAGCCATCGACTCCTTCAAATCCTTGTTCTCCTTGCACATAAGCTGAAAATTGACGACCCGACCATTGCAGCAAGAGGCTGTGTCATCTACCTCACTATCGCCGCACCCTTCTTTGTTATCCCTGCTCTGGGCATACACCTGATCGAGACTATACTTGAGGTGAGAAATCGTATTCTCGTTGTACTTAGCACGATGCTGCCATGTGCCAATTTCCATGGCTAACTGTTTCATCTGTTCCTCAAGCTCCATGTTCCTCTTATTAATCTCCTCGACTTCTGCTTCTTTTTCGCGTATTTTCCTGAGGATGTTGTCCTCAACATTAGCCAATGACTGGAATTGTTTTGCCTGAAGCTTTTCCAATATCAATTGCCTCAGACGTTCAACCTATGCCACATATGAGAAAAATAAGTACCAGTTTCTTCTGTCCATGTTTAAGAACTACCTCTGCAGGAAAACTATTTCCAAGAACAAGATATAGTGAAAGTTGGGATGATTACTGTACGCAGCAGCAGGAAAATGGTATGCCCTTTCAAGATAGCATAAAATTATAGAAAATTTTATCCCCAACATAGGTAGGAACGGAAACAATAAAAACAAGGAGTTTTTTACTTTTTTTCATCAAATCCTTAGCAAGCAAGACTAACAAATCAGTTTAGCCTAAGAAAATGAATGCAAATAATGTCGGTGTGCAAGAAAAGGCAAATTGTTCACTAAATGCCCTCTAAAAGAAGCTTTAATTACAGAAAATTTATCTCCATCTTAAGCAGAATTGAGAACAATAAAATCAAGGAGTTCAATTTATTACATCCTAGTCATGCATTAACAAATGAATCTAGCACAATAAACTAGACATGAATAATGTCAGTATACAAGAAAAGACCAATAGTTCATTAATTTTTCAGAAAACAAATTTTACTCAATGCAGACAACTTGGATGGGCTGAGTGGTTCAGGGATTCCGGGTTTAAACATGACCTTTGTATTATGCGTTGGGTGACAAGTTGGGCAGGTTGACCCTTTGACCTGCCTCTCTGAACACTATTTTTGCAATTACAGCAGCACCTGGGGGGGGGGGAAGAGGGGGGTTATTTAATGGTAGTTCATGCAAGGAATGTCAGCTAGCTGACTCATGACTATGATTATTATTATTCTGGGTTAGGATGATGAGTTGGGCCCCTTGAAAAAATTGACAAGCTTGTCTGCAAGGCGTTGACATCCTTAGGCAGGGCTTGAAGCATCTTAGTGTGGGTAGTGCGCTGCTGGAAGTTAAATTGCGTTAATTGATTTTTCTATATGTTTCTAGCCCTAATTGCTTTCGAACCAGAAGAGAAGAGGAGGAAGAGAACAAGAAAGCATTAATCTACTTCCATTCTCCTTCAATTTACCGCCTTAGATCTACATTCCTCCTCCCTCAACCCATGTTGTCTGGTGGCTGGCACTCTCCAATGCCCAGCAGACATATGGATATGAAATGAAAGGGCTGTAGCCATGAGAGTATCATTGTCATGACTCCAATGAGCTGGCTGCTTTTTGAGATAGCAACAGGCATTGCAAGCAGAGCATCACCAAAGCAGATGGCTCAAGAGAAAATGCCATAATGAATCAATGGAAGAAGTATGAGCAAAAAGCTATGGGGAAAGTGGGGTTTTTCTAGAGTTTATTTTTATTTTTTTAACCCAACCAGGAGTTGAACTGAAACTATTTGACTGGTTTGACTGATCAAATTGTCTAATTCAACGATGTAGAATGGGTTTTGTAATGTTTTGGAACCAAACCTCACCTAACCCATGATTATTGATAGGTGATGCTTTGAATGGGCTGACTTGTTCAACCCAAGATACACACACACACACACCAGCTATACTACTGTCATACTTTGAGAAAAAAAAGTTTGAATGGGATCTATTCCATGATCCAAAGTAAATCCACAAGCCCCAAAATAAAACAAAAGGGGAAGAGTATAGATATAAAATAATAAGTTATTAATTTTTCTTTTTCGTGTATATATGACCTGTTGCAGACTTGCAGATGTCCCTACCCCTTCATATAGAAGTCTAGTGATTTATGCTCTAAGAAAACTAGACCTAATCTTTAGCATTCACTTAGCAAAACTATCCACAGCCATTAAAACAAAATTATGACTAGACGACAATAAAGACATCCCCGAACCCATTTTAGCCCTTTCAAATCATGATAATTTATAAAAAATAAATCCATATGTTGCACCTTACAATTGCAAAGTTGCATGGGTAAAGAGTAAAGTTAAAACGCGTTTAAGAGTATTGTCCCAAATGTTTTTCATGCAAAACCAACAACAGCCTTTTAAAATGGAAATATGAAATCTACTTGACCATGGCCTAAAATGTAGAAATGATACATTTTGGTAATCTCCCACCTATACATCAAGGGGACACAGAAAGCTATCAAAATTATCCATCAATGTTCCTACATCTTGGATCAATTGCATGAGCCACTTATCAAATACTCTTTGTCACCATTGACAATGAGGAAGCAACAGAGGCTCTCAAGACACATGAGATAGGGTAGATGGGAGAGGGCAAACAAAAGAGAGAGTGCGTATCAATTATTGACCACAATATTCCTCCTTTTTTTTTTTTTTTGGAAATCATGATGATCAACCTCCAGGAAGAAAGGTAAGACCATTTCTTTATACTCCAGGTCTATCCTTTGTTTTACTTTTGTTTTCTCCAACTTCATACTCTGCCTCTTATTCTTTTCTTTTCCCTTAAGAATTCATCTTCCTCCGAGTTGTTCTCCTTATCCAAAAGCTCTTCTTTGAATTTATATGTGAAGCTAAACATTACAATAAGTTATTACATAATTTTAACTCTAACTACCCACCTAAATACCTAGGCATTTCTTCTACATGGACACCTAGCCAGTTTGACAACAAAATTCGATAGTGCACTATGATAAATGCGACACCCTTACCAAATTCCAAGTAACATACATGTTTAGCAACCATGGACCACATTACTTGCAAACTCGTCTAAGTACTCAACACATCAAAATAACCCTTAACTGTAGGGGCCAACAGATATGACTTTTTCCCGATCCCCCACACATAACATTATCGCATGCACACAATCACATTCTATATCTTGTTGTTTACTAAGCATCTTGTGCATGAGATCAAATATTAAATTCATGGAATTCTTTTATGTAATCATCCATCTATACATTCCACTCTTTTTTTTTTTTTTTTTGCTAAATCGAAAAGGGAAGGGGGAAGGAAGGGACGAGCCCACCCCCGCATAGCAGCCCCCATTGAGCTCCCACCCCGCCAGGAGAATGTTTGATGTGGGCAGAAATGACCGTGTGTTGGGCACCCCGGCCGGTTTTACTCATACCCTCCCCACCCGTGGGCCCAGCTCGGATACCCCTCTGGGCTCCGGCACGAATCCTCTGTGTGAGTACGTCACACCTGGCACTACCGAGGCTACCAGCAGATCAGTAGCCCTTCCAAACCCTGTGTCCGAGCAGGGAACATCCGATCTCCATAATTTAATCGACGCCCGCGCGTTTCGAACTCGGAACCACTTGGTTGGAAGTAAGGCCCCGTTCCACTGAGCTACCACCTCAGTGGCTACATTCCATTCTTGAAGGGAAAAAAACTTGTAAGAGGTTTTCTCGTAATTAGGGTTGGGTCGGGCCAAACTGGGTCATGTTTCTATGTAGCTCGAGCTGAGCCTGAAATAATTATTCAGGCTGCGAACTAGGCAAAGGCCAGAAAACCTTTTCCAAAATTAGGTTCGAGCTTAAATTCAAGCTTGGCTGGAAGCCCAAACGAGCCTAACTTGAATTGGACCCGAGCTCGAACCTGATAAAGAGGATCCAATCCTAGCTAAGAAATTCGAAGACGGGGTTGGCCTTGATAATAGAGGCTGAAGCCCTTGGGGGGGTGTCAAGGCGAGCGGCAATGAAGAGGTAGGAGAGGAAGAGAAGGGTGAGTAGGGGTAGAGAATGGACAGGAAGCGGGAGAGGGTGGGGGAGTAAAGGCAGATGGGACCAACATTGACAATGTGGGGAATGGGTGGAACTGCGAAGGTAAGGGGAGAGAGAGAGAACTTGAGATCGAGAGAGGCGAGAGAGAAAGATCGGGAGATCGAGAGAGAGGATATATAGAGGATCGAGAGATTAGGAGAGAGGAAGAGAAAGAGAGAAAGGTGAGAGAAAGAGATTAGGAGATTGAGAGAAGGGAATGGACAAAGGTAAGGAGAGAGAAGATAGGAATCGGCTGGCTCGAGCCGAGCCTAGGCAGGGACAAGTGATGACTTGAGCCTAGCCAAAAATTCGATCAGTTTTTAGGCTCAAACTCAACTTGAACTTCCTCGAGCCAGACCCAAAGCCCAATTGGAGACCAACCTAGCTTGACCCAAGGTGGGCCCAACCCGACAGGCCTTAGGCTGGCCCAAGTACATTTCCAGTCTATTTGTAATAGACAAAGAGAACTATGTTCTTTCTTGGACATTTTTGTACATTGACATCTCAATTGGTGCTTGTCCCATTTCATGCTACTATTTCTTCACTACACCAATAGGCATTTTGCTTCCTTCAACTTAGTCTTGACAGATTTCACCATTTTAATTTAGCCATGTATTACCTATTAAAATAATCCATCACTTCCATTATCTAATCAAAGGTTATCGATGGAATCAACCCCTTATCGAACTTGGCAACCTCCAATTGCACTGTTTTGGATTATACTATTTACTATCCCATATATGTATCTACTTCTCTGCAATGCCCTTATAAAATAGTCGACCATTGTAGGTTGATCATACCATACTTCTAATGATACCATTAAAGATTATTATTTGGAGAGCAAGATTTTGAAGAATTGAAAAGATCTTCTTGAAAGCCATGATCCATTTGAGTTATCAATGTATAGAGCAGGCTCTGAATATCTTCCACCCTTTTAAGTAGGTTTGAGAGATTATAATTTCATTAATCTAATCAACAATGTTTGTGATCCTTGTATTTGTCTAACTTATGTTGCCACCTTACGATAATTAACTTTGTTGTCTAAACAAACTTCAACCACTTCCTCAAGAGGATCTCAAATCACAAAAGACTTGCTGACACTCTTAAATATGACCAAAGATGATGGGATCTTAAATTGAAGGCATGTGTCCCCTTGTCATTCCACTTCTCCATTGGATGATCAGTCTTGGATTTCCATCAGCAATAACATTAATGTCATTCACAATTAAAAGTGGAATGAAGAACAAAAGTAGGAGAAGCAAGACCGCAATTTGGAAATGGTCTAAAGAAAACATTTGGCTACCCCCAAAGCAAAGTGTAAACATAATCAAGCCTGACAAAGAGGATTAGCATCTTAAATAGAATGTATAAAACATCTCAAATAGAATGCATAAAACATATCTAATGATGGTTAGAAGGAGAATGATTTGATGCTTATAGATAAAACAACATGCTGGAAGAAGTTTCCCACATACAAGTCTTTCAATACCTGTTCAAGGAGAAAGTTTGTCATGCATGTTTGGTACAGAACAAGACCAGAGCCTTATCTTAATCGCATTCATTATGGGTTTGGCCCAAGAAGGTTCACTTTCCCTTTTGTACTTGATTCTTGCATGAAGAGCATAGTAATATTCCAAGTTCATGGGATAAACAATACAGATTTGTTTTCTCAGTTTTCCTCATTCTGTTGTGGGTTTTATTGCTTAAGACATCACAGTTTTGGACCCACTACTCCTATTAGACCACCTTTTGTGTTTTGTATGTACTCAAAGTAAGCATACAAACAACACAAAGTGGACAGCACATCCAATAAGCAAGAAAGAATACTTGGAAGAAAATAATATGTAATCATAATAACTGGATAGAGGCGATTGAATCAACTTTCTCCCAATTCTCTCAAAAAGAAGCAAGCTTTTCCCTCCTAGTATTCGAAAAAGGGGGAGGGGGGGGCGGGGGGGTTGTAAAGAAGAAGCAAACTTTATGTCAAACCACAGCAAACAAAACATATAAATTTAACTTAAGAGAGGAAGCCCATCACAACACAAGACAATATCCTTCAGTTTAGTTTTATCTTCATAAGTGTTAATGAAAAAATAGCAACAGAAAACTAGAGAGGACTTTCAATATCACAAAGCCGTAGAAGCACGCTAACCTCGATCTTGATGAAGCGGTCCATCTCGGCGTCCACCCTCTCAATCTCTCGATTAATGTCCTCATCAATCATAGGAAGGAGCAGCGGTGAATCCCCAGAGGAAGCCGCCACCCTCCGATCATCCAATGACAACCCCAACCCAGTGGACACCGACCCGGTCTGCAGGAAATCGATGGACGATATCTGCGAGTTCTCCAGGAGGTCCTGCTCCTTGACCTTTTTCCTCCTCGGCTCCCACCAGTTCGATCCCCCATCAGCCGTCGGAACGGAGCCCGGGGCGAGTCCCATGACATGAACGACTACAAAAATAAGATTTTTAAGAAAGACTCAGGCCAGTAGGAAAACGTGGATGAATCGAAACCCTAGCGATTGGGGGAAATGGCGGGATCAGGGGAGAGACATTACAGGGAGGTTGGGATTGATCGGGGCGGCTCGTGGGGCACAAGAAGGCGATCGGTGCGGTGGTCTGGCCATCGGCAGGCGCAAAATTCCTGCTTTATTCCACGGATTGGTTAGGTTTCTTGAGAAAAAGAGAGGGAACGGCAGAATAGAAAGAGAAAAGGGGAGGAAGCGAGATGGGAGAGGAGATAGAGTTTTGAAATTTGAGAGGATTACATTATACCTGTAGGGATTGGGCGGCGGCTGCTGGAGGTGATGCTGCTGGGTGAAGAAAGCCATGGCCAGAGAACGCGGAGAGCCGCGGAGGGGGTAGGGGAGGGGCGGGGGTGAGAGAGAGAGAGAGAGAGAGAGAGTGAGGAATTGGAATCTAAATAGGATGAGGAAGGAGCTGTATGGTTCGGACAGCAAACATGCGGTGTTCGTAAGCGCGTTGTGCGTGATTGCGGGGTGAAAAGTAGGGGTGGCAATCGGATCGGATCAGGCATAAACAAGTCGGGTCAAATACAGGTCGGGTCAGAAAGCTATAAATCTGAATCCGACCTATTTATTAAACGGGTCAGGAATTGCAAACCTGAACCTGACCTGTTTATTAAACAGGTAACCCGACCCGACCCGTTTAACCTGTTTAATAAACAGGTAACCTGTTTACCCAACCCGATCCGACCTGTTTAACCTGTTTGCCCAACCTGACCCGTTTAACATGTTTAGACCTGTTTAATTTGTCCAACCCAACCTGTTTAACCTGCCCAACCCGACCTGTTTAGACCTGTTTAGACTCGTTTAACCTGTTTAGACCTGTTTAACCCGTTTAATCTGTTTAACCCGTTTAACCTGTTTAGACCTGTTTAACCTGCCCAACAGTTAAACGGGTTAAACAGTTTAAACGGGTCAGACATCTAAAACCCGTATCCGACCCAATTAATAAACAGGTTAAACGGGTCGACCTGTTTACGACCCGAACCTGTTTAGGCCAAACCCAAACCTGTTTATGGCGGGTCGAACACGGGTCGGGTTGGCGGGTCGGATCATATTTTGCCACCCCTAGTGAAAAGGCTGCAGATGTGGGGCCCACGTATCCAATTTGGACGGCTGACAAGCATCTGGATGCTTAATTTGTATGGGGAAGCCGTGGGGGCAATCCTTAGTTTGTCGTATATTTTGACGCTTTCATCTAATAATTCATTTTACCTAGCTTTCATTATAGGAACAACATTTGCCAAAAAAAAAAAAAATTATCGTCACATTTTCCTTGCATAATTGATTCTCTAAATTTCTCTCCACAAACAAATCAATTAAGAATACTCCAAATATCTAAAAAAATTTCAATATTAATATATTACAATATTTCTTGACAAAATGTTTGCAACTATTTAAAGAAATTTCATGCTGTTACAAAGGGTGTTCTTTTTTTCTTTTTTTTTTTTTTTGCTGTTTTCGTTACTTGCTTCTTCCATACTTGTTTTAACATGAATTTATATATAAATACTTCAAAAAACTTTAGTTTAAAAGATATTAGTTTGAGTTCTTTGGGCTATCCGGCGAACTGTCCTATTTTTTTTTTCTGAATTTGGGATCTGTAATAATCCCAAAATTTTTTTTATATAAAAAGGGATAGAATAGTCCTTTAAAATTGATATAAGGGGTAAAATGGGAAGGAATCAAAAGTTAATGGCATAACTGTAGATCCGTTGAAGTGGCAGGGACAAATTGGGAATTTAATAATATTAAAAAAGGGTGAATAGTGTTTTGATGTGATTTAATTGGAGGGTTTGAGCTACGGAATGAAGCAGAGAAAGAAAGAGGGAGGGGGTTCACAGACGGCAACAGAGAGGAAGAAAAAGAAGGAGAGGAAATGAAAGGAAGAAAGGAAGAGGAAGAAGAAGAAGAAAAAGAAAAGGAAGGAGATCCCGGTTGCGCTGCCAGCTGAAGGGAAAAACATAGATCTTCTTCCCCTCTACGCAAGGACCTCGATTTCCAAAAAGAAAAAGGTAAATATCCATCCCTATCTAGTCTTTTGATGACATTAGGCTATACAAAGGGTGGATATAGTCTAGAGGGGTCGGATAAGGGTTGTAGAGGTGGTTAAAAGAGGAAGAATCGGATTTTAACAAATTTTTCCGGCACTACGGAAAAACTGTGTCGAAGTACCAACTTCGGCGAATTATTTAGGGGGTCAAACGGCCTCCGATGATGATGCATGTTACCTCTTTGGAATCCCCTATGAGTGTAGAATGTTAGGTAAAAATTTCATCAAATTTGGAGTTTGGAAAGTAGATCAAAACCAGGATAAAGTAACTCACTATCAGTCCGAGTTACTGTTCATCCGAGTGAAAAATAAGGGATTTCATGCTATAATAGAGTATTAAGCCTAGATCAAGCTAAAAGGGACCTTGTACTCATGCAAAGGAGTCCCTAATACACATAAATGGTGAGTTAATTAATGAAAAAGAAAAAGAGAAAGAAAAGAAAAGATTTAGGGAACGGGGGAGTTGAATCAATTAAAGTTCCCTATATTATAATTGGCACGTAGATTATGACCTTGATACAAGACTAAATGTATGGTAAATGCATGTCACAGTTGGGCAAGAAGCTAGGGAACGAGAGGAAGAAGTTCCCCACTGTCTGCTGTAGAATTCTAGAGGCGTATCGAGGCCGTGCCGGATTGACAGGTGAGTGGGAGTCATGTACTTTGCACCATGAGCACATTCCTTAATTCATTTTCATGAATGTCGCCTGGTGTGAATTGATTCCACCTGAGCCTATTGATTAATTGTTGTTGTATATTCCTCTATATTTTGATTCTCCATGCTTGATTATTCTGTACATGCATTTGAGGGAACATTTAGAGGAATTACGAGGGGTTGATGAGTAATCAAATTGATTCCGAATTGTGAAATGATTTCTTTTGTAAATTGATTTCATTTCCTCTATTTTAAAGACTTGTGAGTCGTAGCTTGATTATACTCTTTTATGAGTAATTAAATTGGTTCCAAATTGTGAAATCACTTCTTTTGTAAATTGATTTCATTTCCTCCATTTCAAAGATTTGTAGAGCCTTTTTAGTGGTATATTGAGTTGTATTGCACTTCCTTGACCCTCACTCCTAACCCTGATGTTAGTTTATGATTGGGTCATGATCGAGTGAGTGGTAATCTTGATTATACTCCTTTTTAGTAGAGTATTGGGAGGGTGCATTATGGCATTTATGCATGGCTTGGCAGTATCTGCAGGACACCTATAGTCGAAGGGGTTGAACATCGGCCTTTGTGCACATAGTAGCCTTCTGGGTGGGCGGAGCCCAGTCCCTTCCTAGGGGGGACACGGCCCTAGGCGTAGGATCGGCCGGTCCTACGACTTATATTCTGCTTGCCACCGGGCATAGTAAGACCCCGCGAGGTGCAGTATGGCTTTCCGCGGATGTAGAATTCCCGCGAGGTGCCGTTTAGTATGTAGATGTGAGATGGATTTCTGTCCTGGATACTGGCCGGCATTTATATGATCAGTGTAGTGTCTTATCCTGCATATGCATGTGACAGTAGGGAGTTGTTGCTGGTTCGCCTGGGGCGTAAAACCCACCTCCTGATAGCTGTCTAGCATTTATGTTATCGGTATGGTATCTTATCCTGCATATGCATGTGACAGTAGGGAGTTGTTGCTGGTTCGCCTGGGGCGTAAAACCCACCTCCCGATAGCTGTCTAGCATTTATGTTATCGGTATGGTGTCTTATCCTGCATATACATGTGACAGTAGGGAGTTGTTGCTGGTTCGCCTGGGGCGTAAAACCCATCTCCCGATAGCTGTCTAGCATTTATGTTATCGGTATGGTGTCTTATCCTGCATATGCATGTGACAGTAGGGAGTTGTTGCTGGTTCGCCTGGGGCGTAAAACCCACCTCCCGACAGCTGTCTAGCATTTATGTTATCGGTATGGTGTCTTATCCTGCATATGCATGTGACAGTAGGGAGTTGTTGCTGGTTCGCCTGGGGCGTAAAACCCACCTCCCGACAGCTGTCTAGTGATGATTTACATATTGGTGTGGTGTCATATTCGATGTATGCATATGACAGTAGAGAGTTGTTGCTGGTTCGCCTGGGGCGTAAAACCCACCTCCCGATAGCTGTCTTGTTGATGATTCAGCCTATTGACACCTGATTTATATGATTCAGTACTATGACATGTTGAGCATATTCATGAGTAGCATATATGTTTACTTGATTATTCCATATATGCTTCAGATGAGTTGATATTGATTGTGGTGATATTGATGATTTACTCCATATTCTCTATGTTGAGATCATGTTCATCTTGTTATTGCTCTTGAGATTTCATCTCGAGCCATGATTATATTTTGTCTCATGTGCATAGTACTCTCTACTCCACTCACTGAGTATTTATATACTCACTCCCCAGTTTGATGTTTTTGATTGCAGGAAAGGTATTGTATAGAGAGGAGCAGGATTAGTGGTTGCCTGCTAGCTGTGCCGCTCCATAGTATAGTATAGTATAATGTAAATAGAGGTTTATACCTTTTGGTGTATTATAAACCTTCTATTGTATATAGTGCATAGTTACAGTCATAGATCCTGTTGTGGATATGGGTTTGACCATGGATGGAATGGGAACCAGATTTTTATACAGATGAGTTATATGCCTGAGATAATGTATTGATATATATTGTCCAGGTTCATTATGTGACGGATTATGTGATTGCTGCTCTGACAGGTAGTGTGTTGTATGTATTGAGATAATCCTGACAGGTCACTATAGGAAAAGTGATCATTTTGTGCATGCATCATGCCAAATTTTTTTCAAGATTTATTGATGATTGATAGGTAGTAGGGTTCTACGCGGTGGCTGGTGGCCTTATGCCTACCCGCACCCTAGGACCGTCGCGGCGGCCCGCCGGGAATGGGGCGGGGGTCGTGACAAAGCTTGGTATCAGAGCAAAGGTTAAGAAGAGTCCTGTCAGAGCAATAGAGTGAGTCAGGATTAAGTATAGGATTATACTATGGAGCATAAGGTTTTTCTGTATGTTAATTTATGAGTCATTTACAATTCAGTAAAATATATTATGACTCAGTGTGTAACGACTGCCCTCTCTTTTTAACTCTTTTAGAGACATATAAAGAATACCTCCAAGGAGAGGATCTGCTCGTCCTGGAAGGAGGATGGAGCCAGATATAGCATTGGATGCGGGTTCCACACATATCGAGCCCCAAAGAGAAAAATCTCCTCCTGCAGACAGGCGGAGAGTTGATGATCAAGGGGAGGTAGGAAATAGAGATGCATTGATGGAACAGTTACTGGCGGAGAATCAGGCTCTGAGGGAGCAGATTGCTCGGGGGAAATCTCCTGCCCCGTCAGTAGTATCCATCCCACCTCCTATAGTTGTGCCAAGAAGTTTGGCCAGGCGGGCTCTAGATGATGAGGGGATTACTGTACAGGAATTTCTTAGGCTCAGAACCCCGGAGTTTAAGGGGGAAGAAGGTGAAGATCCTCAGAGATTTCTGGAGGAGACTGAAAAGATGATACGGAGACTGCCCTGTTCTGATGCAAGAGCTATAGAACTTGTAGGGCTTACAATGAAGGAAGATGCCTGGGGCCGGTACCAGAGGCACGTGGAGGACAGATTGTACAGTAGGAATCCTCCAACCTGGGAAGAGTTCAGGCAAGCAGTGATGGCTGAGTTCTTGTCTCCAGCTGAGAGGCAGAATCGGGCTCTTCAGTTTGAGAGGCTGAAGCAGATGCCCGGAATGAGCGTATCTGAGTACGCTCGTGAGTTCACTAGATTGGGGAAGTATGCTCCTTACATCATCCCCATTGAAGCTGCCAGGATAGAAAGATTCAGGCGGGGTCTGATTTCCCCGCTTTATAATGCAGTACTGGCAGTAGAGGTCCCCACCTTATCTAGGCTGATTGATAAAGCAAAACAGTGGGAGACCAGAAACAAAGAGGAAAGAGCTGAAAGAGAACAGAGGAAAATGAGTATGGGGAAAGGGCAAAGCAGTAGAGATAGATCTGAGGGAGTAGATCTCTCGGAGGGCCCGATGGAGCAGTCTGTACGCTCAGCTCCACCTGCCCCACGTAAGAGGAAATGGAGGGAAAGAGGTCAATCACAAGATACTTTTCTACCATCAATACCTCGTCCTCCAGTCACTATGGCCAGAACTGAATCTAGGTTCCAATCATGGCCAGTATGTAGCATATGTGGGAAGCAGCACCCTGGCAGATGCAGAATGGGTCAGGGAGTGTGCTACAGATGTGGACAGCCGGGTCATTTTGTCAGAGAATGCCCGCAGGGTGCCACCCAGCAGTTTGTGCCTTTAACATCCTATCCTTCTGTGCAGATGGACAGGCCTAGTAGTAGGGAGCCTGTAGGCAGAGGTAGAGGTCAAGCACAAACATCACAGCAGAGTGCTGGACCATCTCAACTGTCAGCTCCAGTAGGCAGAGGGCAAGGAAGGGTGTTCACGGTAAATCCACAGGAGGCACAGGCATCAAATGCAGCTGTGACAGGTATGCTCCTCATTGATAAGATTAAAGCTAGAGTGTTATTTGATTCTGGAGCTACCCATTCATTTGTGTCCCCTTATTTTGCTAAAAAGTTAGCTAAGGATAAGATATTGATGCATATTCCCTTAGCTATTAATACACCTGTAGGGGATAGTATAGAAGCGAAGTATGTATATCCTACCTATGTGGTAGAGATAGAAGGTAAAACACTCCTAATTTATTTGATTCCCAATACCACACCGAGCAGAATATGAAGACCAGATACACTCACCCCTTTGAGTAATCAGGTAATTTACTCTTTTAAATTCGAGGACGAATTTTATATAAGGAGGGGAGGATGTAATAACCCCAAAATTTTTTTTATATAAAAAGGGATAGAATAGTCCTTTAAAATTGATATAAGGGGTAAAATGGGAAGGAATCAAAAGTTAATGGCATAACTGTAGATCCGTTGAAGTGGCAGGGGCAAATTGGGAATTTAATAATATTAAAAAAGGGTGAATAGTGTTTTGATGTGATTTAATTGGAGGGTTTGAGCTACGGAATGAAGCAGAGAAAGAAAGAGGGAGGGGGTTCACAGACGGCAACAGAGAGGAAGAAAAAGAAGGAGAGGAAATGAAAGGAAGAAAGGAAGAGGAAGAAGAAGAAGAAAAAGAAAAGGAAGGAGATCCCGGTTGCGCTGCCAGCTGAAGGGAAAAACATAGATCTCCTTCCCCTCTACGCAAGGACCTCGATTTCCAAAAAGAAAAAGGTAAATATCCATCCCTATCTAGTCTTTTGATGACATTAGGCTATACAAAGGGTGGATATAGTCTAGAGGGGTCGGATAAGGGTTGTAGAGGTGGTTAAAAGAGGAAGAATCGGATTTTAACAAATTTTTCCGGCACTACGGAAAAACTGTGTCGAAGTCCCAACTTTGGCGAATTATTTAGGGGGTCAAACGGCCTCCGATGATGATGCATGTTACCTCTTTGGAATCCCCTATGAGTGTAGAATGTTAGGTAAAAATTTCATCAAATTTGGAGTTTGGAAAGTGGATCAAAACCAGGATAAAGTAACTCACTGTCAGTCCGGGTTACTGTTCATCCGAGTGGAAAATAAGGGATTTCATGCTATAATAGAGTATTAAGCCTAGATCAAGCTAAAAGGGACCTTGTACTCATGCAAAGGAGTCCCTAATACACATAAATGGTGAGTTAATTAATGAAAAAGAAAAAGAGAAAGAAAAGAAAAGATTTAGGGAACGGGGGAGTTGAATCAATTAAAGTTCCCTATATTATAATTGGCACGTAGATTATGACCTTGATACAAGACTAAATGTATGGTAAATGCATGTCACAGTTGGGCAAGAAGCTAGGGAACGAGAGGAAGAAGTTCCCCACTGCCTGCTGTAGAATTCTAGAGGCGTATCGAGGCCGTGCCGGATTGACAGGTGAGTGGGAGTCATGTACTTTGCACCATGAGCATATTCCTTAATTCATTTTCATGAATGTCGCCTGGTATGAATTGATTCCACCTGAGCCTATTGATTAATTGTTGTTGTATATTCCTCTATATTTTGATTCTCCATGCTTGATTATTCTGTACATGCATTTAAGGGAACATTAAGAGGAATTACGAGGGGTTGATGAGTAATCAAATTGATTCCGAATTGTGAAATGATTTCTTTTGTAAATTGATTTCATTTCCTCTATTTTAAAGACTTGTGAGTCGTAGCTTGATTATACTCTTTTATGAGTAATTAAATTGGTTCCAAATTGTGAAATAACTTCTTTTGTAAATTGATTTCATTTCCTCCATTTCAAAGATTTGTAAAGCCTTTTTAGTGGTATATTGAGTTGTATTGCACTTCCTTGACCCTCACTCCTAACCCTGATGTTAGTTTATGATTGGGTCATGATCGAGTGAGTGGTAATCTTGATTATACTCCTTTTTAGTAGAGTATTGGGAGGGTGCATTATGGCATTTATGCATGGCTTGGCAGTATCTGCAGGACACCTATAGTCGATGGGGTTGAACATCGGCCTTTGTGCACATAGTAGCCTTCTGGGTGGGCGGAGCCCAGTCCCTTCCTAGGGGGGGACACGGCCCTAGGCGTAGGATCGGCCGGTCCTACGACTTATATTCTGCTTGCCGCCGGGCATAGTAAGACCCCGCGAGGTGCAGTATGGCTTTCCGCGGATGTAGAATTCCCGCGAGGTGCCGTTTAGTATGTAGATGTGAGATGGATTTCTGTCCTGGATACTGGCCGGCATTTATATGATCAGTGTGGTGTCTTATCCTGCATATGCATGTGACAGTAGGGAGTTGTTGCTGGTTCGCCTGGGGCGTAAAACCCACCTCCTGATAGCTGTCTAGCATTTATGTTATCGGTATGGTATCTTATCCTGCATATGCATGTGACAGTAGGGAGTTGTTGCTGGTTCGCCTGGGGCGTAAAACCCACCTCCCGATAGCTGTCTAGCATTTATGTTATCGGTATGGTGTCTTATCCTGCATATGCATGTGACAGTAGGGAGTTGTTGCTGGTTCGCCTGGGGCGTAAAACCCACCTCCCGATAGCTGTCTAGCATTTATGTTATCGGTATGGTGTCTTATCCTGCATATGCATGTGACAGTAGGGAGTTGTTGCTGGTTCGCCTGGGGCGTAAAACCCACCTCCCGACAGCTGTCTAGTATTTATGTTATCGGTATGGTGTCTTATCCTGCATATGCATGTGACAGTAGGGAGTTGTTGCTGGTTCGCCTGGGGCGTAAAACCCACCTTCCGACAGCTGTCTAGTGATGATTTACATATTGGTGTGGTGTCATATTCGATGTATGCATATGACAGTAGAGAGTTGTTGCTGGTTCGCCTGGGGCGTAAAACCAACCTCCCGATAGCTGTCTTGTTGATGATTCAGCCTATTGACACCTGATTTATATGATTCAGTACTATGACATGTTGAGCATATTCATGAGTAGCATATATGTTTACTTGATTATTCCATATATGCTTCAGATGAGTTGATATTGATTGTGGTGATATTGATGATTTACTCCATATTCTCTATGTTGAGATCATGTTCATCTTGTTATTGCTCTTGAGATTTCATCTCGAGCCATGATTATATTTTGTCTCATGTGCATAGTACTCTCTACTCCACTCACTGAGTATTTATATACTCACTCCCCAGTTTGATGTTTTTGATTGCAGGAAAGGTATTGTATAGAGAGGAGCAGGATTAGTGGTTGTCTGCTAGCTGTGCCGCTCCATAGTATAGTATAGTATAATGTAAATAAAGGTTTATACCTTTTGGTGTATTATAAACCTTCTATTGTATATAGTGCATAGTTACAGTCATAGATCCTGTTGTGGATATGGGTTTGACCATGGATGGAATGGGAACCAGATTTTTATACAGATGAGTTATATGCCTGAGATAATGTATTGATATATATTGTCCAGGTTCATTATGTGACGGATTATGTGATTGCTGCTCTGACAGGTAGTGTGTTGTATGTATTGAGATAATCCTGACAGGTCACTATAGGAAAAGTGATCATTTTGTGCATGCATCATGCCAAATTTTTTTCAAGATTTATTGATGATTGATAGGTAGTAGGGTTCTACGCGGTGGCTGGTGGCCTTATGCCTACCCGCACCCTAGGACCGTCGCGGCGGTCCGCCGGGAATGGGGCGGGGGTCGTGACAGGATCACTCCCAAATTGTCGAATTTTTCAATGGTTTCAATTCTTTCACACTGCTTTTTCCTTGTGTGCCCCAACAATCTCATCAATCTCTGTCAGTTATTGAACTGATGAGTTTATGGCCATACAAAGTACTGCAGGCAGTTTCAATCAAGCAGGCATAAACTAGCTGCAAATATTGAAACGCCTAAGCATATAATCAGAACAAGAACAAAGACATCCATCACATAAAAAACTCACCCAATGATCGAGGAAAGAATGCTGCCATGCATACTTCAACTTAATAATTCATCTTTTAGAAAGGGGTGATGAAGTTGTTAAATAGTTGACGTATAATCGTAGCTGGGGAGGAACAAAAGATAATAAACAGACACAAATAACTATAAACAGCTCACATTCCTAAGAAACAATGGATGATTCGAACAACTCGAGCTATCATGGAGTATTTCTTGAACGCTTTTCCTATCACAGCCTTGAATCTGAAGACTTCCAGTTGATAACAAAATCAATGACCCATCCTGATATCAAATATTATTACCAATGTCCAACTATTGATTCTGTTGCGGGGACGGCATTCTGCCGGAGCCTCACACAACAGCCTAGCCCACATTAAGCTAGCAGAGAAAGAGGACCGCGTTCCTCCCGAGGTATTGTCCGCTTTGGGGGTCGAGCGTACCCGGAGCCCTCCTCACGGTTTTGTCCCACAAAAGGGCCCTCGAGAGGAAAGGATAACCATCCCCAATTTAAGGCACGGAACCTTTCCGCTACTAGCCGATGTGGGACTAAATTCAAGGCCCCTCCTCTAGCGCCACAACATAGCCCCCCCAGCGGGAAGGTTCCGGCCAGGTTTTACCCCAACGGGCCCCCACAGTCCTGAAGGGTAGTCAATGGCGAGAGGAGGCGCCCCTACCTGGCGCGCCATCTGTTGCGGGGACGGCATTCTGCCGGAGCCTCACACAACAGCCTAGCCCACATTAAGCTAGCAGAGAAAGAGGACCGCGTTCCTCCCAAGGTATTATCCGCTTTGGGGGTCGAGCGTACCCGGAGCCCTCCTCACGGTTTTGTCCCACAAAAGGGCCCTCAAGAGGAAAGAATAACCATCCCCCATTTAAGGCACGGAACCTTTCCGCTACTAGCCGATGTGGGACTAAATTCAAGGCCCCTCCTCTAGCGCCACAACAGAGCCTCATCCACTATTAGGTGAAAGATAAATGCTAGTAATTTACCTCCTCAGGGCTGAGTTGAATTCAGTACCAGTTAATTGTTAACTAAATTAAAAATTAAAACAATTGATACCATTAAGGAATCTGTTGGACAATGAATGTATGATGTGGGAAACCTAACACGTTAGAATCCCTCTGTAACAGAATGGACCAGCTGATCGTTCACAACAAGAAGTAGCATTCACAACCTCCGGGGGAAAAATTGGGCAGTTGGAAAGCTAGCTTCTATTCCACACATCATTAGTGCTTTTCAGGGAATCTCCAGATGAATGTAGAATTGGATTGTAGAAATACTCCAGACAAGGTCAAATTTTCCACACATCAATCTTGTTTTGCGTGATCTGAGTTGTATTAGAATTTTACACTAGAAATACTCCATATAAAACCAAAAACCATAACATGCTACATAACCACAGCCTGAATTACAAGTTGCCGTGACAAGCAGAGCCATTTCGAACATATTGTCTTGATACAGAGCAAAGCAGAAAGTCTATTTCAGCAGGTGACATATGAACCAGAAAGGGGTACTCTTGTATTTAGCCTCCACAGCAGGATCCACATGCAGGAAGAGAACCTGAAATTCAAAGTTGATGATCACATAGTTTGAATTACAAGCACAAAAAATTACTAGTAAACAATAACAACAATCGGCTCACTATGATCATTTGATCTGAGATCAGCCAATGTACGTGGCCCACGAGGACCACCACCACCACCATATGGACCCCTTCCATGGCTACCTCCAGGGCCTCCACCAGGGCCACCATCCCATTTCTTACTAGAGCCTGACCCTTTCTTGTATTCATTTGATTTTTCCATCTGCAAGACCAGAAGCATCCGTATCAGAAAAAGCTAAAGCCGAACCAGACATTGAAGAGGGAAGATTTCCAACAATCATGATTCTAATTCTGAGTCTTTTGACTTGTTAAGGAAGAAGGGCTTTTTTTGGTCAATTTTTGGATGAAAATTCAATTCGAGAGGATCAAGATTTGCCATACTGGCCGGTCCCACATTGATACCAAACCAGTACACAGTCTCATATCATCCCAGTATTTGGTACGCCTCATCGTCTTGTACCGTACCGCATGCTAGCACTCGGTACGCCTTGCCGTCTTGTACCGTACTGTGTACCGACACTATAATAGGATGGTACTAGTATAGGATCCGGCATCGAGATGGCAAACCTTAGAGAGGATGGTCTATTTAATGACTCGAACGATAGAAGAACCATGAACCAAGGCTTATCAAGCACATACCGAGAACATTGTGACAAAGAATACACCAATGAAATTCACAATAGCCCAGAAGAAATCTGATATTATGCTCAACCTCCAAACAGTCCGCTTTTGTTTCACAACACCTGTAGTACATGTGCAAAACAATCTGAGGCTATATAACAATGACCAGCAATGCATATTTTAAAAACTTTTCACATCATCATCAGTTTTTTTTTTTAAAAAAAATATTTACTACACACTTCAAGAGGCTAGAATCTTCCCATGTTTTGGTAAAATATTTACACAGATCATATCAATATCATTCGAAAAGATAGTTCACAGTTGAACATAATGGTTACAGAAAAGTGATGTTATATGACAATACAAAATAATTAATTACTGTCAAAAGTGTCTTGTTCACAAATAATTGTTCATAAAATAACAAAAAAATCCATGCCTCCACCATTCTAATATTTTAATTGGCTCAACAATACGAGTTGGATTAACTAAATGCAAGCCCTGATAAGAAAATTGAAATCAAGAGGTAATTCACCATATTCAAACATTGCTTTTCAATGATAAGGATACAAACACTCAACTCTTACAAATCATAGTTGTCAAATAGCCGAGGCGACTATAGGCGATAGACTAGCCTATAGCCTAGGCGGTCACCTAGGCACCTAGGTGATCGCCTAGGCATGGACTCAGCACAAATTCACTCAATCATTCTATGATCAAGTACTTCATTTTCACAATTGGATTTTTAAATATACCTTAAATTATACTGTTGTAAACATAAACAATTAAGTCTCTAGCAAAAAATACTAGAATTTGACTTTTACTCGATTTATTATAAATATAAAAGAAATAATAACATATATTTTTGTTGTTTTAGCTCAGCTGGTGGAGTTTCGTGAGCTTCCTGAGCCATCTGTCTTGCTCGAGATTGGAGTTAGAAGTTGCAATTGTTGAATGAAAGGTCTTTTTGTGATTACTTTAATTTATTATTTTAACATTATAATTTTTCTTGAAGCCTAGTCTAAGTTTCTTGCTCCCTTATCACTATACATGTGTCATACAAGAAAAAGATTGCAAGAGAATATTTTATATGGTATATGTTTTCGTATACATATTTAGTTACATATATGTATGAATTCTAGTTATATATACACAAAAATATGTATATAGGTGCGTGGATGTTTTTTGTTTTAACCTATACTTTATTTATATATACAAATTATCATTAAATTTGTTCATATGCATTCATCCACAGTACATAGTCACACATGTATATATAATGTCGATATAGTTACATTTATATAAGCAATCTAATTCATTTAAGTTTATAGATTGAACCAGTACAATGTGTGCCCAGATCTCACAAACCTATTCAACACTGACATTCCTGGAAACTAAACCATCTTTAATTTATAAAGAATATACCTGTATAACATAGCAAAAATCATCTATACTGAAATCTAAAGGTAAATTTTCCCGTGAAGAAATCAGTTCCCATTATGTAGTCATGTTCTGGGCCAAAATTGAAATATTTTAGGTCTAACTATGTTGGCAGGAGGGTGACAACTAGTGCACTTGATGAAGTCTTTGGCAGTTGGTACCAAGGACCCGCATGCAAACCCCACCCTCACCCCAATTTTGGCTAGGATTACTCCCGTCCTGGTTCTTAATTAAAAAATAAACAAATAAATGAATTACTCCTTACTTAAAAGCCTTCTTAGATGCCTCATCTCTGAATGGCCAGCCAATCCAAGAGATTCAGTGTGCTTTATTTCATTGTCCACATCACCAGTTTTCTATAGATTGGTCATCCAGAACTAGTACTCTATCAAACTGATGACAATTTAACTTACTTAAAAGATCCACAAACCAGACTAACCTATTTCATCCTATACAGAAACCTAGAGGAAAATCAGACCCCATGTATAAAGCTAGAAGCAAAACAGATGCATCAATGAAGATGGAACTTGGTCTAGGTTGGGCTACAGATTTGTTGTATTCTGAATCAGAAGGGCTGACGTATAAAATCAAACAACGGGCATTATGGTTGTCTTCTACATGATATGCACCATTCACCAACTTTCACCTTTCCAAGGTGGATAGCTTGCCCTAGGAGTACCACTTCTCTCAACCAAGACAGCTATTCAAAGACATTCCAATGACCAAAGATAAAGCCACCACTGTGGGACCCGAATGCACATTAGATTATTTTTTGGCAACTTTGGGCTTCAGAGTAATTTAGAGGAAGTACTTTTTGACATTGGCTTGGCAACCCTAGAGCTTAGATTTATAAAGTATTTAGATTTATGTATGCTAAATTGTCATGGAGGATGATGTAAAATATAATTCTTTTATGCTAGGAAAAAAAATAGAAACATATGTACATGCACATGTTCATCCTATACATATATTGTTTCAACAAGAAACCACCAAAACAATAGGCCTACAAGATCCCAGACAATGCAATATATTTTAAATGAAATTTGATTTAATATGTTTAGTTGTTTGTTTTGCAATTTCTTGTTTTACTTATCTTTAAATTTTTGGATTTTTTCTTGTATGAAACTATTGAAACTAGAGCTCAGATTACCCAGAATGCTGAAATTACCCAAATTGAAACCCACTTGACTCTTTGAAACTGAAAGCAAAACTGAATCTTCAAATCTTGAAGCGATCATTATCATCAAACCACTTCTAGGAACAAAATGCAACTAAATTATACGATACATAAATGAAAAAATAAATAACTCGAAGAATGATTAAGCATATGATATAGCTGACTGAAAAGCAATCAAAGAGGTGGTTCCATGATACCTCATTATGGAAAGAAATTGCTAGTAGTATATCCTTTTCTTGCCACCCAGTTTAGTAAGACCATTTGCATAATCATTGAATCCCCCATAAGCATACTCGGAGAAGAATAGAGTTCACAATACTTGCAAGATTAATATATGAATTAAATTTCAATTTGGACCCTTGGAAAACCTTTATTTCCTCGATGATAAATGTAGTTCCCTATATCGTACCATACTTTCTTTCTTCCATGTAGACTCTTCATATGTCCAGGGGGATCTTGATGGCTGCTCCACATTACATTTGCTTACACTACATGACCAATAATGGAAGGTTCTAAATGGCTCAAAGTTGCCTGTTAAGAATTTAAAATGATGATGCCAGAATGAAACTAGGCTGTAAAATGTCCCGAGCTTTGATAGCAACCTCTATCCACTAAGCTGACACCCCGCCGATGAAATAACTCATCTCAGTTTTTTGGTTTGCTAACAATTACAGGACAGAATTCCTTGACAACATCCACAGACCATCCAATTACAAATTAATCACAATTTCACCATTTAATTTATCCGATATAATGGTAAATCGCTTATTGTATTAAGAAATTGACGAGAACGAATAAACTTCACAGCTTCACATTTCCTTAACTCTCACTGGCACAGGGAACAAGTTCCTTACATGTAAGGATGACTTCTAAAACCAGACAAATGCCTACAGGTCCTAAGTTGCCAAAGGAGCAGAAACCATCTTTCAACACTAATTATTCATATCACCTTGTAATTTAATATGCAATGAAACTATAAATGCAAATCCGCATCTGCATGCATATACATGTGGGAAAAACATCAGTAAATCTTTTGTCTGGCTCGAGCATGATGATACCACTATATAGCATGGGAGGCTAACAAGACATCAACAATGTACCAAAAAAATAGATCTACAATCTCTTTTTTACAACGATCGCACGTTCCCTTGGAAAGTGGAATTAAAATCAATGAAAGAATCAAATAGCATATCTTCAAGATGGGGTTTTCTAACTTTCTATTACCATAACCTTTTCCATCATTCTCCGTCCATATTTAGAGGGAACAAATTTTTCAATAATAACGCAATACGAGCAAAAACGACCATCACTAACTCCGTGCAGATTTATGATCATAACGATTAGAGGCACCAGCAATGGACGGATAAGAAGCATCATCACCAAAAACTTAGAAAAGAAAACATATATATAAATCCACAAAAATCAAGTCTCCGAATCGCAAACATCGGTCTCAAACCCTAACAAAGATGTTGATCAACAAAAGAATTAAGCAATTCGCGAACAATTATCCCAATCAAAACGAAAGAAACCCAAATTTACATCAGGAACAAGATTTCCTATGGAAATCGATGATTGTAGTGGCAATCCGTAGGGAATCACAAGTCAGATTCGATTTTCCGAAAACCAATTTGGCCAAAAATGAAGCTTTTTGAAGAAACAAACCATACCATTCTCGACGTAAGCCATGGTTGGCTCTCCCCAAGGTCTCCGGATAAGTCTTTTCGGCGGAAGAAACGAAGAATTTAGCGGAAGGGTCGATCTCCGAGGCCCTTTTAATTACCGACGACTTCGCAAAACTTCAACGCCCGGGAAGGGGGAAAACTTAGGAAAGGCCAGCTCGGTCCGGCCAAACTGACCCGGGTTCGCCGAGAGTTCTCCTTCCCCTGATTTGTTTTATTATTAGACTGTTGACTTATTTTTCTGATTATTTTATACCCCACACTGTTTGATACCTATCAATGGAGAAATTGAAAGTAAAACATGATCAAATTATAAATTCTCACCATAAGCCAATCTATATCTTCACTTCTTTTTTTTTGGGTACACTATCTCCACTTTTTTGCATGTGTGCAAATAACCCATCTTTAGACTTCAGCACTTTTTCTCCAAAAAAAAAAAAAAATCAACATAATGATATGCACTTTGGAGGAAATATAGAAGGTTGAGATGGTCTTTTTTTTTTCCCCCCTTAAAAAATGATATGATTTGTCATTTAAATAGTTATTATGTTATGTATGTAAACTTATCTTAGTCTTGATTTGGGGTTTCGCATGCATACGACCTTCTTGTGTACAAGGGTTTTTGCTAACTCAGCTAATAAACTGTGTGATGTTGCTAATCAAAATTGAGTTTTGTTTTTTGCTCCAAAATAGCCTCTAATGTAGAATCTTTTTCATCGACAATGCACTACCTTGATTACAATCTAATTTGTTGTTTGTGGAGTGATTGATTAAAACCCCATTTGATTTTGATAAGCTCAAAGCATTTGAGTATATCTTTTGATTACTAATGAATTCAATTGAGTGTTTCAGTGAAAATCCTGTCTAAGTGTCCCAAGACTTGGTTCATAATTTTTGGATAAGTTAAGGAGTCTGTTTGAACCAATGTCTGAGACTCGAGTCGACTCCCGAGTATCACGAGTCGACTCCAAGCGTATCAAGTTCACTGGCACGAGCTCGAGTCGACTCCAGATAAGTACGAGTCGACTCCGACTGAGAACAGACAGAAGGACAGAAAGCTTCAACTCAGAACCTATCAGCGAGTCGACTCCCGAAGTGCGCGAGTCGACTCCGATGTTCACCGAGTCGACTCCAAGGAAGTAAGAGTCGACTCCAAGCAGTCACAGGCAGAAAAGTCAGAGAACAGTTTTCGGGTCTGAGATTCGAGTCGACTCCAGTGGAACGCGAGTCGACTCCGATAGGTGGCAAGTCGACTCCAGAGAAAGCAAGAGTCGACTCTTAGCGGTACACAAAGAAAAAGTTAGAGAGCATTTTATGGACTCTGAGATTCGAGTCGACTCCCGCAATACGCGAGTCGACTCCAAGACACCGCGACCCCAAGACAGACAGAAAACCAAGTTACTGCCTCTGAGATTCGAGTCGACTCCCAGACAGCTCGAGTCGACTCCAAGACAGCTTCACGTCAAAAGGCAGAAGACCATCTTTCGAAAACTGAGAGCCGAGTCGACTCCAAGGAAGTTCGAGTCGACTCCAAGACTGGACGAGCCAAAAGACAGAGGATCGGGAGTTCGGGCTCTGAGATTCGAGTCGACTCCCAGGACAGTCGAGTCGACTCGAGTGGACAAAATTCAAAATTGGATCCACGGACTTCAGTGGATGAGCTGACTCCAAAATTGCCAAGTCAGCTCCAGAAGTTGACGAGTCGACTCCAGGTCAAGACGAGTCGACTCCCAGTCGTGAAGGCAACTTTAATTCAAATTTGGAACAGTTGCCGAGTCGACTCCGGAAAAGCTTGAGTCGACTCCCGCTACAGCCGAGTCGACTCCTGATCGCGCGAGTCGACTCCAACCCACCAACGGTCATATTGTCAGGCTGCGCAGAGTATTCAGAACGGGCAGAAAAAGCACTCTAACGGCTAGTTTCCGTGGGGGTTGGCTTAAATAGCCACAGAGGACTGTAGCAAGGCAGAGAACAACCATTCCACTCCAACTAATCAAGCATTCAAGCTCTGCAACGTGCTCTTCAACGAAAAAGAGGAAGATCTGCATTTACTGCTTCCAACTACATCTTCCCAGCAATTAAAGCCTCCTTCTCCTGCATTCAAGTCGACTACTCTTTCTAGAGGAGACCAGAAGTTTAAGAAGCCATTCCTCATCTCCAATCTAAAAGCGTTTGAGGCTTCTTAACTTCATTTATTGTTCATATTGTTTTCATCTGCTTTTTGAGAAGCTCATTTTCTGTTTTCTTTCTACAACTTGTATTTACTTGGTTCAATCGGGGATTGAATCAAGGGGATTGTGGTTGGTTGGTGAGCCGAGTTAAAACCAACGTGTGTAAGGGTTTGATTGTGATCCCGGAAAAACAATCGGGGCGGTTCTAGTCGGTGAGCCTGGAAAAACCGACCGAGTTCGTTGTGAGCTCGTAAAACAACAAGTTTGGTTGTGAGCTTGGAAAACAACCGGCTGTAATCCAAGGGGGTTATAGTGAATTCCCAAGTGAGACTTGGGGAGTGGACGTAGGAGCAAGGGTTAGCTCCGAACCACTATAAAACCTTGTGTTTGTGTTGGATTGTCTCTCTTCTTCTTCCCCTCACATCACTCACAGCACTTAGCATTAATTAAATAACTTGCAATAGTTTTTAATTAATCAACCACATCGTTTTAATTACTCAAATTATTTTAAAATCCAATTCACCCCCCCCCCCTCTTGGGTTGTCTATCTGGGCAACAAGTGGTATCAGAGCCTAAAACTCTTCCACCCAAGAGTTAAAAGATCAAAATGACAACCCCATTTGGATCTTCCCACATTGAGGGTCAGTCCACCCAAAGACCCCCTTTCTTTAATGGATCCGACTACTCATACTGGAAGGCTAGGATGAGAATATTCATCCAAGCCCAAGACTATGAGATGTGGACCATTGTAGTAAATGGCCCATACATCCCATCCATATATGTAGAGGGTGTCAAGGTACCCAAACTAGAAAAGGATTGGGATGAACATGACATGAGGAAGGCACAACTTAATTCTAAAGCTATGAATGTACTTTATTGTGCCTTAGATAGAAATGAATTTAATAGGGTCTCTACTTGCAACTCTGCAAAAGAGATCTGGGATAGACTTGAAGTGACCCATGAGGGCACAAATCAAGTTAAAGAATCCAAAATTAATATATTGGTTCATAAATATGAACTATTTAAAATGGATTCTAATGAAACAATTACATGCATGTTCACTAGGTTTACTGATATTGTCAATGGCCTAAAAAGCCTTGGCAAGAACTATACTAACAGTGAGCTTGTCAGGAAAATCCTTCGGTGTCTACCAAGGTCTTGGGAAGCTAAAGTGACGGCAATCCAAGAAGCCAAGGACTTGAACAAATTACCACTCGAGGAGCTCCTTGGATCCTTGATGACGCACGAGCTAACCATGAAGCAACACAACGAGGAAGAGTCCTCTCATAAGAAAAAGGTATTAGCACTAAAATCTACTTCATCTAACAAAGACTTATCTTGCAGCAGCAGCAGTGAAAAAGAAGAAGATGAGGAAGATGATGGTGAGGCACTTCTTGTGCGCAAGTTCAAAAAATTTATCAACCACAAGAAGGCGTATCATCAAAGGAGAGGCCCCTCAAATTCCTACCGCAAGGACAAAGGTAAGGAAAGGGAAAATGAGGGGATTGGGTGTTACGAGTGCAAGAAGCCGGGTCACATAAGAGCAGAGTGCCCCTTACTGAAGAAGGGGAGTAAGTACAAGAAGAAGAAGGCTCTTGTCACTACACTATCCGACTCCGACTCATCATCCTCCTCATCAGATGATGAACAAGAAGAGAAGGCCAATTTCTGCTTCATGGCCAACGAAAACGAGGTAACTTCCGATACGCATCTTGATTTTTCTTTTGATGAACTTTATGATGCATTTAATGAATTAATGGTAGAATATAAGGCCATAAATCTTAAGAATAAAGAACTAAAAATAGCTAATCAATCATACCTACATAAATACGATAAATTAGTTAAGGATAAGGATTTAATCATTAAAGAAAATATAGAACTTAAGACAAGCAACCAACTTTTAACTCAAAAGAATAGTACCTTAACTAAAGATAATCAAACTCTAACTAAAGAACTTAACAAATACAAATCCTTAGTTGAAAAATTTACATATAGTTCTGAAAAATTAAACATGATACTAAATAGTCAACGAGCCGTATTTAATAAAGCGGGTTTAGGATATAAACCAAGAAATAAACAAAAACTTCTTAGTAACTTCTTTGTTAAAGCTGGGAAAACTAAAACTAAGAAAATAACTTGCTTTTGCTGTGGTACTATAGGTCATAAAGCAAATGTGTGTAATTTTAGGAAAAATAAAACAAAAAGGAAAATTAAAAGGGTATGGGTTCCAAAAGGAACCAACTTGACTAACCATGAAGGACCCAAGAAAACTTGGGTACCTAAGATGACATGATTTGCTTGTGTAGGAGTGTCTTGCAGCCAAGGTCAACAAAAACTGCTGGTACTTGGATAGTGGCTGCTCAAGGCACATGACGGGTGACAAAGATCAATTTTTCACCCTTGAAGCTAAGAAGGGAGGTGCTGTGACTTTTGGAGACAACAACCAAGGTCACATAATTGGTATTGGTAAAGTTCAAATCACTCCTTCTACTTTTATTGATAATGTTAGATATGTTGATGGTCTTAAGCATAACTTATTAAGCATTAGTCAATTATGTGATAAAGGGTATGATGTTATGTTTAAGCCATCACTATGCATTATAACAAACCCTAATGATAATAGTTTAGTTTTTAAAGGGATTAGACGTGGAAATGTATATGTTGTAGACCTAGAAGATCTTGCAAAACATAACCAATGTTTAGTTGTAAATGAAACTAAAGATAATGATGCTAGTTGGTTATGGCACCGTAAGTTAGGTCATGCAAGCATGGACACAATAACTAAACTAGTTAAAAGAGACTCCATGATAGGTTTGCCAAAATTAAAATTTGAAAAGAACAAAATATGTGAAGCATGTCAATTTGGCAAACAATCTAGGAACTCTTTTAAATCCATAAAATGTGTCTCTACCTCTAGGCCTCTAGAATTATTACACATGGACCTATTTGGTCCAACTAGAACAACAAGCCTAGGTGAAAATAAATATGGTCTAGTTATAGTAGATGATTACTCTAGGTACACATGGGTCATGTTCCTAGTGCATAAGGATCAAGCATTTTCTATGTTTAAGAAGTTCCATAAGGAAGTAACAAATGCTAGAGAGTCTTCAGTCATAGCCATTAGAAGTGACCATGGTACCGAATTCGAAAATCAGTCATTTAATGAATTTTGTAGTAAGAAAGGGATAACCCATAATTTCTCAGCACCTAGGACACCACAACAAAATGGAGTGGTGGAAAGGAAGAATAGAACACTAGAAGAAATGGCTAGAACTATGTTATGTGAAAGTAACCTCCCTAAGTACTTTTGGGGAGAAGCCATTAATACCTCTTGTCACATACTAAATAGAGTTCTATTGAGACCCATTATAAAGAAAACACCTTATGAACTGTGGAAAAACAGAAAACCAAAGGTTAATTATTTTCATGTTTTTGGATGTAGGTGTTTTGTGCATAATAATGGGAAAGATAATCTAGGAAAATTTGACCCTAAATCTGATGAAGGAATATTCTTAGGTTATTCTACAACTAGTAAAGCCTATAGAGTCTTTAATAAAAGAACCTTAGTTATAGAAGAATCTATACATGTTGTTTTTGATGACTCTAGTGACATCTCGTCTAGTAAGAAGGTTAATTTTGATGATGATTTTGAAATACTTGAAGAAAAGATAGATAAGATGGGATTACAAGATGATAATCAAAAGTTGATTGAAGGAGAATCATCAAGCCAAGAGGCTATTATGGATCATGGGCTAACTAAAGCTTGGAGGTATGCTCATGGGCATCTTAAGGAACTAATTCTAGATGATCCATCTCAACCCGTTAGGACTAGAGCATCCCTTAGGAATTTGAATAACCATCTAGCTTTTGTTTCACACTTTGAGCCCAAACATATAGAAGAAGCCGAAAATGATGTAAATTGGATAAATGCAATGCAAGAAGAACTAAACCAATTTACTAGAAACAAAGTGTGGAATCTAGTAGAGAGACCTTCTGAATATCCAATTATTGGTACTAAATGGATTTATAAAAATAAACTTGATGAAAATAGAATTATTATAAGGAATAAGGCTAGACTAGTAGCAAAGGGGTATAATCAAGAAGAAGGTATAGATTTTGATGAAACCTTTGCTCCCGTAGCTAGACTTGAGGCGATTAGACTACTATTAGCATATGCATGCTCTAAGGACTTCAAACTATTTCAAATGGATGTAAAAAGTGCATTTTTAAATGGGTATATTAATGAGGAAGTATATGTAGAACAACCTCCTGGTTTTGAAAATCATCAATACCCTAATCATGTATATAAACTGAACAAAGCACTTTATGGCTTAAAACAAGCACCTAGAGCATGGTATGAGAGGCTTAGCAAATTTCTATTAGAACATGAATTCTCTAGGGGAAATGTAGACACAACATTATTTCTGAAAAAGTAAAATAAAGATATGTTATTAGTACAGATTTATGTTGATGATATCATTTTCGGTGCTACTAACAATCGCCTCTGCGAGGAATTTGCTGATTTGATGCAGAGTGAGTTTGAGATGAGCATGATGGGAGAGCTGAACTACTTTCTCGGGCTTCAAATCAAACAGTCTGAAGGAGGCATCTTCATCAATCAAGCCAAATATATCAAGGAGATGCTCAAGAAGTTTGACATGGAGGGAAACAAGTCAATCAGCACCCCCATGAGCTCATCATGCAGGTTAGACCAAGATGAATCAGGTAAATCTGTAGATCAAAAACTTTATAGAGGTATGATAGGATCTTTACTGTATCTTACTGCAAGTAGACCTGATATTATGTTTAGTGTGTGCATGTGTGCTAGATATCAGGCTAATCCTAAAGAATCACATCTAGTTGCAGTTAAGAGAATTTTTAAATACTTAATAGGAACTAAGAATATAGGGCTATGGTACTCTAAAGAATCTAGCCTAAACTTAATAGGGTACACAGATTCAGACTTCGCTGGATGTAAGCTTGATAGAAAAAGTACCAGCGGGTCGTGTCAATTTCTAGGAGAAAACCTTATCTCATGGTTTAGCAAGAAACAAAACTCGGTTGCATTATCCACTGCAGAAGCTGAATATGTTGCAGCCGGGAGTTGTTGTGCTCAAATCTTATGGATTAAACAACAATTAGAAGATTATGGCATTAAACAAGATAAAATTCCCATTAATTGTGATAATACAAGTGCCATAAACCTAACTAAAAATCCAATTCAACATTCAAGAACTAAACACATTGAGATAAGACATCACTTCATAAGAGATCATGTATTGAATGGTGATGTGACACTCCAATTTGTTTGTACTGATAATCAATTAGCAGATATTTTTACAAAACCCCTAAGTGAAGAGAGGTTTAGTGTGCTTAGGAGGGGATTAGGAGTGATTGATCCATCCTAGTGGTTCCACTAGATACATTGATTTTGATGATTACAATGTGGTTAAAAATAGAGTTTCTTTCCAATGATCATCAAATCAGATCTTAATTAAGTGATTTTCCGTCATTCGGCACGATTATAGCATGAGTTTTAGGTGCGTGCCAAAGTTAGAGACGACTTGAGTAAGTTTCAGAGCCGGCTCCTAAGGGGGAGTCGACTCGCGCATTGGCGGGAGTCGACTCGCAAAGATGGCAGCAGAGGGGGAGTCGACTCGCATACTGTCAGGAGTCGACTCGAGGTCCACAGGCGCATAAGGAGAGTCGACTCGCGCATATTCTGGAGTCGACTCGAGGTCGAGTCGACTCGCGACTCAATGGAGTCGACTCGCAGTCGGGATCCGACTTTTTAACCCTAGATTTGTCGTTTCGAAAACACTTTTCTTTCAAGCCGCCACTGTTCAAAAAGCCCTAGAGCCGACTTCTAGGTCGTCCCCGATCGTCTCCAAGCCATTTTCCCGTCGATTCTTCGCCGGACATTGAGTTCTCCTCCCTTCCTAGGTCATTCCCGGTCGGTTCCGAGTCTTTTCCGTCGGTCCTTCACCGTCCTCTAGTTTTCTTTTTTCTCTCAGTTTAGGTCAAAATGCCGCGTAAGACCGTAGTTAGGAAGAGGCCCCGACCCGAGGCCGGTCCCGAGCAGCGCTCCAAGGCGCGGCACGATCCCGCGAGGCAACCACCTCCGGCTCGTTCCCCGCCTAGGGCGGTTCCCGCGAGGCCATTGGCCGGGAAGGTCGTCTCCACCGGGAGGTATGTCGATTTCGACTTCCTCTCCCGGGAAGGGTTCACCATAGGTGATAGACTTAGGGCCCAGGGCCTAGAGTACTTCCTTACACTGGACCTCCCCACTTACCCGGGCCTTATTAGAGAGTTCTATGGTACCGTCCATCGGGGAGATGGAGGTATCGAGGGCACAGTAGCCGGTGTCCCTTTGCGTGTCACGGAGGATCTTATTGCCCACATCCTCCACCTTCCATTAGCAGGGGTGGCTCCCGCACACCCTGAGGATAGGGTTGAGGCCCTTACGGCCGTTCTAGGACATCCACCCTAGTCACCTCTAGACGAGGTATCCGCAAGCTCACTACCGATTGAGGTGCGGATCCTCTTGAGTATTTTGTCTAGGTCCATCTTCCCTAAGACAGGGAGATTTGATTTTGTAAATGAGAGAGACCTAGCTCTTATGTTCTATATCCTTCAGGACACCCCAATCAACTTCCCTAAGCTCATCTATAGGTATATGTGTGAGCCCCTAGATAGACCTAGGCTCACCCTCCCATACGGCATGATTTTCACCCTTCTTTTTAGGGAGTACGAGGTTCCCATTTCTGAGGGAGAGCCCTTTCGCGCTTTGCAATGGACTGATCGCACGCGTGTGGGGACCCTACACAGGATGGGGTTTCGGAAGAGAGAGGGGGTATGGGTTAGGAAGTCTACCCTCACCGCTCAGACCACCAGACCTTCACCCAGTCCTGAGCCCGATTCAGACTACCCAGACCATCCAGACCATCCAGACCTTCCATCCACTCCTCCTGCTCCTACCACCTCCGCCGGACCTTCCTCCTCGGCTCCACCATCCATGGAGGTCCGGATTGATCCTGAGCAGCTCCGGGAGCTGCGACAGGAGATAGTCAGAGATGTGAGGGATGAGCTGCTTCGGGAGCTCCGAGGTGCGGTGCCTGCTCCCACTCCTGCACCCGTATCTTCTCAGTTGGTCCCTTCCTTGACAGCCGTGACTGACATGACGGCTCATGTACGGAAAGAGATCTACAATGTCCGGAGTTTGGTCCAGGCCCAGTTCCACAGCATGAGTGAGGTCACGAGCACCACTCGACAGATGCGAGAGGACATAGGTCGTGACATGCACACCACCACCGAGGGGGCCGAGCGCTTGTCGAATGTACTCATCGACAAGCTGGACGCACTTCAGACGTCGGTGACTGGGCTTCAGACGTCGGTGACTGAGCTCTCCACTACACATAGCAGAGCCACTACGTCTATTATCACGCAGCTTGGCCATGTTACAGATGCAGTCACCCTCCTCATGGAGCAGAGCCGATTGAGAGGAGGAGCCACATCCACGAGAGGAGGACCCACATCCTCGAGAGGAGGTGCCTCATCCTCGAGGAGGCCATAGATGTTTTTGTGTTTTGTTTTGTTTTACTTTACTTATTGTATTCTCACATGTATTCACATTCATATCAATACAATGAGTAGACATTTTATCTTCAATTATGTGCCATTTGATGATTGGTTGTGCCATTGATTGTGTGTGATTACCTCCTTTTTGATATGATGACAAAAAGGGGGAGAAATAAAATATGTAAAAAAAAGGGGAGAAATATGTATAAAGTATGTAAAAGGGGCGAAATATGTAAAAGAAATCAATGAAAATCAATAAAAACATAAAACTCTTTAAAACACACAAATTTGTTCTAAGTGGATTCGGTACCTCGAGGCTCATTATCTCTCTTTTGGGGCTCCTAATGGAGTAATCTCCAGAATCTATTCAAGGGATATTCGGAGATTAGCTGAATCCTACACAAGAACAAATTGACAGATTTTCCCTCTAAATACAAAAAATTCAGTTCAAAAACTTCAAAGCATTAAAAGGAAATTCAGAGAATCAAAACATAGTTGAATGCATATGTTGAGGGGGAGAATCTGAATTTTAATCAAACTAAATCATTAATGACATATAAGCCAAACAATTGATTGCATAATATGAAGGCTTATATAATTCTAAATGAAAGGGGGAGCTTTAACTCCGAAATTTATTGTTTCACTCCTTTCAAGCTTGGATAAACTGAATTACCAGACATTTGAATTCATTTATGGATTTTATTTCATTATTTATTGAGCAATTCATTTTACATATACTCAAAGTTTTGTCATCATCAAAAAGGGGGAGATTGTGGAGTGATTGATTAAAATCCCATTTGATTTTGATGAGCTCAAAGCATTTGAGTATATCTTTTGATTACTAATGAATTCAATTGAGTGTTTCAGTGAAAATCCTGTCTAAGTGTCCCAAGACTTGGTTCAT
This sequence comes from Phoenix dactylifera, assembly GCF_009389715.1. Taxonomy (NCBI): domain Eukaryota; kingdom Viridiplantae; phylum Streptophyta; class Magnoliopsida; order Arecales; family Arecaceae; genus Phoenix; species Phoenix dactylifera. Next base: position 12,628,432 of record NC_052400.1, read on the forward strand.
AATTTTTGGATAAGTTAAGGAGTCTGTTTGAACCAATGTCTGAGACTCGAGTCGACTCCCGAGTATCACGAGTCGACTCCAAGCGTATCAAGTTCACTGGCACGAGCTCGAGTCGACTCCAGATAAGTACGAGTCGACTCCGACTGAGAACAGACAGAAGGACAGAAAGCTTCAACTCAGAACCTATCAGCGAGTCGACTCCCGAAGTGCGCGAGTCGACTCCGATGTTCACCGAGTCGACTCCAAGCAGTCACAGGCAGAAAAGTCAGAGAACAGTTTTCGGGTCTGAGATTCGAGTCGACTCTAGTGGAACGCGAGTCGACTCCGATAGGTGGCAAGTCGACTCCAGAGAAAGCAAGAGTCGACTCTCAGCGGTACACAAAGAAAAAGTCAGAGAGCATTTTATGGACTCTGAGATTCGAGTCGACTCCCGCAATACGCGAGTCGACTCCAAGACACCGCGACCCCAAGACAGACAGAAAATCAAGTTACTGCCTCTGAGATTCGAGTCGACTCCCGGACAGCTCGAGTCGACTCCAAGACAGCTTCACGTCAAAAGGCAGAAGACCATCTTTCGGAAACTGAGAGCCGAGTCGACTCCAAGGAAGTTCGAGTCGACTCCAAGACTGGACGAGCCAAAAGACAGAGGATCGGGAGTTCGGGCTCTGAGATTCGAGTCGACTCCCAGGACAGTCGAGTCGACTCGAGTGGACAAAATTCAAAATTGGATCCACGGACTTCAGTGGATGAGCCGACTCCAAAATTGCCAAGTCAGCTCCAGAAGTTGACGAGTCGACTCCAGGTCAAGACGAGTCGACTCCCAGTCGTGAAGGCAACTTTAATTCAAATTTGGAACAGTTGCCGAGTCGACTCCGGAAAAGCTTGAGTCGACTCCCGCTACAGCCGAGTCGACTCCTGATCGCGCGAGTCGACTCCAACCCACCAACGGTCATATTGTCAGGCTGCGCAGAGTGTTCAGAACGGGCAGAAAAAGCACTCTAACGGCTAGTTTCCGTGGGGGTTGGCTTAAATAGCCACAGAGGACTGTAGCAAGGCAGAGAACAACCATTCCACTCCAACTAATCAAGCATTCAAGCTCTGCAACGTGCTCTTCAACGAAAAAGAGGAAGATCTGCATTTACTGCTTCCAACTACATCTTCCCAGCAATTAAAGCCTCCTTCTCCTGCATTCAAGTCGACTACTCTTTCTAGAGGAGACCAGAAGTTTAAGAAGCCATTCCTCATCTCCAATCTAAAAGCGTTTGAGGCTTCTTAACTTCATTTATTGTTCATATTGTTTTCATCTGCTTTTTGAGAAGCTCATTTTCTGTTTTCTTTCTACAACTTGTATTTACTTAGTTCAATCGGGGATTGAATCAAGGGGATTGTGGTTGGTTGGTGAGCCGAGTTAAAACCAACGTGTGTAAGGGTTTGATTGTGATCCCGGGAAAACAATCGGGGCGGTTCTAGTCGGTGAGCCTGGGAAAACCGACCGAGTTCGTTGTGAGCTCGTAAAACAACAAGTTTGGTTGTGAGCTTGGAAAACAACCAGCTGTAATCCAAGGGGGTTATAGTGAATTCCCAAGTGAGACTTGGGGAGTGGACGTAGGAGCAAGGGTTAGCTCCGAACCACTATAAAACCTTGTGTTTGTGTTGGATTGTCTCTCTTCTTCTTCCCCTCACATCACTCACAGCACTTAGCATTAATTAAATAACTTGCAATAGTTTTTAATTAATCAACCACATCGTTTTAATTACTCAAATTATTTTAAAACCCAATTCACCCCCCCCCCCTCTTGGGTTTGTCTATCTGGGAGGGCAACACAACCGATTGTTTTCACAGGCTCACAATCCAACCCAGTTGGTTTTCCCAAAGGCTCACCAACCACAACCTTACAACGATTGTTTTCCGGGTTCACATCAACCCAGTTGTTTCCCAAAGGCTCACCAACCACAACCTTACAACGTTGGTTTTCCCTTTGGCTCACCAACAAACCTTAACCCCTTGATTCAATCCCTTGATTGAATCAAGTTACAAGATATTAGAACAAGAGTTTAAATCAAATACAAGCTTCTCATATAAGCAAATATAGCAAATATAAATAAGTAAGTAAAGAGAAGAAGCCTTCAAACTAGTTTGTAGATGGAGGAACTCGGCTTCTTCTTTCCTTAACCCTCTTCTGATTTTGCACGAAGTAGAGGATCACCGAGGCAGCACACGGATGGAGAGGAAGCTTTGGGATTCACTTGGATGCTCTTCTTCTCTCTATTTTACTTTGAATGGCCCTTTTATGCTTATGGGAGATTTCCCTTGTAATCTCTTTGAAATCTCTTCCCTAAATGTTCTCTCCCACTTCCATACGTTCTCCCCTTGCTCTCCTCTTGATTTTATAGCTTTAGATGTCGTGGAAACAGAAATCTAGCCGTTAGAGACAAAAATAGAGCCGTTGTGCACAGTCTGCAACTCCTGACAATGTGTCCGTTGGGATCGGAGTCGACTCGCGCGATCTGGAGTCGACTCATGCTTTTCTGGAGTCGGCTCGGCAACTGTTCCAGATTTGAATTAAAGTGGTCTTCTCGACTGGGAGTCGACTCGACTTAACCCGGAGTCGACTCGCCAAAATCTGGAGCTGACCTTGCACTTTTGGAGTCGGCTCATCCAAGGAATCCATAGATGTATTCTTCAACTTGGCTCACTCGAGTCAACTCGTGAATTCTGGGAGTCGACTCGGCGCTCAGAGGCCGAACTCCCGATCTTCTGGTCTTTTGGCTCGTGCAGTCTTGGAGTCGACTCGAACTGTTCCGGAGTCGACTCGGCTCTCAGTATCCGAAAAACAGTCTTCTGTCTTTTTGAAGTAGCGCTGCCTTGGAGGTCGACTCGAATTGTCTTGGAGTCGACTTCGCATCTCAGAGACAACAATACTGTCTTCTGTCTTTTTTGGGGTCGCGCTGTCTCGGAGTCGACTCGGGCTTTGCGGGAGTCGACTCGCTTCTCAGTGCCCGAAAGTTGGTCTCTGACTTTTGCCTTGTATAATACTGAGAGTCGACTCTGCGCTTTCTTTGGAGTCGACCCTGCCAACCATCGGAGTCGACTCGAGTTCTCTTCAGGAGTCGACTCGGGGACTATTCTTTTGAATTTTCCTTTGAATTTGCTCCTTCCAACTTGAATCCTTTGAAACTTGAAAACTTAGGCCAAATAAATTGTAGCTTTTCTTCCAACTTTTTCTTGAGAGGCTTTGGAGGCCTTCTTGTGTTCTTCCAACTTGCTATGTTCCTTGCAAAATAAATATCTTTCTCCTTGCAACACAAACATTAGTATTTATACTTCAAGGTTTTTGTGATCATCAAAATCAATCTTTAAATCAATCTTTGGGTCATCACTCACAATAGGGACGATCCCATGGAGCCATACAACATAGAAAAATCCGACTATCCTCTAGGAATTGGGGACAAGCTGTCTTGGGACTATTTGTTATTGAGCCAATAACATGGTGATAATTAGAGGAGTAGGGAGTCTCAGCCTCGCCTTCAAAGGATTCCTCATACAAGGCAATTGAATTCTCCTCCGGCGATGTCCACCCAGTCCGAAGGACCAAGCAACTCTAGCGTGAAATTTTGAGGAATAAAGATTCAGTCAAGGTTGGACTCCCCCAGAGTACTACTATTTAATATTTAGACCCAAAACTACCTTAGGATGGGTCCCCATTAAGTCTAGAAGCCCGGCAAAGAGAACCCTGATCTATCACCTTGGCATTTGTGGACCAACCTCTAGTGGATGAATCCATAGGTGACAAACAAAAGAAAAATAAAGGGAAGTAAAAGAAAGAAAGGAGACTCAGGGTGAGTCGAAAAGCACAGTCTTAGGAAAGCTACCCACCAAAGACTTAGAGAAGGCCCTGGCAAGTGGCGTAGAAGGTAAACCTCGATGAGGGAGTATGGAAGAAATGGTTGTGGAAGGACGGCTAGTAACTGCATCGTTTGGCTTGACTTTATAGGTTACCTCGGCTGCTTGGCCTTATCGAGAAAACTACTTCTGCCACCTGAGCTGACAGACCTAGCTCGGCAATGAAAATTGAGGGCAAGTGAAATGCCTCGGAGCTAATTATAGCACACACAAAAGCCTAGCTAATTAAAACCCTCCACGAAGTCCTCTAGTTTGCCAAGCAAGATCTATCACATGGCAAGCCTAAGAAGCACATAGGCCGGCCTTTCGAATTTCAAATCTCTCACAGCTGGCAATGCCCTCGGCCACAAATCCAGGATAGCTTCCTAAACTGCACCTGCGAGACATACGAAGCGTGATGCGCCATGCGAAACATTCTCATAATCCTTGAAATGTGCGTTGGCCTACCAATGACCCACGTGCCTGAATTCTTGGGCGATGAGCGTTGGCCCTTGTCTATATAATCTACTCTTTGGAGAATTTTCCAAATACTTTAGTGCTCTGGCAGACGATTATACTGTCACTTTCAAAAAATCTTCTCTATTTTCTGAGTATCCTTGTGACTTAGGCATTGGAAAAAGAATTCCTTGCTGGATACTATCCGACAAGAGGACTTCTTTATCTTGGATCAAACTTGATTACGAATTGAAATCCCCGAACACAATCAAAATTTCTCAAAAAAATTTCAGATAAATTGCAGCTCTCAAGTAGCTCACTGTCGAATCCTCCAGCATCCTAAGCATCCTCCTTTTGCTCGGCATCTGGGTCATCAATCTTTAATGGTAACAGACCCTATATTCAAGTTGGTCCAAGGTAAATTGGTTCATTAAACAAGACTAGAAATGGCATAGGACATAAGGAGTTAGCCCTTGCCCCTCATCTAAATTTTTGAGAAGTTTTGCATCTAAATTTGAAAAGATATCTATTTAGCGGAAATCGAAATCCCAATATTGTTAACCGATAACATTGTAAATTAATGGGACCTCAAGTAATTGGATGGGGTGGAACTTGCAAGATATTACATTGTTGAGCTAGAAGCAGGTCCATGCGACAATTTTAGTAGGAATCTCAGCTTTACAACAGAGCAACGATGGAGAGAGGAGGACTGGAAAAAAAAAAAAAATCTGAGATGGGCAATGCAGAGAAGGTGGGCGAGGGCTTTTCCCCACGGAGCGTTTCGGTCCCAAATAACTAAGTGCAAAGGATCTAGCATAGCTCCAGAACTGTAATTCATAAAGTAGTAACATAACATTGCTTAGCTAGATCTGCTGCCAGATACGGCAGATGGATTACGGAATGCGATTTTGACCCGTTGGAAAAATTTAACTACAGTATTCCACCATTACAAATGCCAGTTTCTATCAATCAACCCATCAACAATGCTTTACAAAGCTGTGCAAGCCAACCAATCTTATGGAAGAGAGGCCAATGGCATCAAGAAGAATTGTAGAGGTCCTCTCACAGCGAGATTCCTCTTTCCTTTCCCGCAATAAAGAAGAGAGAACCAACCAAAGAATGCGGGTGGGTTTGAGTACAGTGGGTGCTACCTCCTCTGCAGCCAAGCTTTCCTAAGCTGCAGCTCGAAGGGTTTCTCCAAAGCACTTGGCTCTGACCAGGCAGAAGTGGGTGCAGAACCCCATCGACGACCGAACCCGGCTGGTGGTTCAGAATGTAGCACGAGGCGCAGTCCATCCCTCGGCCCTGCCACCACCAGCCCCCACGTCCTGGGACCGGAAGGGGTGGAGGTGGCTCTGCCCTCCTCCCCGGCTCCCGTCTCCTCCGCGTCCGTGAAGCTTTTCCACCAGGATGACCCCGTCGGGCTTGCGCCTCTCCTCATCCCACCGCTTGCTCATGCGCGGCCAGCTCTCCGGTGACGCCGCCTCGCGCTCCACCCTCAGGGCGCCCTCTCGCCCCGCGCCCGCAGCCGCCGCCCGAGAAGATCTGCACCAGGAACGGGGCTTCCTCGATGTTTTTTCACGATCTGCAGCAACAGGAATCGGAGGAAGACGAAATTAGGGATTCAGAATGCAGCACTGCAATTGCCGAAGTTTGAGATCCATATATTTTATATTTTCTATTTATAGAAAAGAGGCAAAGAAAAAGATAGAATCCTGCTGCTATCCAACCTTCTCCGATGGAATCCCTCATCCACTGCTCCAGCTTTTCGGGGGTGACGGGCTCCTTTTCCTCCCATCTTGTCCTCTTCTTCTTGTCGACTGCTGCATGATCGCGTGAATGGTGGCCTGTAACAGAGGATCCAAGCAGGCCGGCGACAGAGGGGGAAGCTCATCGGAATGCGGTGGAGCTTGGGCGGCCACGGCCATTGCCAGGACGGAGGCTTGGGCGCTCCGACGCCCGTGGAGGCGGCCTCCTCGGAAAAGAGACGGAGGAGGACTTATTGTTTGTTACCGCCCGGAGCGGTGCAAGCAAGAAGAAGAGCCCCTTCGATTCTCTCCTCCTACTTCCACGGAGACGCTGGCACCCCGTAGCTGCAGCGCCGTCATCTTCGTTCGCTGGTATCAAGATGCAGAATGCCCCGTAAAGAAGGAAAACTCTCGATCTGGCCCGAGATAGGACGATCGATCACAATGCCCTGCTTGATATTGGGACGACGTGATGTCGCACAAACTACGGGGAGAAGAACAAGAAAGAGGTGGAGGCCGGCGGGGAAGGGATCGGAAGATGCTTTCGTGGTCACGGCCGCTGCCTCCCTCCCTCCCTCTCTCTCTCTTATTAACCACCAAGTCAATCTCCTTCTCCGACTCTGTCTCGTCCGCGGCCGCGTCCTGTTGTTTCTGGCTTGCCGCCTCCAAGAAGGAATCGTAAACCGTTGCGGAAAGAGAGAGAAAGAGAGAGGAAGGGTATTCCGTCCTCCCACGCCTTCGCAGAAGGAGGAAGCGATCCGCACCTTTTTATCGTGTCCTCCGACGTGGCTGGTGTCTTTGGATCGGCTGTACCCACTACGATCCAGATTCGCGTTTGAACAGGTCGGACCAAGCGGGTCATTCTTAGGTGGCAAGAATATGTGGAAGATCTCTGCTGTTTGACGTCCCAGGGAGCCGTTTCTGATCCGCTTCGTGTGGCCAGCGGCACCGTCCACGCTCCCTGCATGCGGCGTGCTCGCACCCTGGTTGGCGTTCGACTCGCCTCCGCCTCGGGTGCCAGCATGCCACCTCGGCGTGCGCGCTTCCACGTCATCACCCGGTTCTCCCTCACCTTCGAGCCGGACCGCATGTCGACCCCGTGCGAGGGGCCGCGTGCTGGAGACCGCCGCACGCTCATAAAAAGCCGCGAATCCCCGCGGTTGCGGTGAAACAACGCGTCCAGCGCCGGACTCTCGCGGCATCAACATACCCTGCGGGTTTCCTGGATCCAGGCGCTCCCCCTCGCCATTGTCCTGCTTCCTGCGGAATCCAATCGAAGAGTAATGGATTCGTATAAAAGCTAAGGAGCTTTTCCCCCGGTCCCCCAAAGGCTCGCTCGCGGAAAGAAAGAAGATAGCGGGAAAGGGGAGAAGAGAGATGGAAGGCAAGCAGGAGGGTCGGTGGGGTGCTTGGGCGATGGGCACGCCGGCGGCACCCAGGCCCACCCGGCCAACCAGCAGGCTGCCACCTGGGTCTCCGTCGATTACATCCCCTCCTCCTCCTCCTCCTCCTCCCCCCAAGCCACCGCCTCCGCCCGCTACATGAACAACTCCGTCCCTCCGTCCGCCTCATCCGCCCACGTTGGTGGTGGTGGGGGCAACGGTGGCAACCCTTATGTGCATGTGTCCCCTGCCCCGGATCCACCGGCAAGTGTGCGTTGGCCGAGCACTACTAAGCCATCGTCTCTCATCATTGATTGACTGATTGATGGATTGATTTAGTTGTTGAGGTTGTTGATCGTTTCCTGTGTCGTGGCAGGTCCGACGGAGATGATCCTCAGAATGCTCAACCGGTGCGGCAAGAAGCTGGAAGACCACAGCAGGAAAGCAGGGGACGCCGCCGGAAACGTCTGGCACCACCGTATGTTTCCCGTCGACTTACCCTCTCCTGCAGAAATTCAAATTTATAGTTTTGATTTGAATCCCTAGGCCCTCTCTTCCCTCCTGTCGGGACCCGATAGGCTACCTGTATCGAATTAACCGTACGAACCCGGTCCAACATATTCATCCAACTGCCTGCTTTAGATGAAATCGTCGTAGGCGTTGAGTATTTCTTTTTGCCCTGTGGAATCTCATGGGATCAAACGTTTGATGATGCAAAATAAATAAATTCGGAGCGTGCTGGTTTCTGCAAACCCTGTAGAAAATCGGGGGTCACTGGCTTTATCTTGAGCATTTTTGTTCTGGATGGAGAAGGAACGATGCATTTTATGATGACTTAATATGGATGAATTTCTTGTCTTGGAAGAGTTGGAGCTTCATTGTGCTTGTGTTTTAAGTAGAATGAGTTAACCTAGCAAATCACATTACCATGATGCTTGACTCTCATAGGAAAGATTGAGGATCTCAATTATCGGGTGATGGGGGTCTTTGGGATGCAGAGTGCTAGAATCTAAACCACAAAAAGTAACTTGGATCATAATTAAAAGAACTGAAACTTGATGGAGAGTAACCTAGAAAATGGAAGAAAAAGGTTACTTTTAGTGTGATTTGGTTTCAGATGGGACATAGGTGCACAATTTTATACTAATTAAATATAACATTTTCAGATTCCACCGTACTTACTACTTTTTTGAGTACCAAAACTAGAGATCCATGCTTTCATTTTGATTTTGTAATATATGGTTCTGTGATTCCTTGATGATATGCATCTTCTAGAAGTCTTTGAGGCACCAAACATGTTTATTTCAAAGTAATTATGACCTTAAAATTTGTTGGTAGGATTAGGGATGCAAATATACTTCCTCTGAGTCATGAGATAAAGAGTTCTTATAAGCAGTAATATAGTTAAAAGTCTACATTTTGTTGGGCTTTGGTCATTATGGCTCATATGTCTAGCTAAAGCCATATGTAATTAAACTGGAGAATATTACTTAATTTATTCAATTATATTTTCATTTTTATATTTCTTCTCATGGATAGTGGACTTCTTAGATAAGTTTATGCTATTTTGGGCATGAGGATTTGCCTCCATGATCTTGGATGCATTAGGCTTTGACTTTCCCTTCTTTTTCCTTCTTTTCACATTTATGTTCAAAAACTATGGCTATAAAATTTATATATGTCTAGTTATCAAGGATTTATGCTAAGTTTTTATGAAATTACTAACTTTCTTTCTTGCAAAGCAAGGTTTAAATACCATGATATGGGGCCTTCTTGGTTTTTTTGCAGAATGGGACACCCCCAATCCCAGCCGTTTTTATAATCTTGTTGCAAAAGGCTCTTTTTTTTAGCTCATGGACTAGTGAAAATTGTCAAACAAGGCAGGAACATTACTAGATGATGGTTAGCTGCTTGAATGAGTAGATAGATGTGGTTTAAATTTGGAGGAAGATAGATTTGTTTGTGCCTAGTCCCACTTGATGTTTTGATTGCAACGTACTTGACAAGTGATGATTTAGTAGTTGAACATCTCAAGGTTAAATAAATACATGTCAATTAAAATTCCCATGATTCAAGATTGTCTTGACAGAGTCATTAAGTTCTAAGCTTTGAAGATGAAATGAGGGGGTTATGACAGTCAACCTGCACGAGGAATTTTTGGATGAACATTTGTTGCACTCTCCAACATTTGAAGGACATTCATAATCAAATTTTGTAGTTGTCTATATGTTGTATGATGATCTATCAATACTCCAACATAGTTCATCTGATAGATATTCAAACACAACAAGTTGATGATGAAGAATGAAATATTTGATGGTATAATCACATGATTATCACCATACTTAGTGCCTCAAATATGGAGCATATAGATTTCATTTACAAGATTTTGGTTGAGGTTGCCATACTTCAGACGCAATGAGATCTTTGATTGCACTTTATATGAGACTTGACTATCTATTTTCACTCTTGAGTGAATGAAAAAGGAACTCATTACCATAAGTTGATTGATGTTCCACTATCAGCTAATTGTTTTAGCTTGTTTGGAAGAGTATCTTATAACTCAGCCCAACTCAACTAAGTCTTAGTCCCAAACTAGTTGGGGTTGGCTACATGAGTCCTTTACCTCTATTCCACTTTGTTTGGGGGCTAAACTTTCTAAAAGATACAACGATACTACTTTATCCCATGTGATTTTCAGTTTACCCCTACCTTTCTTTTCTTCTACATGTATCAAATTACTCCTTCATACTGGTGCATCCTCCTTCTAGCCTCTAAATCATCATTCTCTCAATTTGTCCACAATTAGTTTTACCTCTACCTTTTACTTCATTTTTTACTCTATATTTTCTTGTATTATTATATATCTATCTCAATATTCTCATTTCAGCTATAGTCATCTTATATATATATTGTTTTCTAACTGCCTAACATTTTGTACAACAAAGTATAGCTGGTTGTATGCCTCTCCTAAAAATTTTCTTTACAACTTGGCAGGTATCCTATAATCACTATTCCAGCTATATCCTCCATTTTATCCATTTTGGTATAATTCTATGGATAATATTCTCTTCAATCTCCCTTTTCTTATAAATAATGATTCTAAATACTGAAAATTATTACTCTTTAGAATTTTAGGATCCTCAATTTTAATTTCATCTTCATATCTATTTCTAATTCTATTAAAACTACTCCATATATTCTGTCTTGGTCCTACTTAACTTGAAACCTTTAGATTCTAGCGCACTCTATAATTTCAATTTATGTTCCACTCCAACCTTAGTTTTATCCACTATGACTATATCATTGCAAATAGTATACATTAAGGCCCGTTTGGAAGAGCTTTTCGAGGGTCAAAAAGTACTTTCTGGCCCTCCAAAAGTAGTTTTGGATGAAAAAGGATGCTTAGTAAAAATTTTGAAAATCTGTTTTAGCTTTTTCAGAAAGCTAAAAACAATTTTTTATAAGAAGCTCCATTTTGGAGCTTTCCGAAAAAGCTATTTTGAGCTTTGTCGGAAAGCAATTTTTTGACTAAAATATCTATAATAAAATATAACAATTACATACTTTGTCCTTTTATAAACCTAAAAATCTGCTAAAGCCCTTACAAAGAACCCTAGCTATGGATCAGACTCTCTTTCGTGCAAGAAAAGGTATTCTTGTTTTCTATTATTGTATTATATTATAAATATAATATTATATTACATTATATCATAATACATTAATATATTATGTTAAATAATTTAATATTATGTTATATTATGAAAAATTAATGTACGCTAATAATTATAATATTTTGTATTTTATTATTGTATTATACTATAAATATAATATTATGTTACATTATATCATAATACATTGATATGTTATGTTAAATAATTTAATATTATATTAAATTATTATGCTATAGTATATAATATTATTACTATATTATAGTAATATTATATTACATTACAGTAATATTATATTACATTACAGTAATATTATACTATATCATATATTTATGTATTAATATATATTATATTTTATTATGCTCTGTTGTATAATACTATGCAATATCCTTTATGGTAATTTTGTCATACAAAAGTACTTTCTTAGTTTGTTTACTAAATACATGTTAAAGTGCCACAGCATTTTAAAAATATAGTTACCAAACAGCAAACAACTTTTTATAAAAGCTCTACTTCAGAAAGCTCTACTTCTAACAGCTCCACTTCTAAAAGCTCTACTGCTAACAGCTCCCTCAAACAGGGCCTAATGAATATCGTCCTGAATATATGCCTAGTAAGCTCATCTATATTAGTGCAAAAGGGATACTTGAATTTCTTACTAGGCACTAATTCAGGATGATATATGCCTAATGAGCTATACTTGAATTTCTATTTTCTTTAGTCCTATTCTTTCATTTCCTAATATGCACATTCAAAACCACCAATCTATGTTGGATAGTTAAGCTTTCATCTAGTATAACTTTACAATCTTTATAAAAATTTGATTTGTCTTTTGAGTAAAGAAGAAATCTATGACTAGTATTAAGCTCACTTTAAAAAGTTATAAAGTGAGAATCCTTGTTTTTAAAGAAAGTATTAGCTAATACTAGGTCATCTATCATCATGAACCTCAAAATAATATTTGCTTCCTTGCTTTTATCTTCGAAACCATAACCTTCATGAACACTTTCAAAATTTATATTATTTTTTTTACGTGCGCATTAAAATCTCCTCCGATAAATATCTTTTCTTCACTAGAATTTTCTTGACGTAGTCCATCCATATCCTCCCAAAAGCATTGTTTTGTAGCATCATCCAACTTACATGAGGAGCATATGCACCAAAATACTAATAGCCTCCTCTCCTAACTCTAATTGTATCAAGGTTATTCTATCTACTACTCTCTTATCACTAATTTAAACTCTTGTCTACAATAATTTCTACTACTTCGTTACCCAGACGTATCCATTAAAGTGTGAGAATCCTTGCCTACTTCCCACCATATTTGGGTGTCGATGTAGTATGTTGCTCCTGAGGAACATCCTAGTTAACCTCTGCACACTTTCCACTGAAGTCCGATGTAGTGCATCGCTAGTAGGGAACACTCTTAATGATTTTCTTATATAGATTCATGTTTATATGTTGTGACTATTATTTTATGCTAGCCATCTGTTGCCCAAGGTGACAAGCCAAGAGGGGGGGGGGGGTGAATTGGTTTCTTCTAAATTTTGATGCTTTAAACGTTTTCTTAATTAAGTGCGGTGGATGCTTTCTTAAGCTATTTGAGTGAGTTAAACTAACGCAAGAGTAGAAGATGATGCAAGAGTAAATGAAAACACAAGCACAACACAAACACAACAATATATAGTGGTTCGGTGCTCTCCTTAGCACCTACGTCCACTCCCCAAGCGTCCCCTTGGGAATTCACTATAATCTCGCGGATTACAGTTGGATTGTTTTCCGGGCTCACAATCCAAAAACCTTTGTTGGTTTTACGGGCTCACCAACGAACCTATACACTTTGGTTTTCCGGGTTCACCAAAAATCTTTGTTGGTTTTGCGGGCTCACCAACTAACCTTTACACTTTGGTTTTCCGGGTTCACCAAAAACCTTTGTTGGTTTTGCGGGCTCACCAACGAACCTTTACAAAGTGTTTAATAAACAAAAGGAAAGATTCAAACTCCTAAATGAGCATATGAAACAATATAAGCTACAAGGAAGAGTTAGAAAGTATTTATCGCTTTGAAGTCGCTTTGCTCTTCTTTGTCAAGGATGCTTCACTCTTTAAGGGGGATGGAGCTCTTGATGCCTCTTTGAATCTGCTCAATCCCTTTCTTTGATTCTTGAATGAAGCTCTTGATGAAGAAGATTAGGGCACTTTTGTATTCTTGGGTACTCTTTGATATTCCACTCAAAAGTTGTTCTCTCTGATGAATAGTGCCCCTTTAAATAGCTTCCCACCTTCTTAGGACAAGTCCCAATGGTTAGATTTGAAAAACTAGCCGTTACTCACCTTGGGAAGGACAAAAAGTACAGTTGCAGAACTAGCCGTTACTGTTCAGCCCGTGTTTGGGTCGGCTCAACCTGTCCTTGGGTCGACCCAACTTTGCCTTGGGTCGACTCAAACATTCCTTGGGTCGACCCTCTCAGAAACCACAGAAACTTCAATTTCAGCCTTCCTTCCCATGGGTCGACCCAACCATTCTTTGGGTCGACTCAAAGTCCACTTGGGTCGACTCAACTTCTTCTTGGGTCGACCCTCTCAGTAATTCCAGAGAACCAATTTCTGTCTGTCTTTCTGTCTTGCCTTTGGGTCGACCCTCTCAGGGTTTGGGTCGACTCAAGCTTGGGTCGACTCAACCACTGTTTGGGTCGACCCTCTCAGTAAATCCAGAGAGCATTCTTCAGTTGTGTTTTTGAGGTTCTTCAAGGTTGGGTCGACTCATGCTTACCTTGGGTCGACCCAACTCACTGTTCATTTGTGCCATTTTTGCAGGAGTGTGCCAAATGATTTCTTGATGTGCCGGGGTCGACCCAATCAACCTTTGGGTCGACTCAATCCACACTTTGCTGCATTCTCAAGGTTAGATTCATTCAAATGAACAAGGTCATGTATCTATTTTCAATTAACCAAATATACTGAGAGTAATGAACTTATAAATGAAGTATCAATTTAACTTATAGCATACTCTAGATAATTGCTTGTTAATCATCAAAATAACACTATCATCCTCAATCTCCCCCTTTTTGATGATTACAAAATAAAGAGTATAAGTCTATTGATACTTGTCTTTAAAGTCAGTTTATAAAAGGGATTAAATTGCTGAATTTCAGCTTTTCATATATACTTGTGAAATCTCCCCCTATATCATTCAAATGTTGCCAATTTGACTTTTTGAATTGCTCCCCCTTTCATTTATAATTCATTAGCAATGAAACTTCAAAAATTGGAGATAAACTCTGAGTTTCAGGTTATGTATCGGGGTGCGAGAGGTGCGTGCCAAATTCTGAATTTATATGTGCCAAATTCTGAACTTTGATGGAAATTTTTGATTTAGTCAATTTCATTGTTACAAATTGCTCCCCCTTAGATGTATAAGCTTTTTTATATGATTTTCAATTTGTTTGCCCATTTATTTCTCTTTTCTTTACATAACTTTTATCTTTATTTCTCCCCTTTTTGTTATATTTCTTTACTTCTCCCAAAATTAATACTCTTTCTTTACTTGTTAAATAAAATACTCTTTCTTTACTTAAATTGAATACTCTTTCTTTTCTTAATACTCTTTCTTTTCTTAAATACTCTTTCTTTTCTTAAATACTCTTTCTTTTCTTCTCCCCCTTTTTGTTATCATCAAAAATATATATATGGGAAAAGATGCAATAAATAATAAGCTTCAAACTTCATTGATCAAAATAGGAACATTTTCATACATTCATGTCAAAAACAAAGACAGATACAATGTTCCTTAATCAAGATTTAAAGATACATAAGATAAAAACAAGATACTTAGGAGAAAAGCAAGATACATGTGAGAACTAGATATCTAGCCTAGGCTCTAAACATAGACGCTAAGATCAGCCTAGGGGGAATCTAATGGCTGGGATCTAGTCCTCATCCTCCTAGCATACGTGGCGAGGGGAGGTCGAGCCTGGTGAGACTGTGTCTGGCGTGGAGCACGACGAGCGGGATGACTCTGTGCCGATATTTCTGACTCAGCAGCCTGTGGCACAGATGGTCCATGTGTCTCTCTCTCTCCGGAGTGCTCCTATCTGCTGCCTTAGATCACTGATCTCAGCAGACATGACATCCAACCGGGCGTCCAATCGGTTCGTGAGCCCGTCAGTAATAGTCATCGCCTGAGCTGTCATGAGCTCTGTCATCCTGCTCCAGAAGTCATCCGTATCTGTCGGAGGAGCGGATGACGATGGTCCAGCCTCTGAGGGTACAGTAGGATGATCCATAGGCTCCTCATCCTCATCCTCTGGTGCATCTCCCTCTGGTGCCTCACCCTGAATGCCTGCACCTGTGTGAATCCACTGCCCGTTCACTTTCTCATATCCCATGCGTATAAGTGTCCGTGCAGTGTACGTGTCAGTGTGATGCAGACTCTTGGATGCCTCCTCCTCGAGAGGTAAACCGTGCTGTCTAAATATCAAAGTGAGTATCATACCATAAGGTAGTGATACCCTGTTGCTGCACATTACCTTCCTCATCTGTCTCAATATCATAGCCGGAAGATTTAGGGGAGTCCCTCGAATCATACACTCCATCACTGCTAGATCTCGCTCAGTGATGAGATCGAATCTCCCGGTCTTTGGAAACAAAATCCTATTGATCATATTGAGCAGTAATCTCATTTCAGCGGAAAGAGAACTAGCTATTACCTTCGTGGAGAAATCGAAGTTCTCATTTTCCATGATCAATTGTAGAGCTCTCATTTTGTTTTCTGGCCTTTCCGGAGTGGCTCCTATGCAGGGTAGATGAAGTAGCTCACTCAAGCTCTCCTCGGATACTCGGATTCGAACCCCTCGAACTTCTGAAACAAGCCCTCCCAAACCAGTCTTGAGGAAGGCATAGAACTCTTGTACCAAACCGGGGTAGATTACCACATCTAGGGAGCAAAGATACTCCCAACCTTGTCTTTGGATCCATTCCCAAATCCGAAACCCTTCTTGATTGAAAAACTCCGAATGGATCCTTCTCCCGGTAGTAACCGGCCTCCCCGCAAATCTTGCAAGGATCACTGAGGGGGAAGGAGGAGGAGGGGCCTCCGCACGTGCCTCACGTCGTGGAGACACGGGAGATGGCTCGGTAGGTTGCCTTTCCTCCCGTTGGATCCGAGTCACTCTTCCGAATCTCTTGGCCACGGCTCGTTTGGGTCCCATTTCTCCAAGATCTTTAGGAAATCTACTGTTTGGAGGAGTTTAGTGGAGATTGGAGAGTGGGGAGTAGATTTTTCGGAAGAAGACAAAGGCCAAATAGTGCCCTAGAAATGCTCTCGGGCCCCCTTATAACAGTGGGGTCCCGACGTTGGGTCGACTCAAGATTTTCTTGGGTCGACTCAACGTTGGGTCGACCCATGTTCTGGGTTGGGTCGACCCAAGTGCAGTAATTTTCTTTTCTCTTCCTTTTTGCTTCTAAAAAGTTTTCCTTGCTTCCAATCCTTATAAACTCTTTATGGAACAATGATACATGAGTAAGAAATCTATAGATAACAAATTTGACTCATGTTTCATGGGATTTTTGAAATTAGAGGAATGTATCATGAGACTACTATCTCCCTTTTATATTTCTTTAATAAAAAGGATCACATATGCCTAATTCCCTCCTGAGCATACAGAATCTATCTTCACTCAATGGTTTGGTAAATATGTCGGCCAATTGTTTTTCCGTGCATATATGCTCAATACATACATTTCTTCTACAAAAATTATTTTCAAGCAGAAATTTACTCAGTCGATCATACCAAGCCCTAGGTGCTTGCTTTAATCCATATAATGCCTTATGTAGTTTAAACACATGATTTGGCAATTCATGATTTTCAAATCCTGGAGGTTGTTCTACATATACTTCCTCCTCAATAATACCATTTAAGAATGCACTCTTCACATCCATTTGATATAATTTAAAATCCATGAAACATGCAAATGCCAGAAGCAATCTAATAGCCTCTAATCTAGCTACAGGAGCAAATGTCTCATCAAAATCTATTCCTTCTTCTTGATTGTATCCCTTAGCTACAAGTCTAGCCTTATTCCTTATAACTAATCCATTTTCATCTAATTTATTTCTAAATACCCATTTTGTTCCAATTACTGAATTATGCTTTGGTCTTTCAGTTAATGTCCATACATTACTTCTTTTAAATTGATTTAATTCCTCTTGCATGGCATTTATCCAGTTAGTATCTTTTTCAGCCTCTTCATAAGTTTTAGGTTCTAATTGTGAAACGAAAGCAAGATAATCATTTAAATTTCTAAGAGATGATCGAGTTCTTACCCCTTGAGATGGATCACCAATGATTAAATCTTTAGGATGTCCATGTGCATACCTCCATTCTTTTGGCACGTCTTGGGGTTGTGGTGGCACGCAATCATCTCCCTTATCTTGATTTGGCACGTCATCAATTTTCAACTTTTCAAAGTCGATAATTCCTGTATCATCATCAATAGTATTTTCTTTCCTAGCAGACTCACTATCAGACTCATCAAATATAATATTGACTGACTCTTCTACTACTAAGGTTCTTTTGTTGAATACTCTGTATGCCTTGCTAGATGTGGAGTATCCTAAGAAGATACCTTCATCTGACTTGGCATCAAATTTACTTAAGTCCTCCTTGCCATTATTTAAGATAAAACATCTACATCCAAACACTTTAAAATATTTTGCAGTTGGTTTCTTATTCTTCCAAAGTTCATAAGGAGTTTTCTTAGTTATAGGTCGTATTAAAACTCGATTTAGAATATGGCAAGAGGTGTTTATAGCTTCAGCCCAAAAGTACTTTGGAAGATTTGACTCGCACAACATTGTGCGTGCCATTTCTGCCAATGTCCTATTTTTCCTTTCAACAACCCCATTTTGTTGAGGCGTTCTAGGTGCTGAAAATTGATGTGATATTCCATTTTTAGTGCAAAATTCCTCGAAGTGTTGATTTTCAAATTCAGTACCATGATCACTTCGAATGGCTACTAAGGTGAGTTTCTTTTCATTTATGATTTTATTATATAGTTTCAAAAATTCTGAAAATGCTTCATTCTTATGTGCCAAAAATGAAACCCATGTATACCTTGAAAAATCATCAACAATAACTAGTCCATATTTCTTTCCTCCTAGACTTGTAGTTCTAGTAGGTCCAAATAGATCCATGTGTATGAGTTCAAATGGTCTAGTTGTTGATACTACGTTTTTCGATTTGAAAGATGACTTAGTTTGTTTTCCCAATGAACATGGTCCACATATTTTGTCCTTTTCAAAAATCAATTTTGGCACATCCTTTATTAATTCCTTCTTAACTAGTTTTGATATTAATTCCATACTAGCATGTCCTAATCTTCGATGCCAAAGCCAACTAGTTTCAATTTTCTTTTCTTCATTAGTAATTAAGCATAAACCATTTTTCTTGCCTAACTCATGAAGATCTACTAAGTAAATATTTCTTTGCCTTTGTCCTACAAGTACAATGCTATTATCTTTAGGATTTGTGATTATGCATACAGATGCTTCAAATGTAACTTTAAATCCTTTATCACAAAATTGACTTATGCTAAGAAGGTTATGTTTCAAACCCTTAACTAATAAAACATTTTCTATAAAAATAGATGGAGCAATGAAAATATTACCCTTTCCAATGATATACCCTTTACCATTGTCTCCATAGGTCACTACTCCACCTTTCTTTGGTTCCAAGGTGACAAATTGATCTTCGTCACCGGTCATGTGTCTTGAACAGCCACTATCTAGATACCATCGTTTTTCCATTTTATCAGCTGCAAGACACACCTGCAATCAAGATCAAGAAGAACCTTTAGGTACCCAAGCTAAGTTGGGTCCTTTAGGGTTAGTACTCCATGTTCCTTTTGGAACCCAAACTTTCTTGAATTTTATCTTTTGATTATTACTTGATCTGTTTTGACTAGACTTTCTAAAATTACATTCATATGCTCTATGTCCTATCTTATTACAACAATAACAAGTAATATTTTCCCTTTTAGCTTTTACAAAAATATTCTTTAAGAGTTTTTGTTTCCTATTTGTTCTATACCCTAAACCGGCCTTATCATATACAGCTTTTTGGCTATCAAGAATCAAGTTTAATTTGGTAGAACTAAGAGTAAATCTATCTACCAAAGATTTATATTTTTCAGCATCTTCTTTTAGCTTGACATTTTCAGCAATTAGATTTTTAGTTTCATTTTCAAGTTTCCTACTTAATGTTTCATAGTTATGAGACAGTTTTATCTTATCTTTAATGAGAGATTGATTTTCTTCTTTTAGAGCTTTATTTTTATTAATTACTTTCTTATGTTCTTCCATGAGTTCTAAGAATGCATCATGCAATTCATCAACAGTAAAATCACAGTCAAGTTCAGAATCTACCTCATCGTCATTGGCCATATGACATATTTGGGCCGTGTCTTGATGATCTTCGTCCTCCGAACTTGATTCCTCACTTTCACTCCAATCGGCCATAAAATTCTTCTTTTTCAACTTTCTTGCCATCCTCTTCAAATCTGGGCAATCTATCTTATAATGCCCGGGTTTGTTACACTCATAGCAAATGGGAGTCTCCTTTTCTTTTTCCTTATCCTTAACCTTTTCTTTGCTTGAGTTACCTTTAAGAAAGGGTTTCTTTTTATGGAACTTATTCTTACCTCTCATGAATCTTCTGAATTTTCTCCCAAGCACTGCCATCCCTTCTTCATCAATATCTTCATCATCATCTGAATCTTCCGATTCAGTTTGTTGTCTAGGGGTGGTAGTCTTTAGGGCAATGGGTTTTCTTCTCTTGACCTCATCTTCTGAATTTTGCCTCATTGTCAACTCATGGGTCATGAGAGATCCTAGGAGCTCCTCTAACTGCAGTGTGTTGAGGTCCTTTGCCTCTTGAATAGCGGTTACCTTGGCCTCCCAATTCCTTGGTAGAGACCTGAGAATTTTACGCACCAAATCAGAGTTAGAATAAGACTTTCCTAAACTTTTAAGCCCATTTATAATATCAGTAAAACGAGTAAACATATCAGTTATGGACTCAGTAGATTTCATTTTAAACAGTTCATACTTGTGTACTAATATGTTTATCTTGGACTCCTTAACTTGATTGGTCCCTTCATGTGTGACCTCAAGTCTATCCCAAATTTCTTTGGCGGTGGTGCAAGTGGATATTCTATTAAATTCATTTACATCTAAAGAGCAGTAAAGTGTATTTACAGCTTTTGCATTTAACTGTGCTAATCTTCTATCACTTTCATTCCAATCCATTTCTGGTTTGGGTATGATAGTGCCATCTATGTTAAGTGTGGGTATGTGAGGTCCTCTAGTGATGATTTGCCACAGTTCATAGTCCGAAGCTTGAATGAATATCCTCATTCTAGCTTTCCAATATGTGTAGTTTGTGCCATTAAATAGAGGTGGTCTATTTGTAGATTGCCCCTCACTCATTGCACATCCCACTTGGGTTGTCATGATCTTTAACTCTTGATTGTTAGATCAATGAGCACTATTAGAGCACCTCGCTCTGATACCACTTGTTGCCCAAGGTGACAAGCCAAGAGGGGGGGTGAATTGGTTTCTTCTAAATTTTGATGCTTTAAACGTTTTCTTAATTAAGTGCGGTGGATGCTTTCTTAAGCTATTTGAGTGAGTTAAACTAACGCAAGAGTAGAAGATGATGCAAGAGTAAATGAAAACACAAGCACAACACAAACACAACAATATATAGTGGTTCGGTGCTCTCCTTAGCACCTACGTCCACTCCCCAAGCGTCCCCTTGGGAATTCACTATAATCTCGCGGATTACAGTTGGATTGTTTTCCGGGCTCACAATCCAAAAACCTTTGTTGGTTTTACGGGCTCACCAACGAACCTATATACTTTGGTTTTCCGGGTTCACCAAAAACCTTTGTTGGTTTTGCGGGCTCACCAACTAACCTTTACACTTTGGTTTTCCGGATTCACCAAAAACCTTTGTTGGTTTTGCGGGCTCACCAACGAACCTTTACAAAGTGTTTAATAAACAAAAGGAAAGATTCAAACTCCTAAATGAGCATATGAAACAATATAAGCTACAAGGAAGAGTTAGAAAGTATTTATCGCTTTGAAGTCGCTTTGCTCTTCTTTGTCAAGGATGCTTCACTCTTTAAGGGGGATGGAGCTCTTGATGCCTCTTTGAATCTGCTCAATCCCTTTCTTTGATTCTTGAATGAAGCTCTTGATGAAGAAGATTAGGGCACTTTTGTATTCTTGGGTACTCTTTGATATTCCATTCAAAAGTTGTTCTCTCTGATGAATAGTGCCCCTTTAAATAGCTTCCCACCTTCTTAGGACAAGTCCCAATGGTTAGATTTGAAAAACTAGCCGTTACTCACCTTGGGAAGGACAAAAAGTACAGTTGCAGAACTAGCCGTTACTGTTCAGCCCGTGTTTGGGTCGGCTCAACCTGTCCTTGGGTCGACCCAACTTTGCCTTGGGTCGACTCAAACATTCCTTGGGTCGACCCTCTCAGAAACCACAGAAACTTCAATTTCAGCCTTCCTTCCCATGGGTCGACCCAACCATTCTTTGGGTCGACTCAAAGTCCACTTGGGTCGACTCAACTTCTTCTTGGGTCGACCCTCTCAGTAATTCCAGAGAACCAATTTCTGTCTGTCTTTCTGTCTTGCCTTTGGGTCGACCCTCTCAGGGTTTGGGTCGACTCAAGCTTGGGTCGACTCAACCACTGTTTGGGTCGACCCTCTCAGTAAATTCAGAGAGCATTCTTCAGTTGTGTTTTTGAGGTTCTTCAAGGTTGGGTCGACTCATGCTTACCTTGGGTCGACCCAACTCACTGTTCATTTGTGCCATTTTTGCAGGAGTGTGCCAAATGATTTCTTGATGTGCCGGGGTCGACCCAATCAACCTTTAGGTCGACTCAATCCACACTTTGCTGCATTCTCAAGGTTAGATTCATTCAAATGAACAAAGTCATGTATCTATTTTCAATTAACCAAATATACTGAGAGTAATGAACTTATAAATGAAGTATCAATTTAACTTATAGCATACTCTAGATAATTGCTTGTTAATCATCAAAATAACACTATCATCCTCACCATCAAGCTACTATAACCCTCCTACTTTATCCAGGCCTAGTACCGACTATGTACAAAAACTAGATGGAGTTCTTGAAGGATATCTTATGATGACTCAAAATTGATACATCTCATTTCAAAGGAGTGGAGGTTTAATTTCTTTTACTGTTTAGTAGGGCAAGTTAGTTTAACTCATCTCATTCCTATCCTTCTTAAATTGTGATAGGAAAAATTAGTTATCTCAATAATCTAATCATAAAAGTCTTTTGTTTAAAATGTAGGATTCAGACTAGCGCAAGACATCGTCATTCATTGCCTCTAGGAGCCGTTGACGTTTTTCCAGAATTATTCGTAGACCTCTTTGGGATAAAAAATCTCTTTTGTGCAATAGGTATCAAGATAATTGGGAATTGGGAAGACTTAAAGAAGAGAAAAATGAAAAGACTTATTTCTTCCAACAAAGAGGCGAAGTCGTGGTCTCTTTCTTTCCATTACGAACGACACGCTTCGCCTGCTCCCTCCCCGTGTCCATTAGCGCTCCTGTCCAGAGCGAAGAGAAGGCGAAAAAGCGCCGCCGAAGCAGCATGAGCAGGCCTGGTACAAGGTTTGAAATACCAAGAATCGATACCTTCTTAATCATGGTTGGATAAGGCATGCATCCTATAGAGGATTGTAGGGACAAAGGGTATAGATGGGTATGCATAGATATGCATCAAACATCCTTAGTACAGCTTGTTTTAGCCTCCAAAGTCTGATTTTGGGTTTTTATCATATTTTTCTATCTAACTATATGTTTTTTAAGAAATAAGGTGGAGTATCAAATAATTGCTTTAATTAAGGCCTTGTGTGTGCTGATGTCTTAAATATATATATATATATATATATATATATATATATATATATATATATATATATATATATATATATATATATATATATATATATCACATAACATCACATGACTTATAACTCTACATCTAAACATATCTATCAGAATTGGTCCTAGAATTTGCTAATTAATAGTCAGGTTTAGGGAATGATGATCAAATAAATATAATTTCAGTTTAGTTTTTTTCTAATTTTGCCAATTAGTCACAAACTAATGATCAGCTTATTGATGAATTTTTTTAAAAATATATATATATATGCTATAAAATTATCTATCTAGAATTTGAGCTTAAAAATATTTAAATTGGCCTATCCAATATGAAAAATTCCTATAGGAGCTTCTCTCAACTTCCTCTTGTCTCCACCTTCCAATGGTTGAAAACAAGGGAAAAATCACCCGTTATACCACTTCATGAGCGTTATCTTGGTGTATCGCTTAGTTTAGGAGCAGTCCACGATCAGTCTTGAACAAACAAGCTGCATTCCATCTCTCAACTACTGATCCATAGTTTAGGAGCAGCCCAAGATCAGTTTGGAGCAAAGCAGCCGCATTCCATCCCTGAACTACTGATCGACCCTTCGTTTTGGCAGCTTGGTAGTGGTTAATGGTTTTTGCTTGAACCAAGCCTCTCTATATTGAATCGAGACTCCTTGTATCGAGGAGGCCTAGATATGCGCTGAACTGCTCAATATTTTCAACCGTGGTTTGTTACCAGCAAGGATGACTTCGATTGCTAGAATGCTAGAAACTTGTACTTTAAGAAAAAAAACTTTAGAAGATTGGAGAGAAAAGGTTTTTTTTGGTGTGATTGGATTTCATGAAAAGTTTTTGGTTTGAGATCTTATACTAGATCGACCTTTCATTTGCAAAGCAAATTATAATGTGAGCACCATAATTTTATGTTTGTATGTGTGTGTATGCATTTTAGCTCTACAATATATGATTTTGGATACTTAAAGATACCTTGTTGAACTTAAAGTTTCCTGGTGGAATAAGCTATATAAATTATATTTAGTCATAAGATTAATTTAAGAGCCAAATAAGCTTATAATAGATGATGTGAATAACTTTTGATTGCTCAAGGATTCAATCATTATGGCTTATTATATGTAGGCATATGGTATTTTGTAATTGGAAAAAACAAAGATTAGCAGGATGTCCATATTTTAACTCTTCCTTCCTTTCTCTTTAATATAATTTAAAGCATAGATTTATGCAATATATATGGTTATCATCAAGGAGCATCTTCGCTGAATTCATACAATGGAAGCAGGATCCCTGTGGAGAAGCATTGGTTCAATTACTTTCTGTAATTTAGGCTTTTGTGTGCTGTCACAAGGCATCATTTTTAGATGACAACATTTATAGTTTAAATAATTGGATGATTTGATCTGGATGTGCTTGAGGAAGGGTCCATAATTTGTACTAGGTACCAGTTTACTTGATCATGATAGACTTAATGAATGATGGCTTGATTGTTGAAGATCTCAAGGCTGAACATCAATTGATTGAAAATAGCATTGTGAAGATCTTCAGTCATTAGTTTCTAATGTTGAAGATCAAAGAAGGAATATTGACCTTTAACCTACAGGTCTATTTGGAAGACCAACCACTTCAATTTCCAGCAGTTGATGAATTTTCACAATTAACTAACATATTACTTGTGTTCTTTCCTGTTGACTGACTTTGATTTAGTCACATTAATACATGTTTCATTAAAACATGGTTGCAGTTATTTATGATTATGCCTCACTGCCTGTCTTGGTATTTTATGTACACTAACCACTACGGAGTCTTTTCTGAATCAATAAAGTAAGTATATCTATTGTATCGTGACAAAAGAAAAATAAATGAAAAACAATTTTCTTCTTGGACAATGAAATGTTGCTGTTGTTGATGAAATGCTTTGCTTGATGTATTCGTGCTTCTTATTTGGGAAATATGTCTTGTGTGGCCTAGATCTGTTAAAATGTTTCCATCTATTTATCTAGTTTTCTGATTCATATGAAATTTCTATATTGAGGTAAAATAGTGAACCAATTTGTTGAAGATGGAAGTTCTATTTCCACATTTTGGAATTCTTTTCTTAGTTGTAGTATAGGTTTATGTCCTTGATTTTGTCATAAGCCAATAAAAATTGCATTTGTTATTGGTTTGAAAATCCATCTAGCAGAGATGTTTGATTTTTGAAAGACTAATATTGCATCTGTGAATTTTGGGAGCTTTTGACTTATAATATCTCTGCATGTTTTGGTTTCTAATTCTGTGATTTTGTAAATTCAATGACCTTTTGTGTTGAGTATTTATATCTTGGAAATGGATAAACTTCCATTTTAGCACACTTTGACATTAAATAGAAGTATGAAATGATAGTTAATATCTTACTTCCCTCCCAAAAAAGGTTAGCTAATATGCCTGTGTCCTCTTGTTAAACAGTTAAAACTGGTCCTAGTGTTACCAACGCAGCCATGGCTAGGCTTGCACAAGGAACAAAAGTGCTTGCAGAAGGTGGACGTGGCAAGGTTTTTCAGCAGACATTTGGTATTCTTCCAGGAGAACAACTGAAAAATGCATATGCTTGTTATCTCTCTACTTCATCAGGCCCGGCGATAGGAACTCTTTATATATCCACAAGAAGGCTTGCTTTTTGTAGTGATAAACCTCTCTGCCACAATGTCTCCGAAGTTCAGCAGGAGTGGATTTATTACCAGGTTCATCTTTTGTCTCTTGGCCCTTCACAAATTGTAGCATAGAACATTTATATGACACATTCTACATGGATAATTGCTTTGAATTATTGGAAAGAATTACATTTTTACTGCTGCAGTAGCTTTGGTACTTCGAATTCTCCTCTTTTAGAAATTGAAAAGTAGAAATGGCAATGAATAAGAAATGAATAGGACCAGCATTTGGTTGTCTTTTCACAAGGTACATCTGTTATTTTTGTTCTACTATTTGTAGGTTGAAGTCTCCATTTTTTAAACAAATTCATTGCTCTCCTTGCTGTCCATTGCGTATAGCTTCACCTTCAACCTTTTCTCTTCAGCTATTGCGATATTCTTAAGTCCTAACAATACATCCACATATACAGGTTGTTGTGGGACTGGAGCAGCTGAGATCAGTTAATTCTTCAGCTAATGTTGGGAACCCTGCAGAGAAATACATCCAGATCATTACCATGGACAACCATGAATTCTGGTTCATGGGCTTTGTATCATATGATAAAGCCTTGAAGAATCTCAGGGAAGCTCTACAGCATTCCGATTGATTTGGCTCTAATATACATTGCTAAAGTTACCATCCTTCAACATCTGATCAGAATGCTGGCAGTTCACGGGGAGGACTGATGGAATTTGGTTTGAATGCATCATGTTGTAAGAACATATTTACAGTGTGTTATATGCATAGACAGTTTGAGACCTCCATGGATGTATAAAAGCATATGATTTCCCACAATATCACTGCTTTGGGGAATGACATGCTGCACATAAAATGATATGAAGCATGATTCCCCACAATATCACTGTTTTGGAGAATGACATGCTGCACATAAAATGATAAGAAATTTTGTGTTAACAAGCTTGCAAAATCTTGGTTTCAGAAACAGATAGCTTGATCTGTGTCCTGTTGTAGGTTTAGGTGATGTGTATGAAGATATTTGCTATCAATCACTGCTAGATTGAAAATTTAATTTCCATTATCTCCTCTAATGACATTATTTCACCCAAGGAATCACCGTCATCTATGGAGGAGGCAACTTTGAGCCTCTGTATGACTGCCAGCAAAAGCCGTCCATCTTTCAGCTTAACTAAGTAAACGATATGTCATGGTCATAATTATTGTCCAATGTAAGCCAAGCTCTAGATCTGTAAGGGAGTTGGTTGAGTACAACGGAACAGCAGAAAAAATTAACCTGAGATTCGGTTGGTTCGGATGCTCTGCTGGTGTTGTATGGTGCCAGGTAAAGCCTCATCAGCAGATTCTGACATGAGGGTTTCATCTTCAATGTAGATAGGCCAATACTTCCATTGAGGGGCGCATTAGCCCAATAACATGAATGGCATTATAATAGCTACCCGTACAGTTCCACCGGGCATGCCAAAATAGATATGTTGCCTGTTGGATTGTCCACAAAGAAAAGGGTGGGGGATGGTGCGTGGGGTTTTGGCGAGATCATGCAAGTGCACGAGCACACCATCGGTGTCAGAAACTATAAAAAAAGGTTAGAATAAAAGAGTTGGTAGTGTGGATCTTGATGGCTTGAGTTTCAAGAACTTTCATCACCGCGATACTACCTACTTGATAGAGGAGTATATAGGTCATAGATGGGGCCACAGTCTACACTAGCAACTACGTGTAAATTAGGGTAAAACAAGGTAAATAAAGGAAGAAAATTAAAGATGAATGTAAGAACAAAGTAAAGATAAAGATAAAGATAAATGATAGTATGTAGGTCATAGATGGGGCTAGAGTCTACACTAGCAACTACGTGTAAATTAGGCAAGGTAAATAAAGGAAGAAAATTAAAGATGAATGTAAGAACAAAGTAAAGATAAAGATAAAGATAAATGATAGTATGTAGGTCATAGATGGGGCTAGAGTCTAGCAACTACGTGTAAATTAGGCAAGGTAAATAAAGGAAGAAAATTAAAGATGAATGTAAGAACAAAGTAAAGATAAAGATAAAGATAAATGATAGTATGTAGGTCATAGATGGGGCTAAAGTCTACACTAGCAACTACGTGTAAATTAGGATAAAGCAAGGTAAATAAAAGAAGAAAATTAAAGATGAATGTAAGAATAAAGTAAAAATAAAGATAAAGATAAATGATAGTGTTTAATTGATCAAGATCCTTTTCTGAGAATTACATTCCACTATTTGTACAATAGATTTTAAACGGTCTCGTAATTATCTATATCTAGTGTGAACATCTATCCACATATAATCTTCACTTTCCATGATAGTTTCAATGACTAGGTCCAAATATTCTTCCACTCTGATAACCATCAATGTACCAAATTGTATAACAATTATCTTACTAGGCCAATAGGGTAATCCTATAGATCATTATATCTGATTAGCCTCAAACTCAACATCGTTGGCCCCCATCTACACTAGCAATTACATGTAAATTAGGATAAAGCAAGGTAAATAAAGGAAGAAAATTAAAGATGAATGTAAGAACAAAGTAAAGATAAAGATAAAGATAAATGATAGTGTTTAATTGATCAAGATCTTTTTCTGAGAATTACACTCCACTATTTGTACAATACATTTTAAACGGTCTCATAATTATCTATATCTAGTGTGAACATCTATCCATATCCAGTCTTCACTTTCCTTGATAGTTTCAATGACTAGGTCCAACTATTCTTCCACTCTTTATATCCTGATAACCATCAATGTCCCAAATTGTATAACAATCATCTTGCTAGGCCAATAGGGTAATCCTATAGATCATTATATCTGATTAGCCTCAAACTCAACATGGTTGGCCTTCACTCAGTCTATCTTTTTTTTCTTTTGTGGTTACAACGGCTGCTTATACTACTCTAACTTGAGTACAACCAGCAGAATCAAGATACAATAAATGACAAAATGAAATAGGGGAGACCTCTGGTGTGTCCAAAGGACCTCACCAGAATGCTATGCAACAAAGGAGGCGACCCAATCCGTAGCCTTGTTCGCTTCATGGTATACATGTATAGCTTGAAAGGCCTTGTAGTCGCCTGCCATCCTCCAAATGTCACTCAACAGAGGGTTGTCACCCCTCCTCGGCTCCACCAGACGAATCCAATCAATCACGATAGCTGAATCCCCCTCAAGCAGGATGCACTCTGCCTTTAACACCCATCTCGCATATGTAATGCTTTCCCATGCTGCCCTTAGCTCCGCTCCGATGGCCGTCAGTCCAACCAAGCGTCACCCTCCCGCTGCAGTCAGTCTCGAGTCATGGCTTCGGATCTCTCCACCACAACCCTCAGGGGTGCCCGGTCATCCTCAAAGACCCAGGCATTTCTGTCCAGCCATATATGGTACGCCAAGTAAGCGCTAGTGATCCCCCATACCAGCCTCTTCGGGTTCCGCATGGCCTCCCTTAGCTAATGGAGAAACTTGTCGGCGGAGCCACAGTCTGAGGTAAAGAAAAGGAGGCCCTCCACCATATCCGTGCTGCCCGCGGGCACTCTAGTAGGACATGGTTGATAGTCTCCTCAATATTGGGACACCTAACATAGTACAATGATATCCTGATGCCCCTCCTGACCAACATGCTTCTCGTCGAAAGGCATCCCCAAGCAACCTTCCACTCGGTCTATCTTTTACCGGCTCTTTATCCTGCACTAGCTGATGCTCTCCTTGGCTTGTAAGGTGTCATATACACCTGAGACTGTTCCTCAACTACTTGGTCTGCTTCTCAAGAAAAACTCAATAATGCCTGAGCTTTCGCTTTTGAGTACCTTGTTTAGGTATTTAGTTCGAGAGTCCTTTTAGTTTGAAACCTTTTTAGTTTAAGAACTCCTTCATTTTTACGTTATCTATGCACTACCATGTGGTTGTGCACACATGTATCCTCGGATGTCAAGATATGGTGGAAACAATAATTTTATTATACTATATTATAATATAGTATAGATTTTATACTATATTATAATAATATATTATTATACTATAATATATATATTATATTATATTATATTATATTATAAGATTTTTTGCATAAATATTTTTCTAAAAATTTAAATTTGCATGAATACTCTTTTAAAATTTATATTTATTTCTGTACCCTCATAAACACTATTTTTACATAAATGCTCCTAATATAATGGTTCTTCTAACATCGTTAATAAAAACCAAATTTATTTTAATTAAAAATAAAATAAAATTTTGAAATTATTTTTTTGTCCTCCATTACGATCGGCTTATAAATATTTTTTTTTGCACATCTATCCATTAAGGATATTTTAGTCATTTTAATTTGAAACCATTAATTTTTTAACAACGTTAGATGGCGCAAGCACATATGCAAAAACAAGGATAAAAAAGGGGTAGAATAACAAAATATGTGTTTTACGAAGGTATACATGCAAATATCAATTTTGGAAGGATATTCACACAAAATTCAATATTTCGGAGAGTATTTTACACCAAAAAATCCTATATTATATTATGTTATATTATATTATATTATATTATATTATATTATCATATTATATAGCATATCATATTATATTAGGTTTTGTTATATTATATTATAATATGAAGTAGCATGGGTATTTTTTTCATTGCATAACTTAATAGAACTTTTATTAGAACAAAAACAACTTCCAGTGTTTTCTCAAGCAGAACTTTTGTCCCAAAGCTATAGATTAAAACTTTTCCCTAATTTCAGCTTTTTGAGAGGATAGAATGTTTTTTAATTTTTATCAAACACCTTAAAATCATTTAAAAGAGCTTGTAGCCCACCAAGGAATACGTTTTGGTCCTCCAACTGCAATATCAACTGGGCCTTGTTGTATGATTTTGGTTGGCACTATGCTTTTTTGTTGAGGAGTCGGTGGAAAATGGGTGGTCAGTTTAGCAGTTTTAAAAACATTCAAACACATAGCACTCAATCATATGTCAGCTATAGCAGAAGCATCATAAGAAACATGAACTGTTCATCAAGCACATGGCATTTGAAGTGAATGTCAGCCTCAAAAGAAACATGATTGGTACTAATTAAAAAAGCAAACCGATCGACACAAACCCTCATGCATCATGAACAATCCATCAAGCACACGGCAAAGTGAATGGTAACATTAGAGCAAACATCACAGGTCCTAAAATCCAACAAAACCTACTCCAACTTTGACAACAACAAACTGCAGCAATGGTAAAGATTCAACCCCACCTATGTTAATTTCGCCATTTGGGCTGGTACATTAATGGCATTAAGTGGTAGACACAGGTTATAGGTAGATCCATATGCTACTTAATTCAATTAAAAATTTTTAAACTGGAGGATGTGTGAATGAGACTAAAGTAGAGTGAGTAAAATTGTAAATTTTTTCTTAATTTTATACCAATAGGTTTGATGCTATTATCACCTATCATCATGTCATCACTCGGGAAGTTGCTGGTGATTTTCTCTCTTTTTATTTTCTCAGAGGACGTTGCTGACGATGTTAGGATGACTAATACCTGCCAAGATGAAGCTGCCGTAAGTTCCATTTTTCATTGCTATGAGGCCTAAAAAGCATGCTTCTTTACAGGGCTCTTGTTAGCCATTTCTGCTCTCCTCTTTTAAACAAACAGGTTTAGACCACTCAAGCAAATAGAATGCTTGAACACAAAATTTACAATAACCTATTGGCTATTGGCTTTTGCCACTTATTCATCCAATACCAGCAAAGCAAGGGCATGCCTATCTACGAACCTTTCCTTTTTTTAATCACTGGAGGGAGCAACCCAAATAATATGCAGGTATGTTTTTGATAAGATTCACTGGCATGAAACAAAGAACCATTTCCCGTAAGTATTCGAAATCAAAGAGAAAATTTATGATCACACATGGATAGATCCTGACATGTAAATAAAATAGAAGAAGAACCCGGAGAAGAATGCAGCAGAGGGAAGAGGAAAAAAGAAGCAATCCACGGAGGAAATCTAACCACCGAGTTGCACGCCTATCGGCAGCAGTTTTCGGACTCTGTGAGGAGCTTGAGCAGAACTCCAACCCTCGAAAGAAGCTGGAATGCACAAGGAGGAGAACACTGATCCGCAGTCTAGGATTTACTGAAGCTGGTGGCGATGGGGATGACGATGACCAGAATAAGGATCAGCAGCAGGAGCACCCCGATGCACAACCACTTGCGGCTGCTCCTCTGGTACTCCTTGGCGCAGCGGAGCTCCTTGGTCCCATCCTTGACGTAGTGGGACGCGCTGGTGACGTGGTGCTCGATGCTGTCCATCTGCTCGCCCTGGGCCTCCACCAAGACCGCCATGTCCAGGAACACCTGGTGGAGCTCCAGCAGGCTTCGCTCCATCTCCTTGGCCGCGTCGTGCCGGTCCTGGATCTCGTGCAGGGTGGCCAGCACCTTCCCCCTCCCGTGCTCCATGATGGCCTTCTTCAGCAGCTCCTCGCTCTCCCCGTTGGATATGATCTTCTCGATCATGTCCTCGTCGGGGACCTCCCCCGTCACGGTGAAGTAGCGGCGCTCCACCGTCTCGTTGTACTCCGCCATGATCCTCTGCCTCAGCCCCTGGAAGTCCATCATCAGCTCCTTGAGCTTCTTCCTCAGCCCGTTGGTCACGGACGTCCTCGTCCGGTCGACCGGGGTGCCCTCCCGGCACCCGGAGAGCCTCCGGTTGGCTGCATTCGACCGGTCCATGGCCTCCAGCCGGGCACGGATGGCCCGGGCCTTCTTGAGCACCTGGACGATGTCGGCGTTGATGCGGTCCCGGAGGCAGCGGAGAGCCTCCGGCTTGTGGAGGGACTTGCTCTCCTCGTTGGCGTCCTGGAGCCGCGCCAGGAGGTCCCGGATCGAGCCCATCTCTTCCCTCACCAGCCCGGCCTCCTCGAAGAAGCGACGGAGGTTCTCATCCGCCGCAGCTGCTGTCATCTCGATGCCATCCTCCTCTGCCCCGGATTCCAGGTCTTTGAGAGCCTCTTTCTTGAGGTCCACATAACTGAGGAAGGATTTGGTCATCAGGTCGTTCATCTTTTTGAATTATAATAACCTCTCTTTCTCTTTGGCCAGAGAAGCAGCAGGAAGGTAGGGGATTGAACTCAGAAAGAGAGAGAGAGAGAGGTATGGTAATGAGTGATGACGGCAAACCGGGGTGGAGAATTTAAAAGGAAAGGGGACCTCCGTGGAAAAAAGTTGCTGTTGCTCGAGTCTCCAACGGTCGGTCAAAAAAAAAAAAAGAGGGCCAAGCGAAGAGCAAAAATTAGCCGTTACGGAGCTCCAACGGCCATATTTTCGAGGGCGCGGCTCGCTCAAACAACCCGACGGCTATTTTTCTACGAATAAATAAACCAGCTTTAAGTGAAAAAGTTAAATGAGGAGCGTTTTGCAGCTTTCTGCTGGACCCCACGTTGAGAAAGCTTGGGGCTCCTTGTTTTTGATTTAAGGCTCCCCATAGGAGTGACTCCGGCTTTTGTACTCACCACCTTCTGCGAAGCTTGGATCGTGCATCTCTCCGTTCCCAGGAGCATCATCCTTTGGAGGCAGGCAAGTCATTACTGGGAGCTGAAGGTATTGGCGATTCTTTGCCTCGTCCCTTTTTCTTCCAAATTTCCCCCATTCCTTCTGCGTTCTAGAAGAACTTAGCTCACCTGATGGCACTGGTCGACGGTTTGAGTTGGGTTTATTTGGAGTACGAATAAATTCCTAAATGTTGGCCTTGTATTGGAAGGGAATAACTGTAGCTGAGAGTATTCTCTAATTTAGGCGGCCTCTCAAGGAAATAAAAATGTGAGGCAACAGGAGCTGGAATTCATTTCTTGCGCTAGAATTTCTCCTTAATTAATCTATGTGCAGACACATGGTTCTGTTATAGACATTATTTAATAAAAT
Source organism: Phoenix dactylifera (assembly GCF_009389715.1). Classification (NCBI taxonomy): domain Eukaryota; kingdom Viridiplantae; phylum Streptophyta; class Magnoliopsida; order Arecales; family Arecaceae; genus Phoenix; species Phoenix dactylifera. Next base: position 12,662,134 of record NC_052400.1, read on the forward strand.
TAATGATGACTTTTCCTTTTTCAAGATTATACTAAAACATACTAATATTAAAACTAATAGCATGAATTTTATTTTATTCACTTTCTGGTAGAATAAAGCAGCAGATTTGTTCTTACGTTTAGATGTATTTTTGGAGCAGAAAACAAACAGTGGACTCAAAGACAACTCACAGCCATCTCCTATTAACAAATTTCCTTGGAACAGCCACTCATGTCTCATCTCATCTTTATACAAGTTGCGCGGTCTTTAATTCTGACTAGGTTTATATGATAGTTCGCAATCAACACATCTTTCGATCTCCGTACAGAATGAGGACGGTGCTTCCGATTGTTTTCTAGAGAGACACAGGAGCTAGTTTTCCGCTCACTACAATAGAACTAATATTATCAAAAAAATGAGACCTTGGGGCTCAGGAAAGCTTGGAGTGAAGGGCTTAACAATTGTCCTTTGAGAAATGAGAAGGGTGAAACAGCTCTTTCAGTGGTGTATGGTTGAGCAAACCCAAGAGAGTTCAATTAGAGAGAGTGTATATTAATTTATTATCCATCTTCTTATCTTCAGAAGGATCCTTAAACTTGATATAGATTACTTTAACTACGATGAACAGGACTGGATATGATTCAGGAGCAAGATCTACCACAACAGGAAGCCGAATTAGAAGAGAAACTTCTAGAGGCCATAAGTTGGTCATACGACGCTCAATTGAGATTTTTTTTTTTTTTTTTTGAAATGAAATAACCTTTCGAGATCTATAACTTTAGGTTAACACCCTAGGGGGTTGAATCTGAGATGAAATTCCATCGTTTAGGTCCTGAAATGGGTTGGTCAAATCGAAAGTTTTATTTACGAATAAAATTTTGATCAAGCTCTCTATCTGAGAAAAATTAGGTAGAGTGACAGAAGACAAAGTTGATATAAAAGTATAGATCTAAAAAATTACATAAAATCCATCTCGGAATTTTAGGTAAATGTTATTGAGTTAGAGGAATTCCAAATTGATAAAGAATTATTAAGAAAAGACTTCAACTCTAAAGCCAATAGAGAAAAGAGACTATGGCTCTTTAGAACCAACGATGAAGCAAAATAAAGCTTCATCAGAGAAATATACCACATCAAATGAGGGTAGAAGAAAGGAACATTCTCTTTTTTGATTGGTATGAAAATGAATATTTTGTAAGGGCTTGAGCTGTTCCGCAGACATACAGGTAGCAGTTATCAAATATCTTTCAAACACATGGAAGATAGCTAGAGGGGTTGAAGTGGAGTTTGTAAATCCGCCCTTCAAAACCATATAAGTAGGAGGAGTACGAGCTAGTCCATTAAAAGTATGCACTAAAGGACTTAACGAAACCACCAAGATCGATCATTTGGAACAAATAGTGGAGTAACAAAACTTCACAAATATAGCTCTTAGATCAATAGAAAAGCAAATGAAGAAAATTGAAACAATCCTTCTGGAAAAGAAAGAAGAGACAGATATGATAGTACATACTGTCCCTGATGGTAAAAAGATTCCTCAACTAAAACAAGTTAAGCCACCCCAAAAAAATAGTAAAACATCTTCATTAAAAAATGTTGCCCCTATGTTTACATCTCATGAGTCGGACTCAGGAGTAAAACTAGGACTGTCCTTTTTGGAGAAATTAATTCATGAATTATCAATGAGGAGTCTTCTCTTAAAATTAAAGACACAATAAATCATCTATCTAAAGAAAATTCTGAAGAAAAAAACTCAGAAGAGGATACTCCTTCAGAAGAAAGAGAAGACAAATCACCAAGAAAACCCATAAAGGATGATGAGGTAAATAAAATCTCAGCCTATGAACAAATAGTTTAAGCCTCTAAGATTAAAATTATTATCCTAGACCCACACATGCAGACTTGCAGTTCGAGGAAACACCCGACAATGAAGTTGCAGTTCAGTTTGACAGAAGAAGCCTGGTCGAATAGAATCTTGATGTATTTACAAAATACCAAATATTCACCATATGTCATCAGATGATTATGTATTCTAATGCTTATAAAAGTCCATGGAAATTCAGAAAAGGTTGCGGCTCAGATGGTAGTTGCGGGCTTTTTGGGACAACAGTCGCAAGAAATCCTGAACTCTGTAAAGAGAGACCCTGACAGCATTTTTTTTGACAAATCAACCATCAGACATTAATCCTAAATGTACTCTTTCACTTTTGGAAAGAGAAATTCATCTTGGTTCTTCGACTCTTATTTGGAAAAATGGTTAAGACTCATTTAAGAAATGAGGGTGAAGGAAGAATATTTTATAGCCAGTTAGACATGGGCAAAGTAGCCCAAAAAATTTAGAGAGTTGGGGTTGAACTGTGTAATTACCTAAAAATTCAGGATCAATTGAAAAAATAGAAGATGATGGGAAGAAAGAGCTAGGTGATTTTTGCTATCAATTTGGATTCCAACAAGACAAACCATATCAAAAGAAACAAAAAATCAAAAGAATATAAGAAGAAGTATTATGATAAAAAAGCTCCGAAAAATCCCAAAAGAAAGATTGACAAAGTATATGGAAAAGGAGGAAAGAAATGGACACCACCTCCACCGAAAACTCCAACCTACTACAAATGCAAGCGAAGAGGACATAACGCAAACAGATGCAATAAAAGAGAAATCAAGAAGAAAATTTAAGAGATTGCCAAAGGTAACAACCTCGATGAAATAAAAGAAAAATTAGAAGACCTCATTAGTAATCTAAACCTAGACATTGAAGAGGAAGATGAAATCAAAAGTTGTTCATGCCATGATGAATATTACAGCGAAAGGTCAATCCAGTGATGCTGATGTAATGGTATTGACTAATGAAGAATAGTTTATTATAAATATGATCGATTCTCTAAAAGACCTAGAGGAGTGAAGGAATCAGCTCACCAAGTTCTTTACCATGACAAAGGGTCAGGAGGTAAAATCCCTCCAAATTTTTGAAAAAAAGGCATGATTTCAATTCTCTTGATGAAGTCTTCAAAAGACTAAGGAAGTCCAAGTAGAGTAATAAGAAAACGAGTCCTGACAACTTATTAAGGGAAAAAACCTAATAAAAAAATACAATTATTAAAGGAAAAGTTAGAACTTTTGAAAATAAGAAAATCCGAGGAAAGGATGGATGAAGAACTAGAGCAGATCGTAGAATCAGACAAGAACCACTTAGTACAAGAAGAACTTTTAGAGTTTACATGCTCTATAGAAAGATTCATGAAACCCAAATGGTATTGTGAAATCCAGTATAAAATTAAAGAAATTTAATTCAAACACAGAACTCTAGTAGACTCAGGAGCTAATGTAAACTGCATTAGAGGAAGATTAATCCCTTCCAGGTACTTTAAAAAATCAACCCATAAAGTTTATACAGGCAATGGTGGAGAACTTAGGGTAAGTTTTAAAAAAATCCCAGATATTCATGTCTATATAAGAAAAACCTATATTAAGACAACATTCTTATTAGTTAAAAATCTATGACAAGGAGTTATTCTAGAAATCCCCTTTACAGTGATAGAAGAGGGTATTACAACCCAAATTGATGGTAAATGGCAAATATTCAAATTTTGTTCCAAACTTGAAGCATCTTTTCTCAATAAGCTAAAAGAAGTGATTGAATACAAAGAAAGGTTTGTTAATGAGCTATCATATGAAATACAAAATACTAGGATAGATAAAGCCCTATCCAATCCTAAGTTCCAAGAGGGCTTTGAAAAATCAATTTAAAGAGAGCATTTGTGCTGAGCTACACTCAATATTTTGGTACCGAAAAAAATATCAAATAAGCTTACCTTCTGTTCCTGAGTTTGATGAACAAAAAATTTTGACTAGGGCTAGGCCTATACAAATGAATCAAAGACTTTTAGAAATATGCAAAGATGAAAGCGAATTTTTACTTGAGAAAAAACAAATTAGAAAAAGCTCCTCTCCTTGGAGCTGTGCTGCATTCTATAACGAAAATGCGGCTGAAAAGGAAAGAGGAGTCCCTAGGCTAGTAATCAACTACATGCCTCAAAACAAAGTATTACAATGGATGAGATATCCAATTCCTAACAAGCAAGATCTCATAAGAGGATCCAAGGATCTCGAATATACTCTAAGTTTGATATGAAATTGTTATCCTGGCAAATCCAAATAAAAGAAGACGACCGTTACAAAACGGTGTTTACCATCCCTTTTGGATATTACAAATAGAACGTAATGCTTTTCAGATTAAAGAATGTACCCTCCGAAATTTCAAAAGATCACGACTGAAATATTTCTTCCATATACTAGTTTTGTCATAGTATATATTGATGATATACTAATTATTTTCAAAAAATATAGACCAACACTAGAAACACCTCAATATATTTTGTAAAGTAATAATAAGAAATGGATTAGCTGTTTCTACAGGAAACATAAAACTATTTCAAGCAGAAACACAGTTTTTAGGATTTTAGATTATGTATGATCAAATCGCTCTCATAAATAGAGTTACATAATTTACAGATAAACATCCTAATGAAATTAATGATAAAAAATAGTTGCAAAGATTCTTAGGATGCCTTAATTATATTTTCGAGTTTTATGAATCTCTTGCAAAGGATAAATAAATTTTAACAGATCGATTGAAGAAAAATCCAGCTGCATGGATGGAGTAACATGCAAAATCAATAAGACAAATAAAAGAAAAGTTAAAATACCTTTCCTATCTAAAACTTCATTAAGATGTATTTAAAATCATTGAAACAAATGCATCTGACCATGAATATGGATGTTCACTGAACAAAAGAAGGGATAACAAGGCGCAGTTGGTAAGATTTACCTCTCGCACTTGGAATGATACGCATAAGAAGTATTCGACAATTAAACAAAAATACTTGCCAGCTTCAAAGTCATTACAAAACTTTAGGGAGATTTGTTAAACCAATGCATTCTCCTATGCATCACCTGTAATGCAGCAAAAGATGTTTTACAAAAAATTATTAAAAATCTAGTATCTTAACAAATCTTTGCCTGATGGCAAGCAATACGCTAATGCTTTGATTAACATCGAATATATAAAAGGGGTAACAAACTCCCTTCCTGACTTCGTCTCCCATGAATTTTTGTAGGGAAATGGAACACAAGAAGGTGCATACCATTCCAATTCCAAAATGACAATCATTGGGAAAACTACCCCAAAGGGAGACTGAGAAGAAAATGCACTGAGCTGAAACCCAGCTAATATCTCCCATTTTTAACCCAGGGGTTTCTTCTGAAACTTATTCCATAGAAATGGAATCTAGGAAAATCATATCTTAAACAAAAAAAAGATATTAGGGGGGCTATGACAAGCCTAGTTCACCATTTAGCAGAAAAAGAGAAAACACTAAGAACTATTAAGGAACAGATTAAAGTGTCAGGCGAACAATCATCTGAAGGAAATCCGGAACTAATTACACTCTATGGTCTTTGTAACCTAACAGGGACACCCTCAATGGTCAAATTCAAAAGGCTAGACTTGTTAGGAAAAGGCTCAAAATGTTCTAACCAAAGAACTCCTAGAAGTTATGCACGATCTGGCAACACAACCTCATAAGATCAACAGATTGTTCATGGAACTAAAAATGTTCCTAATAAACGACCTCAAATTTCCCAAGCTAGCTATACACTCTTTAAACACCTTCACCAATGAGAACCAGATCAGAGCCATGAACAAAGGGCTTATTAGGTTGATTTCGCTAGACTGCTTTGCCACCCTTCAAATATTTTCCGCAGTGGTGGCTACTCTGCTATATGAAGTAAAAGGAGATGAAGATTTTTTAAAGGTAGAAATCTATAGTGGAATAGAAGAACGAGAAATAGCAGAGGTGATGCGTCCATATCAGATGACTTGGCCATGGCGAAGATATGCCCAAAGGATCTATAACAGAGGAAAAGGACCGCTTAGATGCATTTGACCTTAAGAAATGCAAAATCTCTTCTTATGTTGAACTGTACTATAAAGCAAAGGAATTGGAGCATCAGAAATGTTGGTCGAACGGCAGGATTCGGGTAACCACCGAATTAGAGGTAGATGTTCAGGTTGAAGAAAGTTCAAGGGAACCCCTTTTAAACATCCACAACTACCTAGAAGAAGTCCAGTATGAACTACTGGTTCAAGAAAGCATCAGGGAATGCCTCGCCCAAGTGGATAATGATATCGAAGACCGCCTCTCTACTCCACATCAACTCTGAGTATATTGGCCATCTCCGAAGTTAAGAAAAAAGAAAAAAAATGTCATCAGACAGAAAAGGATTCCAGCCAAGAAATCAGGAGAAAAACCCACTGCAACGAGATGTTCAAGAATAGTGGTTTCAGATGACTTCAGTAAAAAAATGAAGTAACATCTAGATTTCCTCTAGGATGTCCGTAATAAAAAGTTGGGACAAAGTTGTCTGCGGCAAAAATCCGACAGGACATCTACCGGCAAAATTCGCCCCCGGTGCCTACAGTAAAAACTTGAAGTGACATCAATAGTAAAGATTTTCTCCAAGGCAACTGACCGAAGTACCCAACATAATTCGGAAAGAATTGAGTCTCGAACTCAAACGAGGCTTAAACTTGGAGGAGCTCCTCACCTACAAAATGGGATAGAAGGCTTATCCGCAGGGCATCCACACACTTGCAACCTCCACTCTCTCTCCTCAACTCTCTCCCACACTTCCACTTCTACTTCCATCTCCACTCACCTTTCCACCCATATCCCCTCTCATCCATCCATTCTGATCCACTCCCTGTCTCTCTCATATCCACTTTCCCTCTCTTTCGATATTCTCATTTTCTTTCACTCCCGAACTATCCCTCTCTGTAAATCCATTGTAATTAGCTAAGAGTGTGTTTAGAGTGAAGTTTATGTTTTGGGTGATCCTCCCTACTGGTGTGCATAAAAAGTCTATGAAACTTTCGTAAGCATCCTCTTTATCTTAATGATAAGTATCTGGAGTACATTTTCTTTATTCCTAAGTTTGTTATCTTTCTTTTAAACTAGGGTCGAATGCAGATCTGATATAAAATATTGTAGCAAAACACTGCAGCAGTACTGTAGTAAAACTGTAGCAAACACTGTAGCAGTACTATAGCACGGCTAACTATTCTTAATAGGATTACGCTCGGATATCAGTTAATCCAGAATGAACTATAACGCATAGTCAGACCATCTAAGGTAATTAATTGCTCCTTGTTTAATTATAATGTTCGTTTTGTTTACTCAATATTAACCTGCTTATAGATACCTTAGTTCGTAGTTGCTAGTTATGTCCTAGGTTTGTGCCACTTGGTATATCCTTGGTGCGGGCATAGTATATACCTCGCAGCTTGCCTAAAGTGCACCTAGTATATACCTCGCTGCTTGCGTAAATTGATATTAAAGCCACATGGTGCTTTTTGTTGGGGGAAGTAGTATTATCTAGCTTTGTGGTGAAGAGGAAGGCTAGGTTTACTAAGGCATGTAGAGCAGTAATGAGTCCCGTGTTGTACCTATTTGAGCTGAGGGGGCGTGTTAAGGGCTTTTTGAGACTGTGATTGAGCACTGTCCAGATGATCTGAGACCAAATCGAAATCATGTTTAGATTCATTAAGTCCCTCACTAAGAGCAACATTAGGATTGACGACCAAGAGAAACTCGTATTTACTAGAGCAATATCTATCAAAAATTCTCGGTCTATATGCTTTCAAGCTCTAGAAAAGAGTATAGAAAATTAGAAAATACCAAAAATACATGTTAAAGAAATATATTATCAAGGTATCTTATTGTATAGAGCCAACTATTATATTAAGACTATAGAAAAATCTCATTCAGAGATTCAACCTAGAAGACAATCCAACTTTTGGGATCAAAGGATGTTGAAAAAAAAAAAAAAAACTTAAATGCGCATGCGGCCAAAATCTCGGGCCGCGTGCGCGTTTGAGAAAAGGTAACGCCCAGCGGGCGTTACGCATTTGAAAACGGACGCGTTTGAAAACGCGTCCGCAAATGACCAAACGGCCCCTGTAAAAATCCCTATTTAAACTCCTTGATTTCATCTCTTTGGAAGCACGAAAAATTTCAGAAAAATAGTGGAAAAATTCTGAAAAAATTCTTCTCCCTCTTAGCCACTTCCAAATTTTATTTTTACATTTTTATTCAGTTTATTTAGTTCTTTTCATTCCGTTCTTTGCTGGATCTGCAAGTCCGATCGGGTTCGCTTTGACTTCTTCCGAGACGTGCCGAAGAAGAGGTTGTAGGGTCGTCGTATCTCCGAGAAGGATTGCCGGGTGACCCGTACGTGGGGGCAAATACTTCTTTGGGACAGCGTCTACGCGCTTCGACCTGCTTTCAATCAGGCTACTTTCTTCTACCTTTATTTTTAATTTAATATTAGTAGATTGGTAGGATTTGAAATTCTATGATATAAACTTATTAAATGCATAGATTTATTTTGTGCTAGAATAGATTTATTTTGTATTAAAATAGAATTATTTGGATGCCGAATGATATGCATTTATATTATTTCCTTTAAGATTTTTATTAATTGAATTTATAGATTTATTTATTTAGTTAGGAGATATATTGCTAACAATCCAAAGAAGTATTTATTTTTGTTAGTAATATATAATTAATTAAATTCTTTATTGCAATTGTGGCATATTAGATTTTAATTGCAATAATTGTTTTTGCTAGCACATCATCAATAATAAATTATTCTAAAGAGTTAATAATTTGGTTAACCTCCAAGAGGTTTATTATACCTACATTTGGACTTCTCAAGGAGTAATTTCCAGATCCCATTCAAACGGGAAATTCGGAAATTGGTTGATACATAATAGTTAATCTATTGAATTGACTTATTAGATCTCAATAAATTATTCTAATAAAGGAATAAATATTTTAATTCGCTGAATTGACATTTTAGATCTTAATTACAATAATTGATTTGCCATAAAATTAGTAATCAATTATTTCAATAAGGCAATAATTCAAATCTAACATATAATTCATTAAATTGATATTTTAGATCTCAATTAAAATAATTAATTTGCTACTACTAAATTAGTAATCAATCATTGCTAATTCGGAAAATTCAAACGAAAAATTTTGAAATTAGTTAATCCACAATATCTAATTTAAATTTGCATTTAGGTTATTTTAAATATTGAATTTGTGTGATTTCTAGTGATTATATCCACTAACTAATAGTGTCTAAGAAAAGCTTGTCAAAAAGGCATACGTGCCTAAGAAAGGCTGGTACTTAAGTGAGCCTAGTGCTCCACCACCGATCTGGAGCTGATCTGGCTATTAGTTTTTTGGATATATCAATTAGACATCCAAAGTTCAATATAAATATTACTGCAATCTTTTGACATAGATTTTTTGATTTCAATCAGGTTTCTGTCACTATTCTGTAACCCTGATCCTATGGCCTCAAACACTAGTGACCATCTTAGTGCCAAACCTGAAAAATTTGATGGCCATAACTTTAGGAGGTGGCAGAACCAAATGCGGTTCTGGCTCACCACATTAGGGTTAATCTCAGCCATAGGTGAAAGTACGATCGAAGTTGATAACGGGTCCAACCCAACTACCTCTTCCAACACTGAACATTCTGCCTCCACTAGCACACCCTCTAGGACACCTGATGAGATAGATTATCATTGTATCCATAGAATTCTAGGTGCTCTTTCTGAGAGGCTGTATGATATCTATTACACAGCCAAGAGTGCCAAAGAACTCTGGGACACCCTAGATAGCAAATATGGTCTTGATGATGCTGGGGTAAAGAGGTTCAAAGCCTCCGATTTCAATAAGTTTAGGATGGTGGACTCAAAGCCTATGAATGACCAAATTCATGAATTTGAAACCCTGATCCACCAGCTTAGGGCTAATGGAACCAATTTGGATGAATCATTCCAGGTAGCCTGTTTGATAGATAAACTACCTACTTCCTGGTCTGATTTTGCTAAGACCCTAAGCCATACCCAAGGAATTCTCACCCTAACCCAAGTCTTAAACTCCATTAGGATTGAAGAGCAGCATAGGCTCAGAAATAATACCTCTACTGGATCTAAAAATAATGCATATAATGTAGAAGCTCCTCCTAAGAAAAATCAGAACCGACCCTTCCGTAAGAATTTCAAGAAGAAACCCTACAACCCTAGAAACCCTAACCACCACTACAATGGGAAGCCTATTCAATCCCAGGAGCAGAAGAAGAAGAAAGAGGAAGGTGGTGCTCGTTTCTGTTATGTGTGTGGTCGGACCAACCATTTGTCTCCACAGTGCTTCTATAAGAAGACTGCACCTCTTCAATCTAAGAAGAAGGGTCCACACACATCCAGTGCTCAAGTCAACATGGTGACTTCCGGCGCTGGCTCCTCTGAGACAGCTTTCAGGTCTGTTTCCTTCACTCCTGAAGTTAACATGACTTTACAAGCACTAGATTGGTGGATTGATACCGGAGCTGGTATTCATATTTGTTCGGATCGTTCCTGGTTTTCTTCTTACCAGATCTCAAGTGGAGGAGCTGTGATCATGGCAAACAGCTCGGAGGCACGTGTGTTAGGAGTAGGACGTGTGGACTTAAAGCTTACATCTGGAAAAGTCCTGTCCCTGCACGGCGTCCAACATGTTCCAGTTGTTAGGAGAAATCTCATTAGTGGTTCCTTGCTTGTCCAGCAAGGCTTTCGTCTTGTTTTTGAGTCCAATAAGGTTGTAATTTCTCATGGTGTAATGTTTATTGGAAAAGGATTCCTTAGTGAAGGATTGTTCAAGTTGAATGTAATAGCTCCTTTAATAAATGAAAATCATTTGATTATGAATATAGAACCCCCTTCTATTTGGCATGGTAGATTAGGTCATGTAAATTATAATTCAATTAAGCAACTTATGAACCTAAATCTAATACCAAAAAGTGATCTTAAGAACCATGAGAAATGTCAAATTTGTGTAGAAGCTAAACTCCCTAGGAAGCCTTTTAAATCCGTTAATAGGGATTCAGATCTATTAGAGTTGATCCATAGTGATGTTTGTGACTCTGGTAGAACTTCTAGAGGAGGTAACAAATATTTTGTGACCTTCATAGATGATCTATCCAAATTCTGTTATATCTATCTAATTAAAACCAAGGATGAGGTGCTCAGCAAATTTAAAATATTTAAGATCGAAGCTGAGAACCAACAAGAAAAGAAAATTAAAATTCTGAGATCAGATCGGGGAGGTGAATATACATCCAATGATATAACTCAATTTTGTGAAGATCATGGAATCATTCATGAAGTGACTGCACCCTATTCTCCCCAATCAAATGGAGTAGCAGAAAGGAAGAATAGGACTTTAATGGATATGGTGAACTCCATGCTTATAAGCTCAGGAGTGCCAGAAAATTTGTGGGGGGAAGCTCTTGTTTCAGCCTGTTATATCCTTAATAGGATTCCCTCTAAAAATAATGATCTAACACCATATGAAGTTTGGAAACATAGAAAACCTAATCTTAGCTATTTGAAAGTGTGGGGGTGCTCGGCAAAAGTTAAAATACCTGATTTTAAGAGAAAGAAAATAGGGCCTAAAACAGTGGATGCCATATTCATAGGTTATGCAGCCAATAGTAATGCCAATAGATTTCTAGTGATAAATTCAGAAGAAAGTGATATTAGTAACAACACCATCATAGAAGCCAGAGATGCAACATATTTTGAAGGCACCTTTCCACTTAAGACTAGAGTAGATAGTGGTATAGCTAGTAGCTCTAGTAAAATAAGGACAAGTGAAGTAGAAGTAGAAGCAGATCCTAGAAGGAGTAAGAGATCCAGGGTAGAGAAAACATTTGGAGATGACTTCTATACTTTTCTTATAGAGGACTCTCCAACTACCTTTGAGGACGCAATGAAATCCTTGGATTCACCTTTTTGGAGAGAAGCTGTGGATAATGAGATGCAGCCAATTATCCAAAATCATACTTGGGAATTGACTGATCTTCCTCCTGGTTGTAAAACTATAGGGTGCAAATGGATCTTTAAGAAGAAACTTAGGCCTGATGGCTCTGTAGATAAATTTAAGGCTAGATTAGTTGCCAAGGGCTTTACTCAGAGACCTGGGGTAGATTTCTTTGATGTTTATGCACCTGTAGCTAGGATTACTACTATTAGAGTCCTTATAGCATTAGCCTCCATTCATAAATTAGTGATTCATCAGATAGATGTTAAGACAGCTTTTCTAAATGGAGACTTAAATGAAGAAATTTATATGGACCAGCCAGAGGGATTTAAAATTCCAGGCCAAGAAAATAAAGTTTGCAGACTAGTCAGATCTCTTTATGGTCTTAAACAAGCACCCAAGCAATGGCACTTGAAATTTGATGAAACCATACTGACATTTGGATTTGAAATCAATAGTACAGACGAATGTGTATACCACAAGAGAGTTGGACACAAATTTGTGATCTTGTGCCTCTATGTAGATGATATACTGATCTTTGGGACAGATCTTCAGATAATTGATGAAGTAAAACAATTCTTAACTCATAAGTTTGATATGAAAGACTTGGGACAAGCTGACTTAATTTTAAATACCAAAATAATTAGAAGTGCAAAAAGTATTGAGTTATCCCAAAGTCATTATGTTGACAAGATACTTAATAAATTTAATTATTCCGATTGTCAGCCTGTCTCTACTCCATTTGATCCCTCTACTCATCTTAAGAAGAACTTAGGAACTCCTGTCCTTCAAAGCCTATATGCTCAAATCATAGGCTCACTAGGATTCCTAACAAACTACACCAGGCCAGACATAGCATATGCTGTAAATAGACTTAGTAGATATACTATTAATCCAAATAGAGATCACTGGACAGCATTAGAGAGAATTCTTAGGTATCTTAAGGGTACCAAGTCCTATAGTTTGCACTTTAGTGGGTTTCCTGCTGTTCTAGAAGGCTATAGTGATGCCAACTGGATCAGCGATACCTTAGATGTTAAATCCACCACAGGATACGTCTTTCTCCTAGGAGGTGCTGCTGTGTCTTGGAAATCCACCAAACAAACCTTAATATCTAGGAGTACCATGGAGTCTGAACTGATAGCTTTAGACACTACTAGTACTGAGGCTGAGTGGCTCAGAGATCTACTAATAGACCTTCCTGTAGATGAGTCACCTTTACCACCTGTCTCCTTACATTGTGACTGTAAATCTGCAATAGATAAGTGCAACCAAGAAAATGCCAATGTAAAAATGAACAGGCACTTAAAAGTGCGTCATAAATCATTAAGATATAAATTAAAAAATAATGTTGTTGCCTTAAATTTTGTTAAATCAGAAAATAACTTGGCTGATCAGCTTACTAAAGGCTTGTCTAGAACAGTAGTTCTAGAGTCGTCGAGGGGATGGGGCTTAGCCCATAAAGATAGATCACCACGGTGGGAACCCAACCTTAAAAGGTTCAATGGGTAGAAACAAACCGGAGTGTGACTAAGAGGAGCACTATTTCATGTTTTCCTCATCCCTATGGCGCTAGTGCTCATAAAAGCAAGCGGTAGGATGAGTTCGTTTGTATAACTCTTAATGAGTCCGAGACCCAAGAGGCAGGAGCTTCCTTGCTAGCTTCCTTATTAGGACTCACCTATATGTGCAGTCGTGAGGCCGCGATTATGGGAAATGGGCGATTCCCTAAAAAGCACATGATAGATATCTGCGCATGGCCATAACAGCGCAACCCGCTTAGAACCCAGATCGGGCTATATTATGTGTGTTGTTGATTTAATCTGAGCCATGGACCGAGGTTCAAGGTTAAGACCACCTTGGCTCCACAGATGTAATCAATTGTCACTAAGTGAAGGTTCAAACCGAAAGGTACCTACACCTATTACATAATATAAGATATCCAGCATTTTATTTTGATTTTAAAATTATTTAAATTTTTTTTTTGTGGGGGATTGTTGAAAAAAAAAAACTTAAATGCGCACGCGGCCAAAATCTCGGGCCGCGTGCGCGTTTGAGAAAAGGTAACGCCCAGCGGGCGTTACGCATTTGAAAACGGACGCGTTTGAAAACGCGTCCGCAAATGACCAAACGGCCCCTGTAAAAACCCCTATTTAAACCCCTTGATTTCATCTCTTTGGAAGCACGAAAAATTTCAGAAAAATAGTGGAAAAATTCTGAAAAAATTCTTCTCCCTCTTAGCCACTTCCAAATTTTATTTTTACATTTTTATTCAGTTTATTTAGTTCTTTTCATTCCGTTCTTTGCTGGATCTGCAAGTCCGATCGGGTTCGCTTTGACTTCTTCCGAGACGTGCCGAAGAAGAGGTTGTAGGGTCGTCGTATCTCCGAGAAGGATTGCCGGGTGACCCGTACGTGGGGGCAAATACTTCTTTGGGACAGCGTCTACGCGCTTCGACCTGCTTTCAATCAGGCTACTTTCTTCTACCTTTATTTTTAATTTAATATTAGTAGATTGGTAGGATTTGAAATTCTATGATATAAACTTATTAAATGCATAGATTTATTTTGTGCTAGAATAGATTTATTTTGTATTAAAATAGAATTATTTGGATGCCGAATGATATGCATTTATATTATTTCTTTTAAGATTTTTATTAATTGAATTTATAGATTTATTTATTTAGTTAGGAGATATATTGCTAACAAAGGATCTAAGCGGGGCCCGATTTCAGTCAAAATACAACTACCTCTATATAAGCTTGGTACAGGTAGCAATATGGCCTTTAACTAGAAAAGGTCTTAATGCAACCATTCTAAGATGCGTTAGAGACTTTAGAAATTTAATGTTTCCTGACTCTCTACTCGGTCTAATAGAAGCCAGCCTAAGCGATGGGCCTGCATTCTTGGACACCTTTCCTGACTTCTCAGTTTCATTAACTGATCCTAACATATTAGATTGCTTAACATTGAACGTGCAAACATCAGGTAATGAAATGAAGCCAGGAATGGAAAACATGGTTGTAACCTATAGAGTCTACTACAAAGCCTTGTCAACTATTTGTTTTGGATCTAGGAGAGCCACTCCTACAGGGCTAAGGATGCTTTTCATCACTAATCCTAAAAATAATTAGATCACGCCAAAACAGTTTACGTGGGAAGAAATTATTCTTCTGGAAAAATGGATGCTAACTCAAGCAGTAAACCCAAAGAAGGCTTAGAAAACTAAGGCCGAAAAAATAATTGAGATACCGGATAGTGACATAGAAATATACTTCTCGTCCAGTAGAAGAATTACTTTGGACAGAATATTTTCGACTTCATTAGTACTGATTATAGATAACGAAAAGGGTCACATAAAATCCACAAATATTTCTTATGCTACCTATGTAGAAAGCTATGAGCCCCCCATCTTGAAATTCGAGGTAAATGTTATTGAGTTAGAGGAATTCCAAGTTGCTAATGAATTATTAAGAAAACAATTCAACTGTGAAGCCAACATTAGAAAAGAGACAACAGTTCTTTAAAACCTACGAAGAAGCAAAATGAAGCTTCATACTTGTTGTGGTTCAAATTCGGCCCGAGCGGGACCATGCCGAGGAGTCGGGGGAGCTATCGGTCGGGATGGAAGAAGGACGTCGCTTCATGCGCGCTGGTGGACCTGTACAAAGTCTCACCGGTAGAATTTCGATGAGAGCCCTCTGATGATTTGAAAGCTCCAAAAAAAAACATATTTTTAATTTTTATTGAAGGTTGCAAAGGGAAAGAAGGTAATACACTTGAAATAACATATCAGACGACCTTGACTAACAAATACCTAACGAATAAAAATTCATGAGCCTTTAAAGCTCACCGTAGACAAGAATACTTTGGCGAATCAAAATCCATAAAGCTAATCCCAACAAGTTGGAATGGCTATGCATCATAGAGATTATCGAGTTTAATGAGATATAACTATTTAGAGAATTTAGAGAGTTTAATGTGATGCAGCTACTTTGCAGAGTTACTAATTTGTTGAATAGGACATGAACTATGGCTCAGTTGCAAATGAAATGATGAGAGAGCACATTTGCAAGCATGCTAGTGGAACGGACGGGTTGCATCGAGAGAGAGATGCACGACCATAGCCTCACGCATGCAGACCTTAGTGTTTAATGGTAGAATAGGTATCTGATAGCTCTGTAGCTTTTTGGTTGAATGTATATGTAAGGGCACGTAGGCAACTAACACAAGGGGACACATGTTTTGAGTCAAGGGACACATGTTTTGATTCAAAGGGACACATGTTTATTTTTGGTCGGTTCAGCTGTGTAATTTGAATTATCAAAGGGGCATGATTCACGAGTCGAACTACCAAAGTTAAAAAGAACTCAAAATCATACTTCCATGTGAAATGCACACCGTCTTTATTAAGGCACAGACATCCACCAAAGCTTCCAACAAAATGCTGCAATTTTAATCTGAGCGACTGTTTCTGAAGAACAACAAATGCTTGAATAACTATATATCGCATGGAATTTGTAGGAGAGTGACAATTATATCTGCAGAGAGAGTAGAAATATAAGAAACAACTCCAGTACATTTCTGCCATCCCATTGCGAAGGCTAAGCCGAAAGTAAGAGCCTATACTGATGCTATCACACTAAAGAATGGAAACGATGTGAGATTTTGAAGTAACATTAGATCACAAACAAAATACTTTTTAAGTTGCACAGATGACCAACATTAGAAACTAAGATCAAGGAAATGATGGGCATACATAAATCACAAATACAACAACAGTTGTTAATATTTACAAACTATGTAAAGCAACCAGAGCCAGGCATTCTCTTTATCTATAAGCCTATTGAACTAGCAAAAATCAAGATATACATATGTCAGCATAAAATTGACTTGGCACGCTCCTAGCCAACTGAAAAAGTGTATTTCTAGGCATGATCATGAAAATGGCCATCTGGATATTCTGTCATTAGATGTTCACGTTCATTCAAGATCATTTATTTGACTCGTCAGCAGAAGCAACTTCAGCAGGGTTTGACAGATCTCTGTCCAATAGCATTGAGAAATTAATCGACTGTGTAGCTGAAGTACTTTCATTGAGCGATGAAGATTTAATTGCTTCTGGATTTGTGGGGTCCTGTGTGCTCGATATCTTTGGACTACTGGAGCCAGATGAAGAGACAATAGACTGCTCTATATCATCAATCTTTCTCCCAACCATTTGGTTGTTCCCAGGCAAAGCTTCCATTTCCAGTCCAAATGTGCGCGTTTGGTACGGCCTCGCTTCCTCATCCCATTCATTATTACTATAAAGCACATAATCATGGTACGTAGGAGCAAACTGTAGGGAAAAATAATACACATCAAACTCCATATAGAACCACTTCAACAAAATACATGTCAAAGTGGATCTTGACTGATTTGCTTAAGATAATTTTCGAACTCACCTGGTGAACCGTATCATGGTAGACATCACTGAACTTCAAGGCATGACCAAGGCTTCCCAACAAACCACCAGCTGCACCGATATCAGCACCTGCATACTCTTTGTAAGGAAAGGCATATAAGTGACCAACAGCTGCAATAAGCATCTCAATGCATAAGATGAAATTTTGGAAATCAGCAGCTTCTTCTGCACTTTTTATGAAGCCCGACTTGGCAGCAAGAAAGACCAAGACACCCTGCAAGGAAATGATAGGGCCAATTTTGTTAAGAAAAGATAAGTTTGCATTTGCAAAGGAGCTTATTAGTACTTATGCACAGCCCAATATGCAAGTTTTTTGAGGCCAGTGCCACAAGTTGACTGACGATGCATCCAGAGTCCCACCCATGGTAATAAATGATATGCATAAGTTGGGATATAAAGCAAATTTATCGACAGCATAATGGTAATAAAATCTTGTCCTTCAAGTTTTCTATAAGCAGCAGGTTTCCACTAATCACCCAACACCACTGCTCTTCTAATAAGAAGATGTAACATCATTCAACCTCCACAAAAGGTAACTGAAAAGTGCTTATGAATCCAATCTGAAATGCACTATCATCAGATTCCGGAACCATAGATTTTAGGGGCAATATTGTAGAAGAAACTGGTGCTTCAAGTTCAATAGGAATACCAGTGAAAAGATGGGTTAATTAAAATTCAGAATCTTCCAAACAAATGAAGTCCTATGCTAAAAATTAACACTTAGTTCTTGATATTTTCAAGTTACATGCCATTTCTTAATCAGCCATAACCATCAATCACAACCAAAAGAAACTAAAATTTATAGAATGATAATACTTATTCCCTCTTTAAATTTACCAGACGCTACTCTCTATTCCAATACACAAAGCTGTGTAACATACACAAAGAATAGCTTTTCCACCTTATCATCATACAATCATGCATTACACTTTTCTTATATCTCACGACATAAACACATTCCAGTGTCCATTATAAGCATCCCTCTTAGTCTATGACAATATGCCATGCAAGGCACCTAGAATTCAACATGACTTTCTGATCTATACCACTTGAGTGAAAGCAGTCCACAGCTAAAGAGCCACATAAACAAGAAAAACATTTGGTCAATGGAGAAACATACCTGCCAATATGTGAGAAAAACAACGGATTTGATCATTATAAACTTTGGGACTGGATTAAATGGTCGAAGTAGATCTCTGCATGCCACATAGAACAAGGCAAGAGCATATAATGCCACTGAATATGAGATAGTGTAGATGACTGTAATATAAAGATATGCTTTATCTGTACTGAAATTTCCATCTTCATATTTTCCTTTAGCGTAGAATACAAAGGTGATTAAGACTAAGATGGGCTTCAGGATCACGAACTGCAAAGTACCCTGCTTACACCTCCGTATAAAATATCTGTTCAACAAGAAGATCAAATATGTACAACACAATTGAGAATGAACACATCAAGCTTGTTCCTGCTCAATTGTTCAGCAACTTTGAGCATATAAGATATTAGTGGATAGTTTCTAGCATGAAATATGAAGTTTTTAACAAACAAAGTTTTATGAAGGAAAGCAAAACATGGGCTAGGAAGATACCCATCAAGGGGAACAGCAGGGAAACAGCAGGTCATCAGGCACCATGATGGCTTCAGAACCTGGCCACTTAAATTCAGAACAACAGCTCCAGGGCCTCCTACCCATGCCAGGCAGAGTGATAGAAAATTGTAAATGACCCAAGCTTCATAACTGGCAGTTCCACAGATACCAAAATCAGCTGCTGCACAATACTCTAAAAGCAATAACAAAACTCCTTGCATCCCAGCAACTACCCAGAACCAAAAAAGAGGCAGACGATGAATGCTTCCATTTTTCATACATGGGTTATACATAATTCTACTGGTACTACCAGAGCACAACACTAAGGAAAATAACAGGTTAATGAATACCATAAAGGATGCAGCATCAGCATAATTTCATAAACAGAGAAAGAAACAAGGGCAATTAATTTGATAACTCCGAAAAATCACATAGAAAGACAAATGTCCGTAGACTGTCACAGCATTACAACATCGACTACATAATTTTATCAGAACAAAATAGAAAAAGAAAAATAAAAAATTACAGAATTATCCAAGGAGATGACAGTCTCAGGAGAGACATAATAGTGCTCATAATATATACTCTACATATAAGTATGAACAAACTCAGTTGAAATATTGTAGTACTAGATAAACATGTACATAGATTATATACAAATGCATGTGTACATGCATAAATATCCCTTATGTTGTTACTTTTCAGAAGAGGGATTAGATTTGATCTTCGTTTAGATAAAAGAGCAACACAGGGCGCCAGAAACTAGAATCCAGTCAATTCTTTTCTTTCCTTTCTAAAAATCAAAATTCAATTTTTATCTCTAAAATAATGGAATTTTAAGCAGCTAGAATTATTAAAACTAGCAACTAACATGTGCGATGCACCTCTAACATGTTCACCCCTACTACTTTTTCAATATAAATTTTTAAGCGGTCATATGTTTGCTTGTACTTTGCATGAAGGCTTGAAAAAAAAACCATATCATGGACGGCAGTATATACTCTGTTGTACTGCCCAGCAAACCATGAATAAGTATGAGGGCATGCCATGGTATGTACTGTATCGGTACCTGACTGCTACGCCCCCCTACCACAATATTTCAAACCTTGCTTTCCATAATGAAATTTAAGCATATTAATACTGTTGATATGAGAACATAATTGTGAGATGTTAGCTTCCATGATTGATTACTAGAAACTGGGTATGCAATGTTTGATAGCAATTAGCACAGGTATCTAGAATAATTAATGATGCTAGAATACCAGAATGTTTATTTATTCAAAACATCTCTGAACTAGAATAAAGCCATTATGTGGGTCCAAAGTGAAAAGAAAACAAAGAAAGTAATGCATCTTAATGCACCAATAGCATATCTTTTAACAGACTTGCACATCTTTCTGTAACAATGTGTCAGCTGTCAGCATGGTAGGTCATAGTTTATATACTCTAGCTGGCACAGGCACAATACATGATACCTTTATTTTTGCTCAAGATATTTCTGGATATCAAATAGAAGATACTAATGAGAATGTTTAAATGCAATTAACTAGTTAAACTCCTGTAGAGTAGAAGTAACGTCAACTAGGGAAGATATAAAGCTTAAGCATCAACTTTTTGTATGCTTCTCGATGATCAAGTAAATTTCAATAATGCACCAATAACTTCATAACAGAAACAAATGGAATATCAAGTGCCTTGGTTTCATATATATCATACCCTCTGTTCAGAACATTGATCGCATAATTTTGCTATGAGAAATCATTCCAGGCTTCTTGGCACAAATACTGCACTCTACAATGGCCAATGCAAATTTTGTATTATATATTTGCCAAAAGCAATTATAATCTAGTGATAAAATAATCCTTTGATCATTCAACATCTGTCCCAAATAAAATATCACTGAATCAGCTACTTAACAAACCTACCCAATTCAACAAGTCTGAAATACTTATGTAGGTATCAACAGTGTCCAATCACCTTGAAACTGTTTCTTTTCAAGTAACTTTTTCTCACATTTTCTGTTAAACTGCTCATCTCACTACACTGGAAACTCATTATGGATCTTAATTGTACATCCTTATCCACGTTCATCAACTAAAGTAGTCCCCTGAGGGCTATGGGCTGCATACAAGTGGCGGTAGGCCAACAGAGAGTGAAGTATATTTGGTTTTAGCTGGTCTTAAGCAGGAAAGAGTACTAAGCCTGAAGAGGTTTAAAGCTTAGGAAGATGAAGAAGAAGAAAGGCCTTCTAAGGGATTTTAGAGTTAGGGTATGGAAATAAGAGTATAGGACTTAAAATTTAGGATTAGAGATTATATGAAAAGATTCCCCAAGGTTTTAATAACTTGACTTCAGGATTCTAATGGCTGCTGTTTTATAGATTATTAAAACATAATATTTGTAATAAAACTAATAGCAAAGAGAATTTAGAAGAGGATTCCTCTAGGACTGACTTTCAAACCTGGCTGCTTCTAGGGATCTTATTAGACCAATTCTGAATGATAAATGGGGACCTAAAATTAGGTCAAACCTACCTTCAGACTGGATCTGAATTGCATGCCCAAATCCAACAGTTATGGAGGACTACAACAGTAAAAGATTAACAAGAGGAGAAAAATAAAGACTTAAAATCTGATCTCAATTTTCTTTGCAAGTTTGATTTGACCAACATATAGGAAGAGTAATTGCTAGCAATCAAAGTTCTCTTTTAACTTTTCATTTCAAACCATCTGTGTGGGCTATCAGACTCTTATTTGCAATGCATTTGCACAAACATCTCTACATGTCCCAGCTCCTAATTTAGTTTGGCTGCTAAATATATCACTAATTTCATTTAAGTCTATAATATTATATGTCATCTCAATCTCCGTCCCCAACCTAATGTAACTCTCCTACTATATTTCTCACATGTATAGGTTTTCAATGGTTCTGATCTCTTTAAATTCAACTGATTGCTGTTGACCTTAGCAACACTACATCTCCCAATCATACTTTTGCATCTTCCTATGCAATGACACCTTATTGACTAACCATGTTATTGTGGCCACACAAGCTAGTCGATTAGGCAAATATTCCAACTTTGAGATTCAATCGATAAGTAACTAAGCCTTTTCAGAAAATTTCTTTTTAAAAAAAAAGGAGACAGAAAAAGTACTCCATTTCCCAAGGTACAACCTTGAGTTCCTAGGCTTAAGAAATATAAAGACTCTAATAACAAGACTTTCAATATAGTCATGCAAGGAAAAAGATTTTAACAAAAAACAAAACTTTGAACACCAGCAAAATAGCTAATAGAATGGGATCACTGTACCACATTGCATAAGAAGTACTCATAACCACAAATATAATATACATATGCATGCACATAAAATTAAGTCAAGCATTAGGATACCAAATATGGGAAATTAGCTTGTGTCCCTTGGTTTGTCTGCCATTTAATGTTTAGGACCCGTTGGCCAAGCTTCTTTTCCCAGGCCTTGCTTTTGATGGCCATTTAGGTTTCAATCAAGGCACAAGTGTGTAGAAAACAGGCATATATGTGTGCAAAATAAGGGATAACTATGCACGAGGGATTAATAATTAAACAAAACTTGGCCAGAACCTAAGCATAATTGAGAAATCAAACCAAGGGTCAGGTGTTAATTCAACCTATCAAAAACCAATCAATACAAGTTTGAACTATCAAACTTGTGCCAACATTCATCCATATCAGTTTAGGATAATTAAACAAAACTTGGCCAAGACCTAAGCATAAATGAGCAATCAAACCAAGGACTAGGTGTTAATTCAACCTATCAAAAACCAATCAATACAAGTTTGAACTATCAAACTTGTGCCAACATTCATCCATTATCAGTTTAGTAATTCCATGTTAACTAGTTGGTTTAGAGAAAACTAGCCATGTAGAGACTAAACTGATGTATAGACCAGTTATACCAGTTAATTGGAACAACCCAAGACCTCATCCAAAAAGGCTCACAAGAAGGTATTGTTTGGGTTCCTTAGTAGTATCCAAGATCTCCCCAGCATATAGTAGATGTGGGACTAAACACATGCCCGCATGAGCTCTCACATACTCTTGTTTAAGTCCTAGCATCCTTGCCAAGCCAAAGGTCCAAATCCCATCAACTCCAATTGCAACACCATGATCGGCTCATTGTTACCCCCAACATGGCCCATGCCATCATATCTCTGATTCACATGGACCATAGGCCAAGTCCACTTTGATACCATTTGGAACAACTTAGGATCCCACACTAAAAGCTAGAAGGTATTGTTTGGGTTCCTTTGTCCTATATAAGTACCCAAGATCTTCTCAATGCATAACCAATGTGGGACCAAACACATGCCCACATGGGCTCTCACACTAATAATATGCCTTATGGAGCAATATGGACAGGCTAAAAGCTGAATAGCTGATTTGGGTCATTTGATTGGTTTACCTGATGACAGTGCACCAATTGACTATATTATTTTGGTATGAGTATTATCTATTCTCTTCAAAAGTTAGATATACTTCCATCTCAGTAGTTCCTCTTCTCCTTCTATTACCAAAGAACAATAATATACATAATTTAAAAAAGAATTAAGTTGAAATTCACTAAAACTTTACATTACATACATCATGCTCATGGATAAATTTGTAAGCATATATGATTCTCCAGTAAGAGTCCTATTCAAATTTAAGCATATGCTACTCTAGGTGGTGTCTCTATTTTTCTCCCTCTCAATATTACATAATCGCTCTCATTCTAATCTCCCCCTCCCTATCTCATGTCAATCCAAATTATTGATAAAAGAACAATTTTCTTTTTATTTTGGAAAGTGCATTAGCACATTCTAATATATTAGAAAAAAGAGATGAAGCTTCTTTAGAAAAAGCGGATGTCTATTCTTTACTCCTTTAACCCAAGAAAGAATGATTCTTCTTTTGAAAGAACACACATGTATAAGCACAAAGGCATGAAAAAATAATCAAATTGATGATGCTAGACTTGATGGGTGATAGATAATACAATAAAAAACTTCAAATTAGGTTTTTTATATCTTTCCCACAATTTTCCTGCCGTTTCTATTTCTAAATTTGCTTTTCCATTTCATGTATATCTTACAGCATATTAGCCAGTGCTGGTGTGATATCATGCACTAGCCACAACCAAAAACGTAGTGAATACTAGTATTTCAAACCTTGACAAGAATATGCACACGAAAATATATTAGTCACAAGTAAACTAAATGAGAAGAACATAGAACAAAATGATGGCTAATTTATGAATTAATATACTCATATGCTGGTAGCAAATTGCATAGCATGATTGTTAATAATCAACACACTTACACTTCCCGGATTGAATCAAAATAAATGGAATTTTTATTAAAGACGAGGGACAGGAATGACATCAGCGCATAGACCTGCCAATGGAAATTATAACATAGAGATCAGGAAAAAAGATCACACAGGCAGCATGATGAACCCAAAAAATGTCGATTACAACAGACATGTACAAATCATATACTTCAATAACAAGCCATTTAGATTATGTTCCATTTAACAAGTCAACAAGACCTCCTTCCTCATTCATTGCTACCAGAAGGCAAAATCCTTGGTCGATGCAACTATTTTCATATCCATAGATGTTGCATGGTGACAAAACTATATAAACAACAGAACAGAATCTTTTGTACTATACTAGAAGATGTTTTACAAATAAAACATAATTGTTTCCTCATTTTTTTATAAAAGAATGCACAAGAAAAGATTTGTCAATAAAGTGGATACCATTGTGACATACACCAAGCATCAATCATGTAATCACATGCTTCATTACTGTCGTAAAATGTATTAATCAAACCTAACAGGGTGGTGAGAAGATCGATGCTGATAGAAAGAAAGGACAAGCTTAAGATGACATAAATTACCATATGAAAAATTCATTCATATCTTTTTAGAGCTCAATAAGAAAGGAAAAATAGCTTTTAGATGCTCTCTTCTAGATAATTCGAAAAGATACTGGTGCAGGCCAATATATAGAAGCTCTATTTGTCCGGTCTTCTAATAACAATGGGAAGAAGATGGTCAAGTCTGGACACATGATGGGACTAATATTGGCTCCACTTCTTCCCAAAACCTAAAAGCCAATTTTAGGCCTACATCACCTATGAAACATGAGGTGATGAGTGTCTAGCACCAAAACTCCGAATAATAACTATGAAGAATGCTCCTCACATTATAAATTCTGGATGAAGTAGCAAAAATAGAGAACATATTAATGGAAATGACAAGTTGGAATAGCCAAGCCATACAGCAGCTTACAAACTTAAACTACATAGAAGATTCTTAGTAGATGGAATTTGAACAGAATAGCTCAGTGTGTTTGTGCTTTTGCAGAACAACTCAAGAGTTTGAAACAAGGAAGAGTTAGTAGATCTGTATGAATTCAAAAAAGGAAGTGTTTTATGGTATCCAGCTATAATCTGAAACAGCCTCCAAGCATGTCCCCAGCCTCAGCAGGAAACGTTTGGTAAGCAGAAAACTTGGATCAAGTATCCGAAAAAGGCTTTAAATCAAGTTTCTTCCATGCCCTTACAACAATGAGAAAGAAGCTGGCCTAGATGACATCCAAAGAAGCTTTCATCAATTAGCTATTCATCATCCAAAGAAGCAAACTTTTCTTCAGAACGATCATATGCTTATTAAATTAGTCACTGGGGGAGAATGACAGCAATCATCATGCTTCTTTATGGAAAAATTTCCATGCCTGGAGGGCTTTTTAAAGAGTTTTACAAGTTTTGGGCATTACAGGTTGGGGGCATCCTGTTCTCTTCATGGTCCAAAACCTTCCTTCAAGATAGAAAGAAATGTATATATTCTGGTTGCAAAGGTTTAGCACCCAACAACATAAATCCCAACCTATTGCTTTCAGTATAAATAAACTAAAATGTACTATCTTGACATTCTTCCATCCCAATTAACAGCATCATCAATGAAGCAATTGGCTTTCAGAACACTCTTCTTACTCCTTCACAGGACAGTGTTTGCTAGTTTTGGGCTAATAATGGCATTGTCACAGTGAAGATCTCCTACTCAATTGTTAGTCATGGTGGCACCATTTCCCTGGTAGCTTCTTTCCTCTGGAAGTTACCTCTACCACAAAAAAGTCTTCACCCTGCTTCTTTCACCAATACCATTTGGAGTCCTGATCATGGTAAGTTCAATTTGCTCCTCCTCCCAAATAACATTACTGCTTTCCGGACCAGCTGGAGAAAGAATTCCATTAAAAGATGGTCTGGAATTATGTTGGGATACAATAGCTGTAATAACCTGCTGGGTGGTGTGGCTGGAAAGAAATACTTGGTCATTTTCAGATAAATCTTCATCAGAGCTGGAAGTTCTCGATTCTGTTCATTTTTTAATAAAAGAATGGACCGATTTAGCTTCTCTAATAGAGAGATTTTTTGTTTCCTATGGTTTCTTGCCTTCTTATCTCCTTCTAAGTAAGCATGAAGATGATCAACCCAATCCAGAGAAAATCTAAGAATTTTATTATATCGATGAAAGGGAATGGACGCGGGCAAAAGTGCATACCGGAACCATGAAGATGATGCGGACCATGTAGCGCTGATAGATGGGCTCCGTGTAGTTCAGGAGATGCCGATATATGTGACGCATCGCCAGAGCCATGGCGCCCGCCGCGCACGGGAAGGCAATGAGGATGGAGTATATACCCATCATCTCACCACCACCGCTCTCGGGAGGAGGATGGATCTGGAGATGGAGAGTGGAATTTTGTTAGGAAAGATTACGATGCCCGACCCGATAATAAAATCAGAACAGAACCTAGCACTGCGGATGGGAGAAAAGAGAGAGTTGGAGAGAGAGAGGCGTCTGCTTCTTTCCGACCTTCTGAGAAGAGAAGAGAGGGGAAGATGGGATGGGGATCGGAGGATGTCGGAGGTTGGTTGCTTCTCGGCGGCGCACACCTTCAACCCGGCCCAGCCGGTGACGGGTCTACAACGGCGTCGGCCAATCCAAGACCTCAGTTAGCATGACCGCTCGGCTTTCCCTGTTCGACCGGAGTGCTTTTTTTTTTTTTTTTAATCCTCTTCCCAGTTCGCATTGAAAATTTTATATAAAAAGATATTAGAATTTTGGTTTTGCAATAAAAAAACAGGATTCTTTTTGTTTTTTTCCCGAAAAATACGTACTTAGGTCTCGGGTGGTTATACCTTTAAGTTTCACAGGTGATATACAAAGTTAATATGCTTGATGCATATACCAATAGCATCTGCAGAAATATAAATTCATGCTTCAGGCTTAGGTATTCATCTCTTTAGCGCGCAGCAACACAGAGTAGCATGTAAGCTTACTAGATTGATTTATGACCATTAGCAAGCCTCTAAGAGCTATTATAAAAGAATTTGATCGGTTGTTCAAAGAATACAGATTTGAACAAAATCTAAATGAGGTTTTGCACATATTGGAAGGTTGAGGAACCTAACATTGTTTTTTAAGTGCTATATATGAATAACATTTTCTCCTTTTAAGGACTAATACAATCATAATACGACTATGATGTTCGCAATCAAATATGGCTGTTCTAATAGTTCTCCAAGAAAGATTGAGAAGAGACCAACTTATTTTGGGCATTAAGTTGCGATGAGATCAGCAAAAATGATCGATAAGACTCGGTTAGGCCTCTTACATATATAATATTTTGATGATGAGATTTAGCATGGATTTGGCTAACTCCACATACTTACTCTTCAAATATGGCATTCATCTTTTTGATAATATGAGGCCCAATATTAGTGAAGAGATCCAGCCAATGGAAGGAACACCCCATACTTTGATTGTAGGTAGTTTAATCTACTACATGATGTATACACAACTACACATTTGCTACATTGTTGGACTGGTATCTAGATTCGACAGCAACCTAGGGAAGAGAGATCAGAAAACAGTCGAGCACATACTGAAATATCTTAGAGGTACTAAGGATTATATGCTTGTATATGGTCGTAGTGACTTGAAGATTAGGAGATAAGCAAATACTGGCTTACAAATAATCATGCCTCCACTTTTCAGTGTATTATTACCATCAACAATGGAGAAACAAGTTAGCATAGCATGAAGCAACAATGCATCATAAGCTTTACAACCAAGGTAGAATAAGTTGTAGCTTGTGAAGCATCAAAGAAAGCTATATGGCTAACAAAAATTCGTACTTGAATTTGGAATCTCTCTATTGAATGGGACATTGTTCTCCATTGTGATAATAATGAAGCTGTAAGTGTACAATCAAGGTCTTATCACAAGATAAAGCATGTGGAATGAAAGTACCACCTGATTAGAGATATTTGTGAAAAGAAGTAGGTGCAAGTCTTGAAATTACTTCAGCTAGGAATGAGGCAGATCCACCTACCACACCCCTTGTTGGGAAGGTTTTTGCTACTTATGTAGATTGTCTAGGTCTGCGAAATGCATCTAAATGCACTGAGTACAATGAGGAGAGGGTTTTCCATGTAAATATTGGTATTTGCTCTTGTTACTGGAAATTGGACCCGGGGGCCGCCGCGAAGCTGGGGAAGGAGGAGCTCCGCCGCGGGGAGGGCGGACGGCGGTGCGCCGGCCGGCTGCGTCCTCCTGTGCCCTCCTGGGGTGTGTGAGAGAGCGGAGAGGAGAGTGCGTCCTGTCCTGTCCCGTCCTGCAAAAAAGAAGCCGGTGGCCGGGCTCCCCGGCGCCGGCCCTCCGATGCTTAAATCAGAGGGGGCAAATATGTGGAGAGAGCAAGCCAGAGGGTGAAGAAGATGAAGAGGATATTGGGCTTAATTGTCTGTGCTGTTTACTTGTGTTCCGGTCCTTTTTCTCTCCCTTTTCTTTCCTCCCAGGCTCCCTTTTATAGAGGGATTTTATGTTGCCTGGGAGGTGACAGGGAGTTTGTCCTCTTTTGTAATAATTGGGCACGATTTGGCCCATTAATGGCATAGTGGAAAATAAGGCCGACTCAGACCGGAATCAGGGAGTTGTCACGGTCGATCGGACCTGTTGGAGTGGTTGAACCGCCGGCCGTGGTAGGCCCGGGGTCCATGGATGGTGAGCGCATTTATTACCGAATGAACCGGCGGTCAGGAAGAGCCATACGCTTTGATGGTTCAGTGATCCGGAGATCGTCTTGAGCCGTGTTCATTAAATGACTGAGCGCATCGGAGACTCGAGGGGGTCTCATGCATTAATGGCAGGTCGTGCCAAATACCTGCGGAGATCTTATGCCTTGACGGCTTGGAGATAGCGGCAGGTTGTAGTGGAGTTGTCAAGTTCCTCAGGGGGTTAGGTAGGAGTTGAACATCTGGTCAAGGCAATCGGCTCGGCAGGAGTGTCGAGCCGAGCTGGTCGCCCAATGGGGCGCCCTGTGGTGGGGTCGCTTCTAATGCTCCTGGTCGGCGCCCTTTGGTCGAGCGCCTTCTAGCCGAGCGCCTTTATTTCGCGCGCTTTCCTCTCTGGTCAGCGCCTTCTAATCGAGCGCTTTTCTGGTCGGCGTCCTCTGGTCGGCTCTTTCTAGCCGAGCATCCCTACTTGGTCGTTGGTTGGTCCGAGCGCCTCTTGGCGCTCCGGTCGGCACTCTTGGGCCGAGCATCTTTTCAGATCGGCACTCTCTAGCCGAGCACCCCTCTGGTTGGTGCTCTTTGGTCGGCACTCTTTGGCCGAGCGCCTTTTCGGTCGGCGCTTTTTGGCCGAGCGCCTCCGTGGCGGTATGACTTGGGGTTTTTCCCCCA
Source organism: Phoenix dactylifera (assembly GCF_009389715.1). NCBI lineage: Eukaryota > Viridiplantae > Streptophyta > Magnoliopsida > Arecales > Arecaceae > Phoenix > Phoenix dactylifera. Next base: position 12,691,879 of record NC_052400.1, read on the forward strand.
ACACTACCCCCCGACTTCCGAGTTCCAGTTGGCTACCAGCTGGAGCGCGGGAAGTAGCTTTAGTTGGGCCGTTACGGATTCCGAAAATTTTAATTTATTGCGCATTTTGAATTATCGGACGCTTCGAAATGCCTTTAATAGGCGGCGTCTCTTCTTTCCCGAAAATCCTCATTATTGGGACACCTTTTGCGAGGCGTCCTCGCGCCGTGGGCTCATGATGGGGCCGCACGATCCGATGGGGCGCTTCGGCGTTCGAAGCGTTAGCCCTAATTAAATGCGTCGTTCTGTCTTTTGGACCGACACGTGTGGTCATCTCAACGGGGTGCGGCTTTTCTTTTGCCGATCGGGGCCCTTGGGGAGGTTTATATAAACTCTCCCCTGGCCCTCCGTCCCCTTCCTATTGCCTTCTGCTTCTAGCTTTTCTTCCCCCAGCTTTTCACAGTCCGAAGTTCTTTTCTCCGGCGTCTTCCCCAGATCCCCCTTTTTCTTTTTAATCTCTCTCTCTCAATGGGTTCTCTTCCCAGTGAGGTTGTATCTACCATGAGCGTCCTGGAGGTCGAAATGACCGAAGAGTGGTTCTTCCCTCTTCACGGGTTCCGTTTGGAACCCGCCAGGCGTGGGGATCGGGTAACCGATCCTCCGGTAGGCCGGATTGGAGTGTACCTAGAGTCACTCTGGGCCGGTCTCCGATTTCCTCTTCACGGCTTCGTGAATGAGTTGCTGATGGTATGCCGGCTGGTTCCGGCGCAGCTCGCTCCGAATGCCTGGAGGACAGTGATCGGTTTCCTGTCACTGTGCTTACTGCACGGGATTCCGACCTCTGTCAACGTTTTCCGGCGACTTTTTATTTTTAAGTCGAATCCGGGAGACGGTGAGTGGCTCTACATTGCCCTTCGGGCGGGTCGGCCACTTTTTCATGGTGCCCCCTCATCCATTCATGGCTGGAAGGAGAAATTCTTCTTCCTTGGTTCTGCACAGTCCTGGGGGTTTGACCCCAGGTGGGGACCGGCTCAGCTCAAGTCCATCAACAAATCCCCCAGACTTTCTCTACGTGAGCAGGGGATCCTCGACGCCATCCGCAGCCTCGGGGACGGCATCTTACTGAAAGGCCTCATATGTGAGGACGCTTTGGTGAACGTGGGCTTGAGCTCGGCACGTCCCCATGGTAAGGATAGTTACAGTGTCTCTTTTTATTTCCTTACTGTTCTAATGTTCTAATCCTGTTCGCCTTTGCAGATATCGCAAAGATGGTGACTAAAAGCGAAGTCCTCTATGCTCGCTTCCAGAAGAGGGCAGCCGAGCTCTCGGGCGAGCCTGCCGAGCCGAGGAAGAAGCAGAAGGTCTCGGCGACCTCAGCGACCCCGGCGACAGCAGTGGCCGAGGCGGGTCCTTCTCGCCCCGCGCATTCCGATGCGGGTCAGAGGGAGGGCGCGGATTCCAGGGGCTCGGGCTCCCGGGGAGCTTCGGTGGTGCTCCCATGCCCGGTGCCCTTGGCACAAATCCCTGGTCGGCAGGATGCTTCAGTTGCCGACCAGGGGAGGAGTTCCGCGGGTCCCGCGCTTGCGCGCCCCGCCTCAGTCGTGCGGCAGTCAGATCGGCCGCTTGTCCGACCCCAGCCCCCTAGCTCCGAGCCGGGGAGCAGTCAGGGAGCCTCGGGGTCGGCTCCGCCGAGGCCAGCCGATGTTGGCCTTCCGGGCCCATCAGGCTCGGGGGAGCGAGTGCCTCTTGCACTCACCTGGTCGGTATTCGAGGGCGATTCAGCCCTCGAAAACCTTCGAGTGGCGCGCGAAATATTCCGGGTCGCGCTGCTCCCGGCCGACCGGGCCATGATACAGTCCATGAGCTACAATGCCTTCATGGACGCTACCCGCTGCAACGCCGTCCGGGTAAGTAAAATTTTCGTCTGTGTAATTTGTAAAAAATTTTTACTCGCAGCGCCTTATGTCTTTCTTTTCGTCTCTTTTACAGCACTTGCACGAGATGGAAATGCTGATGCACATAGTCCAAGACTACCGAGAGCGGGCCCGGAGGTGCCAGCGCGGTTACGAGGAGGCCCAGGCGAGGTACCTGGCCGCCGAGGCGAGGTACTAGGCCTCCGAGGCCGAACGTCAGGTGCTCCAAGAGAGAATTGGAGCATCCGAGGAAGGAATTCGAGCTCTGACCGCCGAGCTCGATGAAGAGAAGGGCGCGCATACACTAACAAGGTCCGAAGTGCGCGCCGCCGAGGCTCGTTTGGCCACAGCCGAGCTGGCGTTGGCCTCCCGCGAGCAGGAGGTGGGGAATGCCCGCCTCCGACATTTGGAGCTCGAGCGGAAAATAAAAACCCTCGAGCGGAAGGCCACATACCACGAGGCTCGGGAGCTCGAGGCTCGGGAGCAAGCCCAGAACGCGGTAAGGCTCTTCCGCGAGTCGGAGGAGTTTCACGACCTCCTAGCAGAGGAGGGCGTGAACGGGCTAATCCAAGGCTTCCGGAATTTCCGCAATCAATTGCGGCGGCTCCTCCCGGATTTTGACGTAAACCTGCTCCAACCGGGAGCAGGGGTCGAGAGGCCGGAGGCGGAGGCAGAAACTCCGGGGGCCGACCGGGGAGGTCCAGCCGAGGCGACCGAAGCCGCCCCTGAAGCCGCCCCTGAGGCTACTCCCATTGCTGCCGAGGCTACTGAAGCCCCGACTGCTGAGCCTACCGCTCCCGATACTGCCGAAGCCGAAGTGGTCGAGCTCGAGCCTTAGTGTAATTTTTGTTATTTTGTAAAGTTGGGATGGTCCCCCATACTTATAAGGGCCGAACCCGAATTTTTGTACTCAGCCTACGGGCTTTTTGAAATGAATATACTTTTTTGGAAACTCGTCTGTTGTAGTCCGAAGTTTCTCTGCTCGGATCCATTTTAGGTTCCGAGGACATGGGCTCTAGGGCCTCAGCTTTACCCGCCACAGGGTTTGGTTTTAGGTTTGGCTAGCCGAGCTCCATTGCTCGGTCCTTCGACCAGTGGTATAGCGACGCTTATGCTTATACCAAGGGGATTCGGGTTCGGAGAATTTTTCCGAGCCTAGTCCAGAATTCGACCAAGCCCTGGGGCGGCCGCTAGGACAGATCTTTTTTAGCGTAGTGAACTTCGAATCCGAGCCTCGGGTTGTCGGGGCGAACCGGATTCTTTCCCAACGAATGGGTCGAATGCTCGTCAGCTCGTGACGGGGATTCAACAGACTGTTTATACCAAGTTTGTTGGTATCGTGAGTGTTTGACGCCGAGGCGACTAAAACATTCTGCTCGGAGTCCACTCTTTGAGGACGTCGGCAGAGAAATCCAAAACAGATAAGATAATGTAGAAACATTAAATAAATGGGTACCTTGTACCGTGTGCGTCCTTGCGCCGAGGCGACTGAAGACGCTCCTCTGCTCGGGGTCCGTTCTTTGAGGACGTCGGCAGAGATCCAAGAATAGATAAGATAATGTAAAAACATTAAATAAATGGGTACCTTGTACCGTGTGCGTCCTTGCGCCGAGGCGACTGAAGACGCTCCTCTGCTCGGGGTCCGTTCTTTGAGGACGTCGGCAGAGATCCAAGAGTAGATAAGATAATGTAAAAACATTAAATAAATGGGTACCTTGTACCGTGTGCGTCCTTGCGCCGAGGCGACTGAAGACGCTTCTCTGCTCGGACTCCGTTCTTTGGGGATGTCGGCAGAGAAATCCAAGAATAGAATAGACAATATAGAGACATTAATGTGGAAACATTAATTAAATGGGTACCTTGTACCGTGTGCGTCCTTGCGCCGAGGCGACTGAAGACGCTCCTCTGCTTGGGGTCCGTTCTTTGAGGACGTCGGCAGAGATCCAAGAATAGATAAGATAATGTAAAATATTAAATAAATGGGTACCTTGTACCGTGTGCGTCCTTGCGCCGAGGCGACTGAAGACGCTTCTCTGCTCGGGGTCCGTTCTTTGAGGACGTCGGCAGAGATCCAAGAATAGAGAGCGAGCCGAGCTCGTTGGCTGAAGCCGGCGAACAACGAGCTGAGCTCGTCTTGGTCAATGAAGACCGCATCCCAACGCGTCGAGGCATCCCGATAAATCGGGGCATCTCGACGTCTCGAGGCATCCCGACCGAGGTCGGGGTAGGAGAACGAGCCGAGCTCGTTGGCTGATGGAGCACGAGCCGAGCTCGTCGGTGGAAGTCGATGGAGAACGAGCCGAGCTTGTCTGGTCAGAGAGGACCGCAACTCATATCTCGACGTCTCGAGCTTCCCTATAACCGGGGCATCCCGACGTCTCGGGGCATCCTGACCGTGGCCAGGGTAGGAGAACGAGCCGAGCTCGTTGGCTGATGGAGCACGAGCCGAGCTCGTCGGTTGAAGTCGATGGAGAAACGAGCCGAGCTCGTCTGGTCAGAGAGGATCGCAACTCATATCTCGACGTCTCGAGCTTCCCTATAACCGGGGCATCCCGACGTCTCGGGGCATCCTAACCGTGGCCAGGGTAGGAGAACGAGCCGAGCTCGTTGGCTGATGGAGCACGAGCCGAGCTCGTCGGTGGAAGTCGATGGAGAACGAGCCGAGCTCGTCTGGTCAGAGAGGACTGCAACTCATATCTCGACGCCTCGAGCTTCCCCTATAACCGGGGCATCCCGACGTCTCGGGGCATCCTGACCGTGGCCAGGGTAGGAGAACGAGCCGAGCTCGTTGGCTGATGGAGCACGAGCCGAGCTCGTCGGTGGAAGTCGATGGAGAACGAGCCGAGCTCGTCTGGTCAGAGAGGACCGCAACTCATATCTCGATGTCTCGAGCTTCCCTATAACCGGGGCATCCCGACGTCTCGGGGCATCCTGACCGTGGCCAGGGTAGGAGAACGAGCCGAGCTCGTTGGCTGATGGAGCACGAGCCAAGCTCGTCGGTGGAAGTCGATGGAGAACGAGCCGAGCTCGTCTGGTCAGAGAGGACCGCAACTCATATCTCGACGTCTCGAGCATCCCTATAGCCCGGGGCATCCCGACGGATCGGGGCATCCCGACGGATCGGGGCATCCTGACCGTGGTCAGGGTAGGAGAACGAGCCGAGCTCATTGGCTGATGGAGCACGAGCCGAGCTCGTCGGTGGAAGTCGATGGAGGACGAGCCGAGCTCGTCGGTCACTTAAGACCGTATCTCGACGTCTCGAGCCATCCCGACGGATCGGGGCATCCCGTTGTGGCAGGGCATCCCAATATATTGGGGCATCCTGACGTCTCAGGGCATCCCGACGGATCGGGGCATCCCGATGTCTCGGGGCATCCTGACCGTGGTCAGGGTAGGAGAACGAGCCGAGCTCGTTGGCTGATGGAGCACGAGCCGAGCTCGTCGGTGGAAGTCGATGGAGGACGAGCTGAGCTCGTCGGTCACTTAAGACCGTATCTCGACGTCTCGAGCCATCCCGACGGATCGGGGCATCCCGTTGTGACAGGGCATCCTAACCGTGGTCAGGGTAGGAGAACGAGCCGAGCTCGTTGGCCGGTGGAGAGCGCATCACGAACTCACGAACCATCTTCAGAGAGTCCACGTGGGTACTCTATCATCCCGAGATATCGGGGCATCCCAACCGTGGTCAGGGGAGGAGAAATAAACCTCGCCATACGAACTCGGGCGGCCTCCCTCGTTTCCTCGACTAGGTCCAAGGTTGCTTCTGAGCTGCAAAGAGTTGGAGCTGGCGTCGTGATGCTCGACTCTTGGAGAAGGAATCCCAATCTCCAGTGGGATGACAGCCTCCGTCCCGTATGTCAGGTTGAAAGGAGTCTCGCCGGTGGGGACACGGAACGTGGTCCGGTAAGCCCACAGGACATTGTATAGGTCTTCGACCCATTGTCCTTTGGATTTGTCGAGCCTGGCTTTGAGACCCTGCAAAATAGTACGGTTAGTTACCTCGGTTTCTCCGTTCGTCTGAGGGTGCGCGACCGAGGTGAAGCGATGGTCAATGCCAAGCTCGGAGCAGAACTCCCTGAAGTGGATGTTGTCGAATTGGCGACCGTTGTCAGAGATAAGGATGCGGGAAAGCCCGAATCTGCAGATAATGGACTTCCAGACGAAATTCCGCATCTTCTGCTCGGTGATCCGGGCGAGAGGCTCCGCTTCCACCCACTTTGTGAAATAGTCGATGGAGACGACCAGGAACTTTCTTTGCCCGGTGGCCAGTGGAAATGGCCCGAGGATGTCAATTCCCCACTGGGCAAAAGGCCAAGGGGAGCTGATAGAAGTCAAAGGAGCCGAGGGCCGGCGCTGAACATTGGCGTTCCTTTAGCACCGGTCACATCTTTGGACGAAGCCCATAGCATCCTTCTGGAGTGTCGGCCAATAGTATCCTTGGCGTAGAATTTTGTGGGCCAATGCTCGCCCTCCCAGATGATTCCCACAGATTCCTTCATGGACTTCGCGCATGGCGTAATCAGCCTCCGTTGGGCGGAGGCATCTGAGGAGGGGAGACGTGAAAGATCTCCGATAGAGCCTTCCCTCATATAGTATGTATTGGGTGGCGGAGCGCTTGATTCGGCGAGCCTCTCGTTCATCGGTGGGGAGGACTTCGTCTTGCAGGTAGCTGGTGAGTTCATCCATCCAGCTTGGCTCGAACTCAGTGCAGAGGGTCTGCTCAGGCTCGTCTGTACTGGGCCTTTGGAGATACTCCAGTACTACCGTTTTGGGAAGCTCGCTCATGCGAGAGGACGCCAGCTTTGATAGCTTGGTCGGCCCTGAGATTCTCCGACCTGGTAATATGTTGAATGTGAAAAGAATCCAGGATCGAGGTGAGATCCCGTACCTTCTGAAGATACTTCTGCATGGTCGGGTCTCTGGCTTCAAAGTCGCCCATAATTTGGTTGACGACGAGCTGAGAATCGCTGATGGCCTTTAAGTCCTTCACTCCTAGCTCTTTAGTTAGCTTGAGCCCGGCGACAAGCGCTTCGTACTCCGCCATATTATTGGAAGCGGGAAACTCGAGGCGCAAGGCTTGCTCGGCGACCACCCCCTCCGGGCCGGTGAGGATAAGTCCCGCTCCACTACCCCCCGAGTTTGAAGAGCCATCGACATGCAGAGTCCATGTCAAACTCGGGGTTGGCTCCGTTGGTGGCTCAGGCTCGAGCTCGGCCTCGTCCGGTATGATGCACTCGACTATAAAGTCTGCGAGCGCTTGTGCTTTGATCGCCGGTCTGGATCGGTACTCGAGGTCGAATTCCCCGAGCTCGATGGCCCATTTAGTGATTCGGCCCGCACGGTCTGATCTCTGCAAGATCTGCTTGACCGGCTGATCGGTCAGTACGGCCACTGTGTGGGCTTGGAAGTAGGGTCAGAGCCTTCGAGCTGAGATGACCAGAGCATAGACAGTCTTCTCCAGCTTGGAGTATCGGGTCTCGGCGTCCCTCAAGACCCGGCTGGTGTAATATACTGGCTTTTGGAGTTTACCCTCCTCTCGGACCAAGACCGAGCTTACCGCTACAGGGGAGACAGCTAGATATAGATAGAGAAGCTCTCCCTGTTGAGGCTTTGTGAGCAGGGGAGGGGAAGCCAGTAGATGCTTGAGCTCCTCAAAAGATTGCTGGCACTTGTCCGACCACAAAAAGTTCTTCGGCTTTTTGAAGGCTGCAAAGAATGGAAGGCAGCGCTCGGCCGAGCGGGAGATGAATCTCCCGAGGGCGGCGACTCGGCCTGTGAGCTGTTGTACCTCCTTGACCGTCCTGGGAGGCGCCATCTCTTGGAGGGCTCGGATCTTCTCTGGATTGGCCTCAATTCCTCATTGTGTAATGATGAAGCCGAGGAATTTGCCGGAGGTGACCCCGAATGCACATTTAGCTGGATTGAGCTTCATCTGGTACTTTCGGAGTGTGGAGAATGCTTCATTGAGGTCGGCTATGTGGTCTTGCGCCACCTTACTTTTCTCCAGCATGTCATCCACGTAGACCTCCATGTTTCGGCCTATTTGGTCTTTTGAAGATTCGGCTGACCAGCCCTTTGATAAGTTGCCCCGGCATTTTTTAAACCGAACGGCATCACTTTGTAGCAGTAAGTTCCTCCGTCGGTGATGAAGGCTGTCTTTTCCTCATCTTCTGGCGCCATGCGGATCTGGTTGTATCCGGAAAAGGCGTCCATGAATGCCAGCAGCTCGTGACCCGACGTGGAGTCCACGAGCTGGTCGATGCTGGAGAGTGGAAAGCTGTCCTTTGGGCAGGCTTTATTCAGGTCGGTGTAGTCCACGCACATACGCCACTTCCCGCTGGCTTTCCTTGACGAGGACCACGTTGGCGAGCCATTCCGGGTAGGGTATCTCCCGGATGAAGCCAGCTTCAAGGAGCTTGCCGACCTCCTCGGCTGCTGCTCGTTGTCGTTCAGGGGGCAGCGCCTCGTTTCTTTTGTCGCACGGGCTTGCTGGTTGGCTTCACTTGGAGCCGGTGGACCATGATCTCCGGGTCTATCCCCCGGCATGTCTGCAGCGACCATGCGAAGACATCCATATTGTCCCGTAGGAAGTTGACGAGGCGACTCCTCTCGTGTTCGCCAAGGCCAGAGCCGACCTGCACGGTTAGCTCGGGAAAGTTCTCTCGTAAGGGAACTTGAATTAACAACTCACCAGGCTCTACCCGCTCTTTCTGGGGGTTGACCCGTGCCTCCATAACTTCAGTTGAGGGCTGGTCAGTTGTTGGGGCAGGTACCTCGGCTGGTCGTCTTGCCTCGTGGGTCGCTAGGTAGCATCGCCTTGCACCATTTGGTCCCCTCGAACTTCACCGATTCCCTGGCTGGTGGGGAATCGCATCAGCAGGTGGTGAGTCGAGACCACTGCTCGGAGGGCGTTGAGTCCTGGCCTTCCAAGGATGGCGTTGTAAACCGAGGGCAGGCGAATTACAAGGAAGCTCATACCCATGGTACTTTCACAGGGGCGAGCCCGGCTGTGACCAGAAGGTCGATCTCGCCCTCTACTGGGACTGAATCCCAGTGAATCCAATCAACGGAGCATTCATCCTCCGTAGTTGCTCTTTTGTCATCCCCATTTTATAATAAGCACCAAAATACAAAACATTCGCCGAGCCTTCCATTATCGACCAAGATGCACTTTACATCAAATTTGTTTATGATCATGGAGAATGACCACGGCATCATCATGGGGAGTTTCGACTCCCTCTAGATCATCATCTGAGAAGGAGACGGCTTCAGAGGTGCGCGGGCGCTTCGAGGAGGCTTCTTCCCCTGAGGCCTCCCCAGCCGAGGTCCCGCCTCGGATAGTGTTGATGACGCCGGCGATGGGCCTGTTGGCATTTGAACCTTCAGGCTGTGCTGCTCCTTCGGCGGGCTTCTTCCCTTCACGCCAGCCTTGCACAAACCGATCGAGCACCCCTCGGCGGATGAGTGCTTCGATCTCATTTCGGAGCTGGTAACACTCCTCGGTATCATGGCCGTGATCCCGGTGGAAACGGCAAATACTTCCGGAGATCACGCCGGATTCTGGTGTCTGGCTTCGGAGGTGGGAGCCGGATGCAATCCCGGCTCTCAATCTCCATGAGGATTTCAGCCCGAGGAGCGTTAAGGGGAGTGTATTTTTCATACCTCTCCTCGGGTGCATGGGCTCGCAGTTGGAACTTCAGGCGGAGTGGTGACCTCTGCTGTGGCGGTCCCCTCAATCGGGGTGGACTCTTCGGGTGGGGCGGATTCTTAACTCGTCGCGGAGACGGACTTCTGGGCTGGCCGCGCTCCTCGCGGCGTCTCTTCTTGGGGTTCTGCTCGGTCCCGCCCCGCCTAACTGCCACGGCCTCTTCCGCCTTGGCGTACTTCGCGCCCGAGCGAACATTTCGGTGAGGTCCGAGGGGAAACTCTTCTCGATTGAGAAGAGGAACCTGTAAGACCGGGATCCAGTCTTCAGTGCTGACATTGCGATTGACTGGTCAAGCTCCCGGACCTCCCATGTTGCGGCGGTGAACCGGTCCAAATACTCCCTGAAGGACTCTCCCTCCTTTTGCTTAATGTCTAGGAGGGAGTCGGACGTCCGTCGCTGGGGCTGGCTGGCAGCAAAGTTGCCGGCAAACTGTCTGCCGAGCTGCTCAAAGGAGGGAGACAGTACTCGGCTTCAGCCGGTAAACCACAGCCGGGCTGGTCCTCGGAGTGTCGCCGGAAAAGCCTTGCACATCATGGCCTCCGAGGCTCCTTGTAGGGCCATTAAAATCCGGTAGCTTTCCAGGTGGTCAAGGGGATCAGCCTTGCCGTTATAGGGCTCCACCTGGGGCATCTTGAACCGTAGCGGAACCGGTTCATCTTCGATCTCCGGGGAGAAGGGGGACTTCGTAGTGAACTCGAAGTCGTCGTCACGTCCTAATTTTCTCCCGTGGAGTGCCTGGATTTGGCGCTCCAGCTTCTCGACCTTCTTGTCGAGTTCGTCATTCTGGAAGATCGCTGCAGCGGTTCGTTCGAGCGCAGGTTGCCCTGGAACCGACTCAGCTTCTGAAGGCTGTGGCCAGCCTCCGTAGCCCCTGGCTGGGTGCTCTCTCCAGAGGGAGGCCTGGACTTGGGAGTCCTGACCTCGAAGGGGAAGTCCGCTTGTAGGGGGCTCCGGTTGAACTGGAGCCGGAGGCGGCGGTGCCGTCGGGATGCCCCTGGGCTGCAGGCTTTGGACAGCGGTAGCCAGGGCCTGCACCTGTTGCACCAGGGCATCAAACTGCTCCGGCCGAACTTGATGAACTAGCTCAGCCGGAGGTGGTGAGTTTCGGACGGAATGCTCAGGGCTGGGTGGAGGACGTCGAGAGACGTTGGAAGCCCCTTTGCTTCTTAGCTTCATGGCAGCGAACTCGGGCCCTTCCTCTAGCGCCAACTGTTGCTGGAAATTGGACCCGGGGGCCGCCGCGAAGCTGGGGAAGGAGGAGCTCCGCCGCTGGGAGGGCGGACGGCAGTGCGCCGGCCGGCTGCGTCCTCCTGTGCCCTCCTGGGGTGTGTGAGAGAGCGGAGAGGAGAGTGCGTCCTGTCCTGTCCCGTCCTGCAAAAAAGAAGCCGGTGGCCGGGCTCCCCGGTGCCGGCCCTCCGATGCTTAAGTCAGAGGGGGCAAATATGTGGAGAGAGCAAGCCAGAGGGTGAAGAAGATGAAGAGGATATTGGGCTTAATTGTCTGTGCTGTTTACTTGTGTTCCGGTCCTTTTTCTCTCCCTTTTCTTTTCTCCCAGGCTCCCTTTTATAGAGGAATTTTATGTTGCCCGGGAGGTGACAGGGAGTTTGTCCTCTTTTGTAATAATTGGGCACGATTTGGCCCATTAATGGCATAGTGGAAAATAAGGCCGACTCAAACCGGAACCAGGGAGTTGTCACGGTCGATCGGATCTGTTGGAGTGGTTTGAACCGCCGGCCGTGGTAGGCCCGGGGTCCATAGATGGTAAGCGCATTTATTACCGAATGAACCGGCGGTCAGGGAGAGCCATACGCTTTGATGGTTCAGTGATCCGGAGATCGTCTTGAGCCGTGTTCATTAAATGACTGAGCGCATCGGAGACTCGAGGGAGTCTCATGCATTAATGGCAGGTCGTGCCAAATACCTGCGGAGATCTTATGCCTTGACGGCTTGGAGATAGCGGCAGGTTGTAGTGGAGTTGTCAAGTCCCTCAGGGGGTTAGGTAGGAGTTGAACATCTGGTCAAGGCAATCGGCTCGGCAGGAGTGCCGAGCCGAGCTGGTCGCCCAATGGGGCGCCCTATGGCGGGGTCGCTTCTAATGCTCCTGGTCGGCGCCCTTTGGTCGAGCGCCTTTATTTCGCGCGCTTTCCTCTCTGGTCAGCGCCTTCTAATCGAGCGCTTTTCTGGTCGGCGTCCTCTGATCGGCTCTTTCTAGCCGAGCATCCCTACTTGGTCGTTGGTTGGTCCGAGCGCCTCTTGGCGCTCCGGTCGGCACTCTTGGGCCGAGCATCTTTTCAGATCGGCGCTCTCTAGCCGAGCACCCCTCTAGTTGGTGCTCTTTGGTCGGCACTCTTTGGCCGAGCGCCTTTCCGATCGGCGCTTTTTGGCCGAGCGCCTCCGTGGCGGTATGACTTGGGGTTTTTCCCCAACAGCTCTCTTGCGCAATTTTTATTCGTTTATATTTATGAATCCGGGCCCTTTAAAATGTATTAGAGCCGAGTTGGTTTTATTGTTACAGTTAATGTGGTAAGTATAAAATTTGACATTGAGAAATTTAATGGTAAAAATAGTTTCTCTCTCTGGCAGAGGAGAATGAAAGATTCACTAATGCAATAGGATGTACACAAGGCATCATTGGGTGAAAAGAAAAGGCCAGAAAAATAATTTGATGGGAAATTTGAAGAGATGGACGAGAAGGCTGTTGGTGCTATCTAGCTTAATTTGTCAGATAAAGTTTTAAATAATGTGAATGATGTAGACAGCAATGGAGATTTGGCAAAAGCTAGGGAGCTTGTACATGATGAAAAATATGGCAAATAAGCTATATTTAAAGAAGCAATTATATATACTTTAGATGGAGAAGCACATAAGCTTTTTTATGCATCTATATGTGTTTAATGGCCTGATCATGCAGTTAGCGAATATAGATGTGAAAATTAAAGAATAAGATACAGCATTACTTCTTTTGGCTTCGTTATCTAGTTCCCACGATAATTTGGTTACAACCATGTTAATAGAAAGGAAACCCCTTTGTTGAAGGATGTTACATCTGCACTATTGCTCAATGAGAAGATGAAAAAATCAAAACCGTAGGCTCTTGTCAAAGAGAATAGGAGTAGGAGTAAAACAAAAAATCTAAGGATTGTGGTACATCCAAAGGTAGGTCAAAGCCAAAAGAAGGTAAAAGATGCTACCATTGTGGTAAAGAGGGGCATTTAAAACGAAACTATGGGTTCTTGAAGCGAGAGTAGACATAAGAGAAGAGTCAGAAGAAACCAGATGATAAAGCATTACAATGAATATGTATGTAGAAGAAGTGGTGGTTCTCACATTCGGAGGAGAAGAGTGCAATCATATTTTTGACCACGATGTTAAATCAGTTGTCGATTTTGCAGCTTTCCATCATTCCACTCCCACAAAGGAGTTCTTCACGTCGTACAAAGCAGAAGACTTTGGCTATGAGAGTATGGGTAATAGCGGTCTTGCATAGATTATGCAAATTAGTGATGTGTGTAGAAAGCCTAAAGTTAGGTGCACTCTGACTTTGAAGGATGTGAGATATGTTTCTAATTTGCATCCTAATTTGATTTTTGCTCTTGCTATGGATCATGTAGGCTTTGAGAATTATTTTGTTGATGAAAAATAGAAACTTACTAAAGGTTCGCTAGTAGTTGCAAAAAGAAGTGCTTCCTGTACACTTTACAAGACTCATGTTAAGGAGTGCACAAATGGATTATTTGTAGTTGAGGATGAGACCTCATTAAACTTGTGGCATAAGAGGTTAGCACACATGAGTAAGAAAGGGTTGCAGATTTTGGTAAACCTTTGAAGTATCTTTGTACTGATAACGGAGATGAATACTCTTCAAAAGAGTTTGACTAGTACTAGTAATAAAAAGGCATTAGACATAAGAAGATAGTTCCTGGCACCCTCCAGTACAATGGTGTGGCTGAGAGGATAAATCATACTACTATGGAAGTTAGATGCATTCTAAGGATAGATAAACTGCCAAAGTCATTCTAAGGTGAAGTTGTACATATTGATTGCTATCTAATTAATAGGTCTTCATCCATTCCTTTAAGTTTTGACATCCCTCATAGAGTGTAGATAGGACAGAAGGTCTCCCACTCTCATTTGAAGGTATTCGCTTGTAAAGCATTCGCACTTGTACCCAAGGAGCAAAGGTCAAAGATAAAATGACAAGACTATTTCGTGTATATTTCTAGGTTATGGAGATGCTAAGTTTGGTTGCAGGTTATAGGATATGGAAAAGAAGAAGATTATTAGAAGTTGAAAGTGTTGAGTAGGGAGAGCAACCCCCTCCACCCAAGATTGCCCTTCCACCAAAGATTGCAGAACCTCAGGTTAGGAGGTCTACTAGAGAGCACAAGCCACATACAAGGTACCTCAGTTCAAAGTATGTTTTGCTTATTGATAAGGAGTCAGAAAGTTTTCAGAAAGTTCAATCTCATGAGGATAAAAATAGTTGGATGAGAGCAATGTGGATGAGATAAATTCCTTGCAGAAGAATCACACTTATGAGTTGATTAAACTTCCTAAAGTTAGGAAAGAATTGTAGAACAAGTGAATATTCAAGCTAAAGAAGGATGGTGATAAGTTAGTGAGGAATACAGCTCGTTTAGTAGTGGAAGTCTTCAACTAGGAAGAAAAAGACTAATTTTGATGGGATCTTCTCTCCAATTGTGAAAATGAGCTTCATTAGAGTTGTTCTGGGCTTAGCAGCTAGGTTAGATCTTGAGCTCGAGTAGTTAGATGTAAATACTGCTTTTCTCCATGGTGACTTGGAGGAAGAGATCTACATGCACAGCTAGAAGATTTGAAGTTAAAGGGAAGGAGTACTTGGTTTGTGAATTGAAGAAAAGTCTTTATAGGTTGAACCAGGCACCAAGAGAGTGGTACAAAATGTTAAATTCATTCATGGTGGGTCATGGCTATACGAGAATAAATGCAAATCCCTATGTTTATGTCAGAACCATCTTTGGAGGTAACTTCATTATTTTGTTGTTGTATGCAGATAATATGCTTATTATGGGATAGGATGCTAAGATGATTGGCAAGATAAAAGAAGAGTTATTCTGATCCTTTGACATGAAGGATTTAGGTCGAGCACATCAGATTTTGGGTATCCAAATCATCCATGACAGGAAGCCAAAAAGTTGTGGTTGTCATAGGAAAGATATGCAGAGAAAGTGCTTGAGAGATTTAATATGAAGCATGCTAAGCCAGTTGGCACACTACTTACTAGTCACTTCAAGTTGAGCAATAAGTCTTGTCCATCCATTAAGAAAGAGAAAGAGAAGTGATCAGCTATTCCTTACTCCTCTATAGCTGGGAGTTTAATATATGCAATGGTTCGTACACGCCCAATATTGCTCATTGTTGCCCAGCTATGCATTCTAAGAGGAGGGTGAATAATGTTTTTTGAAAATTTAAATATAATGCAGCAGAATAAAAACTTGATAGGTGAATATTAATTTCAGCAACTAACTAATAAGTAAATATGCAAAAAATTCATACAAACAAATCAAACTTAATGGTTCGGTGCCAACTATGCACTTACTTTCACTCCCTAAGACACCCTTCTTAAAAAATTTTACTATCTTTCCATAATTACAGTCCAATTATTTTACACGGGCTCACAATCAACCCAGTTGATTTTTATTGGTAATCAACCAAAACCAACACTGATCCTATCCCCAAGCTCAACACAATTCAATTTATGATTTGGATGGACCTTTTTCTAAGTTTTGGTCCCTAAAATTTGTCAAAATAGAGTATAGAAAGTAATGTATAAAACACAATGAAGTACAACTCTTGAACAATAAAAACAAAGTAATAAATAGAGCTTGACTCAATTGGTGGGCTTTGATTGATCTTGAATGCACTTTCCCAACTCTTAGTTAAAGAGGATATGATTGCTCAACCCTCAGTAAATGCTCTTAAAAAATTTTCTCTTTAAAGCTCTCTTCTTTTTGCACTTCTTATTCTTTTTCTTTTTGTTCTACTTGTTCCCTTTGTTCTCTTAGTGTTCCTATATATTTATACCATTTGAAAGTGGTTGGGACACTCTCCTAGCGATTAGACAGCTTGAAAAGGCCGTTGTAAGATAAAAACAGTCATTCTGATTTACAAAAAAACTAGCCACTACTATTGTTAAGTGCAGAGGGGTCAATTTGATATTTTTAGGAGTTGACTCTTGATCTTCAAGGATCGACTCGAATTTGCTGTCATTTTTGTTGCACTCTATCTTTCTTTTGTGATCATTGTGGAGTCGGCTCTCTCACTTTACCGGTCGACTCGTCTAGTGATATGTGTTCACTCGATATTTTTAAGGATCGACTCATCAGTAAACTGAGTCTTACTACTTTTATTTTTTCACTGTGGTCATTCAGGGGTCGACTCGATTGTTTCTAGGATCGACTCTTGTTAGACTAGAGTCGACTCGTGTTCTTCATGGGTTGACTCACCACTACGATGAATTTTATAGCTTTTTGTTTATCTTTTTTATTTATTTATTTGTTCATTCATATATATATATATATATGCATTTATTTATTTATTTATTTATTTATTTTTCTTTTTTTTCTTTTTTTTCTTCTTTTCTTTTTTTTTCTTTTCTTCTCTTCTTTTTCTTTCCTTTTCTTCTTTTTTTCTTTTCTTTTTCTTTTCCTCTTCCCTTCTTCTCCTTTCTTCTCCTCCCGCAAGCCGGCGACGCCGGAAGGGGGCCGGGCCATGGCGGCTGCAGGAGGGGCCCCGGGAGGGGGCGGAGCCGCCGACGGCGGCAGCCGCGGCTGGCTAGCGGAGAACACCTTTCTTCCCACAAGGTCGGCGGCTCCGAAAAGGGGCCGGGCCGTAGAGGACGCCGGAGGAGGGCGGGCTGCGGCCGGCGACAGCCGCAGGAGGGGGCTTGTGAGGGGGCAGGGCGGGGGCAATCCTGGTGGCGCGGCCGCGGGAGAGGGCTTGGGAGGGGTGGGGCCGCGGGAGGGGGCTTGGGAGGAGGCGAGCCGGGGCCAGCGGCGGCCGAGGGGGCGGGGGCGGGCGTGGCGGCGCCTTCTGGAGGATGGGGAATTAATTACCCCCAAAGAAAAAAAAGAAAAAGGTAATTAAGCTTGGCAGACATTCCAGGGGCCTGCTATTTTTCTGACAGAACGTGAACGTAGTTTTAGCGTCTTTACCATTACATCATTACCAAGTACAGATGTCAATGTGCATCAAATCGTGGATTGAGGACGGTGAATGATCGTGATGACTCGGATTAACCCAATAATGGATCACGGAAACCCCTTTTGGTCCCAGTAGACTGCCGTGCAAAATTGCACTACCAAAAGCAGCAAAATATATCAACCGAAAGAAAGGAAGTTGCCGCAAAGTCTTGATGGTCGGAATTAACATCAAAAATTTCTTTTGAACATGCTGTGCGTACGAGCTATATATATAATTGCCGGTGATCCCAGGGACCCCGGGCACTCTCCTCTAATTCCTCCTCCAAAGTTAGGAAAGAAATAGTGCTGGGGGACCCAAAACCCTTTGCCCCTGCAGACGCCCGGGCATCCGGCCGATCCGTGCTCGCGCTTGCAGCAGCTTCCACCTTCCCCCTCGTGGAGGATTGCGGACCCAAGCATGGATCAAAAGATTGCGACATGCCACCTGTGGGTGCAGCAGTGGAGCCCGTGCTGGCGCTAAAGACACCAGAGGAGCTGGAACTGGAAGAACTGGGGCCATCCAGGATGCTGGGCGAGAGGAAAAGGCGCGCTTTCCGTCCGGTTAAGGGCCTCGCTGCCACCCCGGCCCCCTGGCCCGTGGATGATGTTGGCCACAAACCAAGATTGGGCACGCCGGCTTCTTCTTTCCGGCCAGCATGCAGTGATAGCCTGGCACCGAGAGCATTTGCCAGCTTCCCATCAAGCAGCTTCGCCTGCAGCGCACCGACAAGCCCCTCTGATGACTCGCCGCTGTGCTTCTCGAACGAGAAGGGTGGCATGTCCTCCAAGGGATGGTCATGACCCCCTGTGGCTCCAGCTCCAGAGGGGGTACTGGTGGAATCGAAGTTGGTGCGTGCATTGGCTCCACGGAGGGTTCGGGCAGCTTGGTCATATGCCCGTGCCGCGTCCTCGGCCGTGTCGAACGTTCCGAGCCACAGCCTGACCTTCTGCAACGAGTCCTTGATCTCCGCCACCCACCTTCCGGACGGCCTCTGCCGCACTCCGATGAACCTCTTCTGCTCTCCCGACACCTTCTTCCTCCGTTCTTTGAGACCACCATCGACCGTCCCGACCATGAGCGCTCCTGATCCTTCTTGCTCTCCCCGCACCCCTTTGGCTACCCAATGAAGCCACCACCACTTTCCGACATGATTCCAACGTCGAATCGATGAAAACTAGAGCTACAAGCAGCACTCTAATAGTAATGGCGCGGTGAGTGTGGACAAGGAGAAGGTGACAGGTGGGTCCCGTTCCAAGTTCCGATCAACTAAACGGCAAAGAAAATGTCAACAACTAATGCAGGCGACGTCGTTGGCGTCGATGCAAGCGATGACGAGGCCGTGGAATTCGGTGGAGCCCAGGGAAACAAAAGGCCGCCCTCCTGACATGGACAGAATCATACTGAATGAAAGGAAGATTGAAGGAACCACACGCAACCATAATGGCAAAGCCAGTCTTTCTATTCTCGGTGACATCATCATCGTCATCACCGTCCAAATGTTTTCCCATCATATATAGAGTTAGCCAGGCTTCACGGCGGGGTTGAGCAGACTTTCGGAACGGTATACTTGGAAAAAATTCAACTTAGGCGTTTAAGCCTGACATCAATATGACATCTCAATTGCATATCCAAAAGAAAATAGCTGGCCTGGTCAGACGTGCCTTGACCTTTTCCTGGCCATCCTGAGTGCTGATACATGGCAGCAGATAAAGGGAACAAATAGAGCGCCATCAAAATGACCATTACAGCATAGACTTTTACAGAAAAAAATGATCATTCCGGACGGAACGAGGAAATTAAAAAAAGTTAGAATAAACAATCAGGTCAAACCCCAATAAACCTAAGTTTTTCAATGATACCTTCAGAGCTGACCACAACCGACGTGATAAATCAACTAATCAGAGCTCGCCATGAAGCTTCCAATCAACTAGTTAAAACCTGCCACATGGTCAAGCTAAGAATTCCTTAAATTTTAAATTTTCTCCTTAGTTGGCGACACCTTGGCCACGATCACATGAGGTTTCCTTAACTGCATGGATGAGATGCGCGGAGCATGACGTGCGAACAAAATGCTTGTGCATGACCTTCAAAATATACGATGGGCTATCAAAGAAGGCCAATATGCACGCCCAAATCCCTCAGCAATGAGCACCGCCTCACCTATATAAACTAATCTTGGGGGATCCTCCAAATAAGAGCTCTCGAGCGCTCTTATGCCCTTATACTGTCACTCTGCCGCTCTTACAACACCTTCACTATTCCTTGAGAGTTTGTCTGACTTAGGCATTGACAGTTCCCCCATCGAACACTCTTCAGCAAGAGAACTTCTTCGTTTTTGCTATTTCATGTTGGATCCCGCGTCAAAGCGAAGGTCCAAGCATGGTCTCCTCTTCATAGCTCCATCTTGGGAGCAATCGATATTAAAACCATTGCCACCTGAGCGTATTGACCACCACCTCACCATCTTAGAGGCACATTGCGACCTTCGGCCGACCTCTATGATCTAAACAGCCAATCATTTGAGCTGTCCAACAACTCAGCCAGATCTGTGCCTTAGTTGAATTGATTTCCAATGACAACAGATTGATGCTAGAGGAAAGATCGTGATCCCACTATCGAAGGTTCTACCAGATGACAACGACTCACAACCATGAAGTCTCAAAAAGCATAGACAACACCCTCGACCGCCCAGCCAAATACGACTGTAGAATCGATAGCTCTCTATAGAGCCCTCGAAGGGCTCTGCCTCAATCAGAGTTGTAGGTGGCACCGGTGGTCACTACTAAGTAGTTTCAGCTGTTCGCACAGTAGATTCAGGCACTGACTACAATCATCCAGAATCTATAGTAGATAACTACCAACTAGCACCAACAACAGCGGGCCCGCAAGCCAAGCGATCATGAAGTCTCGATGCAACTGAGCCACCACTCCCCACTTTGAAGTCCAAGATGGACTCAACAGAGTCATAGTCCATCCTTGGAGCTCGAGAGTATAGCATAGAGTTCAAAGAATAAGAGGTAATCAAGATGAAGCATCTAGCTAGTGGTATCCCAACATGTCTATTTGCCAAAAATACACATAGGATTCGACAGCTTATGAAGAATCACTTCACTGATTTTAAGGTGGAAAGGGAAAAGGCTACTAAGAAGACGGCAGAGGTGGAACACTAGGCAATAGAGCTACCATCATATCATTCTAAGGATCTAAAGGGTACTAAGGAGTTCGCGCCAGATGACGAGGTGCAGATTCAAGCTGCCACCCTAGCAAGCCTAAATGAACAGTGGCAATGAAATGAGGTCACCAGGCACAAGCTCAGTTTTAGACCGAACCTTCTTTAGACTCTGATTCCAAGGACATCGCAGTAGATTTAGAGTTCAGAAGGATCTCCTCAGGTAGAGAGGTCATCCATAGAGGCGGCAGCCGATCAGCATCCATTCTTGAGGCTTTTGGCTGCAGGAAAGGAAGAAAGTCTTCTAAGGAGATGCCTCCAAGGGCCAATATTCATGACCTAGATCTACATACTTTCTCAAGCTGAGATTCCAAACAGTAGAGGATCGAGACCATGCTAGTGAAGGATAAGAAGGACATATGGAGAGCCATTACATCATGATTCTACTTCAGCCACATCTTAGCTAATGTAATAGACAATATGTACTATTAATCCACCATTGTTCCTATCCAGCATGCCAAATCAGATGTAGATCCATAAGGGCCGAAGAATATTTTTGGTGATCTTCTAAACAATAATAAGATGGAGCCGCAAAATTGGATAGCCTCCTACCAAAGTAAGTAAGACCCGAATGGGTTGATTGTGATGTGTCATGGTTAGACAGATCTCAGCAAATGAAGCATCTGCTGAGATTTTGACCCAATGACTAAATGTGGGTGGTTACTGTAACCACTTACGGAGAAGATTATGCTGCATTATCCTTGATGGTAGGATAACTTCATGGGTCTCACTCTCTGCCCCGAACGCGAACGCAAAAATCGAAATCCATCACCGGGTGTTTGAACAGGGGCCAAGAGGGAGAAACGAAGCTTGATCGTTCAGATTACTCATGGATCCAGGTACGCAACCCTATTATGGTACTATTTATGATCCTATTTACAGATGTTTTAACATGTGGTATCAGAGCCTGGTTCATTCTAGAACCAGATCATAGTTAAGGGTAGAACTAGATCATGGTAAAAGGCCCATTTTTGATAGTCCATCAAGCCATGGACAGTCCCCCACGGCCGCAGGGACTAGGCATTGGGATGGTCCGACCCTGTGACGGCCGGCCAAGCAACCAATCCCAATGCCGGATCCGTGTCGACTCTTGGCCATGGCTTCCATCCCATCCCAATGCCGGATCTAGCCGACATATGGCGCCGAGAGCCAACAAAGAATCCGGCGTAGCCGCCGGCCATGGCCTCACTCCCACCCGATAAAAAATAAATAAATAAATAAATAAAGGAGAAGAAAAACTTACCGGATGATCACCGTCGAGCGGCGGTTTCCTGTGGATGGCGCGATTGCCCCGGTAGTCGCCGTCGGGTGGCGTTGCATCCGGTGGCAGAGGGCATAAACGCCAATCGCCGCTCCTAAGGGCCGACGGGTTGGGTTCAGTGGAACCCCCACCCACCGGTGTTGCCCCTGCTGGTGTGCGACCGCCAGTGGGCTCGCCATCAGGCGGCGAGTCCACCGAAGGGGGGCGGCGCGCTCGCCGCCCGGAGATCGGAGGCAGGCAGGCTGGGTTCGGCGAAACCCTAGCCCGCCGCTAAAAGAGGAGGAAGACCCGTCTTCAGTTCTTTAAAAAAAATATTAATTTATGGCATAACGGGTTTCGGGTTTGGGTTTTCGACCCGAACCCGGAATCGGTAACCCGTCTGCATTTAAAAGGGGCATAACAGGCATAACGGGTTCGGGTTTTTGGGTTTCGACCCGAAACCCGAATTCGTTATGCCAATAAAAGGGGCATTTTTAGTTAAGCCCCTATGAAACATTTTATTTATACATACAGTGCTTCCAGAATGTTAAAAGAGATGAAAATGTTTCTGTGAAGTCCCTGTCAAATATTTTATTTATACTGAAATCCTTTGAGGGTTGTTAAAAGATGAAATTGTTTCTGTTAAGCCCCTGTAAAACATTTTATTTATTCTGATATCCTTCCAGGGCTATAAAAATCAAAATATTTTAGTTTAGTCCCTATAAAGCATATTATTTATGCAGAGGTCCTCAAAAATATGATAATATAGTCCATGTAGAATATATTATTTATGCAGAGGTCCTCAAAATATGATAATTTAGTCCCTGTAGAATATATTATTTATGCAGAGGTCCTTGTAGGGTAATGTGATAAAATTTTCTGTCTTTTATTCTACATTTTTGTATACTTGATAGCATGATATGACACATGTACTAATTGTGTAGATTAGTAAAATTTTTAAATACAAGTTTTATTTTAATTTGTCATATTATGAATTGTCAATTATGTGCAATGTCATTATTTTAATTTGATGTCTATATTATGAAATAGTTTGGTAGTTGCCAAAGTAACCCAACTAGAATGTTTAATAGACATCAAGTCATCAAATACTCTAATCCCAGGTATTAAGATAGTGACTTTGCAAATTATGACTTATAGTTTTTCAATCATGAGATATTATGGATTAGCCCAAAGGTGCACCACTTTCAAATGATTGATTTGCTGAGTTAGGATAATTAATGAGGATCCTTGATTTAATAGGTATTGGATGCTCAAAGGCAACAGACCTATTTGAATTTTGGACCTATATCATTAATTATTTCTAGGTGAATTGGGAATCACCATAATAGTAATTTAGTGTTTCATAATTACTACCCAAAGATGTATTATGGTAACACTGTTTATGTTATTCATCATTATTGCTAACTCAAAGTGTTAATGTTGTAAGCATTTTCTTATTGTTAATTTTCTTATTGCAGTATCTATTCCTATTTTGCTTCATTCGCAAGCTTCATCTGTTATGATCTATAATGGAACTAATTTCTCAGAGTGGAATGAACAAGTTCAGTTTCACCTAGGTGTTCTGGATCTTGATTTAGCACTCCGATCTGAGAAACCGGGTGATATTACTGATTCGAGCAGCTCGAAAGAAAGTTCTTTTCATAAGACTTGGAAAAGATCGAACAGATTGAGCATTATGTTTATGCGGATGAGTATAGCGAACAATATCAAGTCAACGCTTCCTGAATGTGACAGTGCTCAAGCATTATTGAAACTTGTGGAAGAACGTTTTCGATCTGCTGATAAGTCTCTGGCTGGAACATTAATGGCTAAGCTTACCACCATGAAATTTGATGGTACTTGTGGGATGCATGAGCATATCCTTGAAATGACAAATATAGCTGCTAAGCTGAAGGCTCTTGGGATGGATGTGAATGAATCCTTTTTAGTTCAATTTATTTTGAACTCCTTGCCTCCTCAATTTGAATCATTTCAAATTCACTATAACACTATTAAGGATAAGTGGAATGTGAATGAATTGACCAGTATGCTTGTTCAAGAGGAGACAAGACTTAAGCAACAAGGATATCATTCTATCAATCTTGTAAGTCATGGAGCCAAGAAGAAATGGAAGAAGCCAAGAAAGGGCATGAAGAATGGACCATCCAAGGGTAAAGAGCCTCATCATGATACCGAGGTTTATAAGAAGAAACAAAACAAAGATGGATGTCATTTTTGCAAGAAATTGGGACACTATCAGAAGGACTGCCATAAACGCAAGGCATGGTTTGAAAAGAAAGGTGAGCCTTTGGCTTATGTATGTTTTGAATCAAACCTTACTGAAGTTCCTTCTAATACTTGGTGGTTTGACTCTGGTTCTAATGTTCATGTTTCAAATACGATGCAGGGATTCCTTACAACCCAGATGCAAGATCCAAATGAGAGTTTTATCGTTTTGGGAAATGGGGTTAAAGTTTCTGTAACAGCTGTTGAAACTTATCGTTTGTTTTTAAATACTGGTTGTCATTTAGATTTGCTTCAGACTCTTTATGTTCCTTCTATTTCTAGAAATTTGATTTCTATTTCTAAACTTGATGTTGAAGGATATTTCTTTAAAATTAGAAATGGTAGTTTGCGTCTTTTCAAAGACAATGTCTTCATTGGTTCTGGTGTCTTGTGTGATGGTTTATATAAAGTAAATCTTGATAATCACTTTGCTGAAACTCTTATGACCTTGCATCGTAATATTGGAATCAAACGAAATCCGATAAATGAAAAATCTTCTAACTTGTGGCATAAAAGATTGGGTCATATATCTAAAGAAAGGTTAGAGAGATTAGTAAAGGATGGAATTTTGTCAAACTTAGACTTTACTGATCTTGGTATATGTGTGGATTGCATTAAGGGAAAGCAAACCAAACACACAAAGAAAGTTGCCACAAGAAGTGAAGAACTTCTTGAAATTATCCATTCAGACATTTGTGGGCCTTTTGACTCTCCATCATTTGGTGGAGAGAAGTATTTTATCACCTTTATTGATGATTTTTCACGTTATGGTTATGTCTATTTGTTGCATGAAAAATATCAGGCAGTGGATGTCCTAGAGGTATACATTACTGAGGTTGAAAGACAATTAGATAGAAAGGTGAAAATTGTCAGGTCTGATAGAGGTGGTGAATATTATGGTAGGTATGATGAAACAGGACAACACCCTGGCCCATTTGCTAAACTCTTAAAAAGCATGGCATACGTGCTCAATACACTATACCGGAAACGCCGCAGCAGAATGGAGTAGCTGAAAGGCGTAATCATACACTTATGGATATGGTTAGGAGTATGTTGAGTAATTTTCTGTCACCCATATCATTGTGGATGGAAGCCCTTAAGACCGCTGTATACATATTAAACCGGGTTCCTAGTAAGGCAGTTCCAAAAACTCCTTTTGAGTTATGGACAGGAAGGAAACCGAGTATAAGACACCTGCATGTTTGGGGTTGTCCAGCGGAGGCGAGAATTTATAATCCACATGAAAAGAAATTGGATTTTAGAACGATTAGTGGATACTTTATAGGTTATCCCGAAAAATTCAAAGGGTATAGGATTTACTGTCCTAACCATAGTACGAGAATTATAGAGACCGATAATGTCAAATTCATTGAGAATGGTGAAACCAGTGGGAGTGATAAACCACAAAATGTGAAAATTCAAGAAGTTAGGGTGCAAGTCCCTTTACCCATGACTTCTAAGAAAATTGTTGTTTCTACAGTTGTCACACAGTTTAATAACAATGAACAACAAATTAATGATCAAACTCCATAATGAAGTTATCACCACTGAACAAGTTGTAGAAGAACCACAAGGGATGACATTAAGGAGATCTCAAAGAGAAAGAAGATCTGCCATTCCAAATGATTATATGGTTTATCTACAAGAATTTGATTTTGATATAGGGACAAGAAAAGATCCGGTTTCTTTTAAACAAGCCATAAAAAGTGTTGATTCTACTAAATGGATTGATGCCATGAAAGATGAGTTGAAATCAATGGATCATAATGAAGTTTGGAATGTCGTTGATTTGCCCGAAGGTTGTAAGACGGTTGGGTGTAAGTGGGTCTTTAAGACCAAGCTCGACTCAAAGGGTAATGTTGAACGACATAAAGCCAGACTAGTGGCCAAAGGTTTCACTCAAAAAAAAAGGTATTGATTATAAAGAGACCTTTTCTTCTGTATCTAAAAAGGACTCATTTAGAATCATTATGGCTTTGGTTGCACATTATGATTTAGAGTTGCACCAAATGGATGTGAAAACTGCTTTTCTGAATGGGAGTTTAGATGAGAAGTCTATATGGACCAGCCCGAAGGTTTTCTATTAACGGGAAAAGAACACATGGTTTGCAAATTAAAGAAGTCAATATATGGTCTTAAACAAGCTTTCCGACAATGGTATCGCAAGTTCAATGATACCATCACTTCCTTCGATTTTAAGGAAAACACTGTTGATCGGTGTATATACCTGAAGGTCAGTGGGAGCAAGTTTATCTTTCTGGTCCTATATGTTGATGATATATTGCTTGCCAGTAGTGATCTTGGCTTATTATATGAAACTAAGGTTTTTCTCTCAAAGAACTTTGAAATGAAAGATATGAATGAGGCAACCTACGTGATAGGTATTGAAATATTTCGTGATTGATCACGTGGATTGTTAGGGTTGTCTCAAAAGGCATATATAGATAGAGTTCCTAGAGAGATTTGGTATGGAGAACTGTTCAGCTAGTGTTGTTCCAATTCAGAAAGGGGATAAATTTAGTCTCATGCAATGCCCATAGAATGAATTGGAACGTAAGCAGATGGAAAATATACCTTATGCTTCTGCAGTTGGTAGCTTAATGTATGCTCAGACCTGTACCAGACTAGACATCAGTTTTGCAGTTGGAATGCTGGGCAGATACCAAAGTAATCGAGGGATGGATCACTGGAAAGCTGCAAAGAACGTGATGAGATACTTGCAAGGAACAAAGAATTACATGCTTACATATAGAAAGTCAGATAGCCTTGAGGTGATTGGCTATTCAGATTCAGACTTTGCTGGATGTATGGATTGTAGAAAGTCAACGTTTGGCTATTTGTTCCTATTAGCTGGAGGAGCAATCTCATGAAAAAGTGCCAAACAGACAAGCACTGCTTCGTCCACCATGTGGAGAAGAGGGAACCTCATCGTCTATCCCTCAGTCTTTCTTCCCCATCCGGGAAGCCTTTTTCAGTCTCCTCTCTTATCCCACCAGAAAATAGGAAGCAGAATTTGTGGCATGCTTTGAGGCCACGGTTCATAGTTTGTAGCTGCGTAACTTTATCTCGGGACTTGGGATTGTCGACTCTATTGCCAGGCCGCTGAGAATCTTTTGTGACAATACTGCAGCCATCCATTTCTCCAGAAACGACAAATATTCTAATGGTGCCAAGCACATTGAACTTAAATATTTTGTTGTCAAGGAGGAAGTTCAGAAACAAAATGTGTCTATAGAAAATATGAGGACAGAGCACATGATTGCAGATCCTTTGACAAAAGGTTTACAGCTGAAGACTTTTAAAGAGCATATTGAAAGAATGGGTCTTAGTTGTAATCCATGATGTTAATTGAGGATTGTATTATATTTATTTCTTTGATACTTAGATATAATTGATTATGTTTCTGATTTTCTTGTTCTTCAAAGATATATGTACCTGTATGAGTTTGAATGTATGATCACATGAATTGTCTCTGACAAAGACATAATGTTTGACCATTATAGACACTTCTCATTTATGGACTGTGGTTAAATAATTTGCTAGTGTTGTAGTACTTGGAAGGAACTATGTCATTATGTTGATATGGAACCGTCTTGACTCGCATTAGTAAGTTGTTTAATTATGGTATTATGATGACCCAACTGACTGTGGATTGGAATGATGCGCGCCTAATGTTTATATCATTCTAACCAAATTATGGTCATATGGGCCAAGTGGGAGAATGTTGGATTTTGACCCACATGACTAAACGTGGGTGGTTACTATAACCACTTACGGAGAAGATTACGCTGCATTATCCTTGATGGTAGGATAACTTCATGGGTCTCACTCTCTGCCCAGAACGCGAACGCAAAAATCGGAATCCATCACCGGGTGTTTGAACAGGGGCCAAGAGGGAGAAACGAAGCTTGATCGTTCAGATTACTCATGGATCCAGGTACGCAACCCTATTATGGTTCTATTTATGATCCTATTTACAGATGTTTTAACAGCATCATCAACTTTCTAACCTACTATGATATAAAAACTTTCTTCTATAAATCGATTGATACTTTCGATTAGGTGCATAACATTCAGTACATCCTTAGATTGATAGAGGAGATGATTGATCAAGTAGAAAAATAGAATGTCATGCAGGTGGTCACTAATAATTTGCTTCAACATAGGGTTACCAGGAAGATCTTTATGGATTGGAAGCCACATGTATTTTGTACCCCATGTGCGGCATATTGCATTGATATTATGTCAATGGATATTGGAAAGACTTATAGAGTCAAGTAGATTGTGGAGCCTACCCAGTCAATCACATGGTTCATATGTAGTGTTCATTATTATTATTATTATTTAAATTTGGTGTAAACATCTAAAGCCCTTTCTAGTCTTGGATGTCGAAGTTATTTGATCCAAGTTTTTGTTTTCATGGATCGACTAGGTTTCATGCAACCCAGAATCAATATCCAAGACTAGCAATAGAAATGTAATCAACGAGCTTGTGGGGTTGTATAAGGACTCCCACTTAGGCAGGCGGATGCCTGTTTACGATGGAAGGAAAAGTTTGTACACTGCTGGTACTCTATCTTTTACATCGAAGAATTTTGTGGTAAAATTGCCCGAATCGGTTGAGACGGCAATGTTAGGTTGGTTAGGCTAATGTTTTCAAAACCCTTGCTTTGACTCGCGTCTTTCTGTGATGGTTTTAAATGGTTTATTGGTGAGTGATTGATGTTGGATGGCTATTTGGTCTGGCAGGGGAGAGAAGGAATACAATTGTGACGGTTAGGTTGGCTGGGCAGCCTGATCTCCACCATCTCCAACAGTTCTTATGTGGAAGGCAGATGTATGCCCCTCAAGAAACTATTCAAGTTCTTGACATGGTTCTGAGGGAATCACCTTCGACAAAGTTACTACTTTTTTACCCCGCCTCTCTTTCGCTTGTCTTGTCACGCCCCGGACCCGGATCCGTGACACGGCCGTGCTATTGCCGACTATCGCCCACAGTAGCACGCAGCCTCATACAGGGGTAACAGGTAGCCAAAAAGATTCAAACTTATATATATATATATATTAAAAGTTTGCAGTACAACCTTCAAGTTCGAATCCAAAAAAAAATACAGAGCTTCTATGCTATTCAAATGTACAAAAGTATATAAGCTTCTCCAAAAATACGAAGCTCAGTAACAAAATAAAAACATATCTGATGGCGATCACTGATGAGGATCTGAAAGAAAACGAAGCATAAACAGATGTGATCTACACGGCTCAGTAAGTAATCCTGCATAATCCTACCGGATCAACCAGTAGGCTAAACATGTAAATCAGGGTTTGAGAAGCTGACATGCATGTTTATCTAATAATCATCATGGCATAACATGTATGCAATTTAAACAAAGCAGTAGTGCAGATCACAAAAATTTTCATAAAATATGCATATCAAACCGTGCCCCCGGCATGCCGTGGTCTTTTTTTCTCTCGGATGCTACTGCGAAGTCAGACTCGACCACTGGCGGAGCCAGCTCAGTTACTATTCAGCCACTGGCGGGGCAGGCTCAGTTACTATTCAGCCACTGGCGGGGCAAGCTCAGTTACTATTCAGCCACTGGCGGGGCAGGCCCAATTACTATTCAGCCACTGGCGGGGCAGGCTCAGTTACTATTCAGCCACTGGCGGCTCAGTCATTCTCAGTAGCATCTTCGAGCCCATTATAGTGCCTCTGGGCTAGCTAAGACTTTATAAACTTACATGCATGATTAAAATATCAGTATCATCATGTCGCATACATAGCCATAGCTTTTGGGATCATGCAAGTTACTTATGCATTGTAACATATCATGAATGAAACATATATAAATGCTTGGGAAACATTAATAACATGGCATGATCCATAACAGGATTTGGACAGGTTACTTACTTTCTTCACAAATCATGTATGCAATTCAAATTGTATAAAAAAAAACACTGGTTCATCTTATAAAACGTAATACAAGATCTACGATAGGATTAAGACAGATTACTTACAGCAAATTCGTTATCCCAAGTTTCTTACGTCCTGGTGATGGATCCTGAGTCACCTAAAAACACATTATAATAAGCATATTATTTTCTTTTTACTTGTTTGGATCCTACCCGAAATTTAGCCCAAGTCTAATGTGTTCATATTGGAGCCTTGATTGGGTCCATATGGGTTAATTGGCCTTCTAATTGGTCATTAGGCTTAATCCCAAGTTTAATTGGGTCTGCTGGAATTAACTCCACTCAACTGGGTTCGGACCCAAATCAATTTGGGCCTAATTTGGTTCGGATTTGACCCAATTTGTAGTTTGGGCTCGTCCAGACTTAGCCCAATTAAATTGGGCTCGGGTTCAGGTTCAATTGGGTTCAGATCCCACTCAATCCCTCATCCGGGTTCACCCAACTAGATTGGGTCCGGTTTAATTGGGTTTACTTAACCCATTTCGATTTTTAGGCTTAACGGGTTGCAGGTTCGGATGTGGATCCGAACCCGATTCTGGCCCGTTAACCCACTCTTTTCTTTTCTCTTCTCTTTTTCTTTCTTTTCTTTTCTTTTTGTTTCTCTTTTTCTTTCTTTTTCTTCACCGTTTCTTCTTTTTTTTTCTTCTCCTTCCCGAAGCTTCCTTTCATCCCGATCTCCCATTCCTCCTCTCCTCTCCTCTTCGGCGAAGGGAGGTCGATGGTCTCCTCCTCACGGGGAGGGGGTCGGACCGCGATCGGCGACGCCCGCAGCCGAGCTCTCGGCTTCCTCGATCGAGCCCGCGGCCGAGCTCTCGGCTTCCCCGGCCGAGCCCGCGGCCGAGCTCTCGGCTTCCCCGGCCGAGCCCACACCGGCGACGCTCACGGCCGTACACGGGCAAGTCCCCTCCTCCTCTCCTTTTTCTCTCTCTCCTTGGTTCCGATCGGAAGCCCTAGCCATTTCGGCCGGTCCTCCGGCCTTCTTCTTCTCCTCCGGCCGGATCTACGGCCTCTTCCTCCTCTCTCTTTCTTTCTTTCTTTCTTTCTTCTTCCCTTCTTCCTTTTCTTTTCTTTGGTCCTTCCCTCCGGCACCACCGCCTCTTGCCGGAGAGGAGGCAGTGGTCCGGCCGGGGCTGGCGGCCTTGTGGCCACGCCGGTTGCCGGCTCAACCTGACTGGCGGCCCGGGGCTGCCCCCCGAGCCCTAGAGTAGCCGCAGCCGAGGCTGCGGTGCCCCGCAGGCGGCTCTCCCCGAGTGGTCATCGGGCCTGGCCTTGGGCCGCGGCCGTTCTCAGGCCGGTCCGAGGTCTATGGGTCCGGCCCGTGACCCTTCTCCCTTCTGTCGGTCTCCTCCTCTTTGTCCCATAGTTGAAACAGAGGGGAGAATACCCCACAGAGGGTTTCTCCACTCCCTAAAATTTTATTAAAAAGGGGCCTCTTACCTGGATTTTTTTTGCCGGTTACCGTTGGGCAGTTCTTCCTTCTCGGCAAAGTCCCTCCTTCTTCTCCTAGGGCTGTGGGGTACCTTCTGCTTCCAGCTCCAGGGCCAAGCTCTCTGGCACAGTAATTCCAGGGGGTTAGAGGTTTAGGGGGGTATATCAAAAATCAGGGTTAGCAGGTTTTAGGGCTATAAAAACTTGGCTTAGGATTTGACCCCAAGGAGAGGTGGCATCCTCTCCTTCCTCAGAGCCCCGGGAGCCACCAGCTGCCCTCCCCTTCCGGCCAGCTCACAGCTCGGCTGCCGAGGGAAGGAAGAGGTGGCGGTTTTCTGTTGTGCATGCTCTGTGGGGGGTCTCTCCGTTGGCCACCTGGTGGTACTATCCTTTCAGCCCTCGGGGAGATGGCAGCCTACTCTTCTTGGGCCTGCAAGGCCTGCTAACCCTTCCCTGGCCCAATACTATTTAACTGGGCCCTACAGTATTGGGCCCGGTCTGTATTGGGCCCGGACATTACATCCTTCCCCCCTTAAATAAATTTCGTCCTCGAAATTAGTCATACCTTAAGGTTCAGGCTTTAAAAGTATTCAACCATCGAGTCATCCTCGAGATCTCAGTTAGTCTTTCTCTCAGAGTACCTACTCCCAAGATTTCGACATAAAGAATTACGACATACAAAGTCATGGTATTTCAAAACTTAATCCCTTCCATCTATGATATAGGAGTTCCTTTGATCTCTTCCAAAAGAGGACTAATCTTCCCACCTTAGATTTTAAATGCTATAATCCTTGGCCCAAGAAATTAATTGCTTTCGATTAAGTCCACACAAGGATCGTAATCGGCTTAACAGAAATAGGTGAGAGCATTAGCATCAAATACTTTTCATAATCTATAATCCTCTTTCTTCTCAGATATATTTTCTTTTTATATAATAGTTTCATGCATAATTGTCATACAAATTTCATCCTCGAAGAATATAAAATCTTTCTTGTCCAAGCCTTAAACAACTTATGAATGAACCCTATCTTGCTATCAAAATAATTAACTTCAAACTAGAAGTATTATCCACCGTACTCAGTATCAAGTTAAACTTTCAAAATCACCTATATACTGATACACAAATAATCACAATGTACTTTAACATTCCATGGCTAGTACTCCACTTAATATCAGTCAAAATCTAATTTAATCATAATCCAAAATACAAATTACTCCATCGAGAAATCTCCAAAATAATTTATTCTTATTTTGGCATGGCTTGCTAGCATTCTAATTCAGAACACCAAAATCCTTAGTATTCTTAAATTTTGAATTCTAATACCATACCTGTCATAATCATGCCCCGAGAATGATTTTGTATTAGCCTTAACTTCTTTCTTTTTGTTGCTCATTGTCGTCTATCAAAATATTTATGTCAAGCAATTTTCGTGACTGACCGATGATGCAACCAATAAAATCTTTTCTTCCTTTCCAATTATACGGAATTTCACTAAATGAGATTTAACTACCCCTGTCCTTATTAAAATTTGAAATTTTTACTCATAATTAACCTATTGCTCTGATACCACTAGAATGTCACGCCCCGGACCCGGATCCGTGACACGGCCGTGCTATTGCCGACTATCGCCCACAGTAGCACGCAGCCTCATACAGGGGTAACAGGTAGCCAAAAGGATTCAAACTTATATATATATATTAAAAGTTTGCAGTACAACCTTCAAGTTTGAATCCAAAAAAAAATACAGAGCTTCTATGCTATTCAAATGTACAAAAGTATATAAGCTTCTCCAAAAATACGAAGCTCAGTAACAAAATAAAAACATATCTGATGGTGATCACTGATGAGGATCTGAAAGAAAACGAAGCATAAACAGATGTGAGCTACACGGCTCAGTAAGTAATCCTGCATAATCCTACCGGATCAACCAGTAGGCTAAACATGTAAATCAGGGTTTGAGAAGCTGACATGCATGTTTATCTAATAATCATCATGGCATAACATGTATGTAATTTAAACAAAGCAGTAGTGCAAATCACAAAAATTTTCATAAAATATGCATATCAAACCGTGCCCCCGGCATGCCGTGGTCTTTTTTTCTCTCGGATGCTACTGCGAAGTCAGACTCGACCACTGGCGGGGCCAGCTCAGTTACTATTCAGCCACTGGCGGGACAGGCTCAGTTACTATTCAGCCACTAGCGGGGCAAGCTCAGTTACTATTCAGCCACTGGCGGGGCAGGCCCAATTACTATTCAGCCACTGGCGGGGCAGGCTCAGTTACTATTCAGCCACTGGCGGCTCAGTCATTCTCAGTAGCATCTTCGAGCCCATTATAGTGCCTCTGGGCTAGCTAAGACTTTATAAACTTACATGCATGATTAAAATATCAGTATCATCATGTCGCATACATAGCCATAGCTTCTGGGATCATGCAAGTTACTTATGCATTGTAACATATCATGCATGAAACATATATAAATGCTTGGGAAACATTAATAACATGGCATGATCCATAACAGGATTTGGACAGGTTACTTACTTTCTTCATAAATCATGTATGCAATTCAAATTGTATAAAAAAAATACTTGTTCATCTTATAAAATGTAATACAAGATCTACGATAGGATTAAGACAGATTACTTACAGCAAATTCGTTATCCCAAGTTTCTTACGTCCTGGTGACGGATCCTGAGTCACCTAAAAACACATTATAATAAGCATATTATTTCCTTTTTACTTGTTTGGATCCTACCCGAAATTTAGCCCAAGTCTAATGTGTTCATATTGGAGCCTTGATTGGGTCCATATGGGTTAATTGGCCTTCTAATTAGTCATTAGGCTTAATCCCAAGTTTAATTGGGTCTGCTGGAATTAACTCCACTCAACTGGGTTCGGACCCAAATCAATTTGGGCCTAATTTGGTTCGGATTTGACCCAATTTGTAGTTTGGGCTCGTCCAGACTTAGCCCAATTAAATTGGGCTCGGGTTCAGGTTCAATTGGGTTCAGATCCCACTCAATCCCTCATCCGGGTTCACCCAACTAGATTGGGTCTAGTTTAATTGGGTTTACTTAACCCATTTCGATTTTTAGGCTTAACGGGTTGCGGGTTCGGATGTGGATCCGAACCCGATTCTGGCCCGTTAACCCACTCTTTTCTTTTCTCTTCTCTTTTTCTTTCTTTTCTTTTCTTTTTGTTTCTCTTTTTCTTTCTTTTTCTTCACCGTTTCTTCTTTTTTCTTCTTCTCCTTCCCGAAGCTTCCTTTCATCCCGATCTCCCATTCCTCCTCTCCTCTCCTCTCCGGCGAAGGGAGGTCGATGGTCTCCTCCTCACGGGGAGGGGGTCGGACCGCGATCGGCGACGCCCGCAGCCGAGCTCTCGGCTTCCTCGATTGAGCCCGCGGCCGAGCTCTCGGCTTCCCCGGCCGAGCCCGCGGCTGAGCTCTCGGCTTCCCCGGCCGAGCCCACACCGGCGACGCTCACGGCCGTACACGGGCAAGTCCCCTCCTCCTCTCCTTTTTCTCTCTCTCCTTGGTTCCGATCGGAAGCCCTAGCCATTTCGGCCGGTCCTCCGGCCTTCTTCTTCTCCTCCGGCCGGATCTACGGCCTCTTCCTCCTCTCTCTTTCTTTCTTTCTTTCTTTCTTCTTCCCTTCTTCCTTTTCTTTTCTTTGGTCCTTCCCTCCGGCACCACCGCCTCTTGCCGGAGAGGAGGCAGTGGTCCGGCCGGGGCAGGCGGCCTTGTGGCCACGCCGGTTGCCGGCTCAACCTGACCGGCGGCCCGGGGCTGCCCCCCGAGCCCTAGAGTAGCCGCAGCCGAGGCTGCGGTGCCTGCAGACAGCTCTCCCCGAGTGGTCATCGGGCCTGGCCTTGGGCCGCGGCCGTTCTCAGGCCGGTCCGAGGTCTATGGGTCCGGCCCGTGACCCTTCTCCCTTCTGCCGGTCTCCTCCTCTCTGTCCCATAGTTGAAACAGAGGGGAGAATACCCCACAGAGGGTTTCTCCACTCCCTAAAATTTTATTAAAAAGGGGCCTCTTACCTGGATTTTTTTTGCCGGTTACCGTTGGGCAGTTCTTCCTTCTCGGCAAAGTCCCTCCTTCTTCTCCTAGGGCTGTGGGGTACCTTCTGCTTCCAGCTCCAGGGCCAAGCTCTCTGGCACAGTAATTCCAGGGGGTTAGAGGTTTAGGGGGGGTATATCAAAAATCAGGGTTAGCAGGTTTTAGGGCTATAAAAACTTGGCTTAGGATTTGACCCCAAGGAGAGGTGGCATCCTCTCCTTCCTCAGAGCCCCGGGAGCCACCAGCTGCCCTCCCCTTCCGGCCAGCTCACAGCTCGGCTGCCGAGGGAAGGAAGAGGTGGCGGTTTTCTGTTGTGCATGCTCTGTGGGGGGTCTCTCCGTTGGCCACCTAGTGGTACTGTCCTTTCAGCCCTCGGGGAGATGGCAGCCTACTCTTCTTGGGCCTGCAAGGCCTGCTAACCCTTCCCTGGCCCAATACTATTTAACTGGGCCCTACAGTATTGGGCCCGGTCTGTATTGGGCCCGGACATTACATGTCTTGTACTTAAAAAAAAAAAAAAAGCGTTACAGTCATTTAGGACATCCATAATGAGCTTTCAACCTGTCCAAATTCATTTTCTACAGTTATATTGCTGTGTCAATATCATTCTTTTGGGTTCTGAACTGGATCCGACTCGAACACGAACCGGACTTGAATTTTTTGGATTGGATCCGAGTTATACATAGATCCGATCCGACCCGAATGACCTGTTGGGTTAAAAATTGTAGCCGTGGATCCGAATTAACCTGACCCGATCTTCTATTGAGTTCGTTCTTGGTCTAAAATTAGGAACCAAACAAGAAATTGGGTTGGGTCAGGGTTACTTATAACCCGGCCCGACCCGACCCATTTGCACCCCTAGTTGGAGAATCAAATGCTTCATTGCATGGTGTTTCGATAGCCGATCACATTGCAAAAGGATCGAGATTAGGCAATGAGCACAAAAAGCTGATATGGTTCTTAATGATAAGAAGACGAGACCCAGTCCAATGCAGCTGAAAGATTGATAAAACCAATGCCAAGGTTGAACGGAGTGGAGGGATGCAGAAAGTATAGCTCAGAACCTCATGACATGATAGGCTGCTCAGGATCATGCTGCTTCTTAGCATCTACATTGGATGGCTCAGATAACTTAATTTATTTGAACATACCCTTGCAAACCCACCGAACATGCTTGCCTGTCTGCACTTTGCTTCACTGTCCATGATCCCTTAGAAATATATGGAATGAGCTTAAACCTTAATTCCTATAAGCATTATCTCCTTTGATATAGCTTTCTAGTAGAGGAACATCTTCCACAGGGGTATCCATCATACAATATAAAGCAAGACTATATGTGGTTGATCTTGGTACCTGTATGTTTACAATGAAGAACTCCCTACCACCTTGTGCAGCATATTTCTGAACAATGACTAGTGCAACCACCAAGATCATCTTCATGCTTGCTAGGGTCTAGCCAATCAGCAGCTACCATGTACATCAAAGTACCATTGGCTTTAATCTTTTGATGGTATTGTAAGGAAGTTTTGCTATGAATCAAAAATGTTGAAGAACTTGTAGTAGCCCAACTACAAGCAGTAGTAAAGCTCGAGTCCTTTTGAAGTGTGGCTCCATAGCAACATGACACTGAATCTTCCATTGAGGCCTCCTGTAGATCCACATAACCCCTCTTCTGGGCAACGAGATCATGCAATCTTCTCAGGGGTACTGCAGCTACCTTATCGTCAGGGAAACCAAAGGTCTCTTT
This sequence comes from Phoenix dactylifera, assembly GCF_009389715.1. Classification (NCBI taxonomy): domain Eukaryota; kingdom Viridiplantae; phylum Streptophyta; class Magnoliopsida; order Arecales; family Arecaceae; genus Phoenix; species Phoenix dactylifera. The sequence continues at coordinate 12,728,658 of NC_052400.1, forward strand.
CCTTTCAGCTTCCTAGTTCGAAATTCCAATTTTCTTTCTTCATCACTAGCATCCAGATGTGCGGCAGCTCCTTGAAGCATTAGCGAACATATTTCTCCAAACGGTCACCAATTGCAAGGGCAATATCACGAAAGCATGAGAATATAGGAGGTTTGACAGACAGATCGAGCATGGAATTAGAGAGGTCCTTTGGAAGCTGACTCATGATACCATCACAAAAGGGAATAACCTTTTCATCCAAGGCATGACAGATGTCAGCAACTACACCAGCAAAGACACAGCAGACTTGATAATCCTCTGCAAATCGTTCTATATCAACCAACTGGTTTGATGGGGATATTGAAGTTCCAGTGCCATCAGAACGAAACACCATCAAAGGTTAAGATGAGCTGGCCCTATGTTGCAATGATGGCGTTGAAATCACATCTCCAGAAGTATGTATGGACAGCATTGAGGGTGCCAAGCTTGGAGAGATGCCTGAGGAGTTTGCAGTTGCTGAACTGTTGACTGGAAAATGGATGATATTGATGTTCTCCCTGGTGCACATAAGGTAGCAGCATGTCATGGTAGTCTAAAATGAATAATCTCTTTTGTTGGAGTTCCACTTGCATTGTTATTACTCTTTTTATTACCCGTTCAGTTAGTTCTTCAGTGATCCCTAATTTCGATGGGCCATAATCTTCTGGATCTAGTTTACTAACTATTGCAAGTTCCTTACCATGTGAAGTGAACTTAGAGTGGAAGATGTGATGCGACTAGTCTTCATCATCAGCTATCACAATCATATCCGGGCTGCAGCAGACCACTAAGGCTTCATCTCGATCAGCATGCACTAGCTCTTCCTTGCTCAGGCTTTCCTCATCCCACTTGATTGGCTGATCTCTTCCTCTTTTGCGTACAATTCTTCTTCCACTAAAGAGACGAGCTTTCTATTTGGACAGTCAACTGCTATTTGATATCGTTGGCACTTGAAATACTTACGAGGTTGAAGGCAACAATGTTGGAATGGCCGGGGCTACTAAGGATGCCCTGGTCCCTCTTTTGAGATGGTTGGGAGGTGTTGGCTTCGAAGAATGTCAATGTCTTCGATATGGAACTCTTCCAATTGAACGCTCCATTTCTATACCTTGGAAAGAGTGAATTACTTGTTCTTAGTTGTTGCTTCTTGATTTTTGTTGTGAATTGTATCACCTCGTTCAGCATCCAATAGGGTTGAAGTTACACGACTTGCTTGATTCCAAGATTCAATCCTCCAAGATATCGTGCTATGGTTTGCTCTTTGGGCTCCTTAATGTCGCATGTCATGAGGAGTTGCGCAAATTTTATTGGGTACTCTTGTACTATCATGTTGTGTGGCTAAAGATTGTGGAGCTTAAGGAATTTATTGTAGAGATAATCTTTATGAAGGAACTTATATTTAAGTTCATGATGCATCTTGTCCCACATTTGAATCTTTCCTTGTCCTTCAAACTCACATCATCGCTTCAAAATTTTCCACCAAATTGATGCATACATTTTGAGCTTGAGGGTGACTAGTTTGACACGTCGATCACTGGGGATTTCGTTGAGCTCGAAAATTCATTCAACAGTTTGAACCCAATCTACAAACTCGTCCGGTTGCAGTGCATCCTTCAAAGTAAGGGACATCTATTTTGATCCCGAATTCATGATGGTTCGATATTGTCTTCGTTCACATTTGTGTCGGGTATCTTCTTCGCTCGATGAAGATGCTTTTTTACTGTAGAATAGATTGAAAATTTTCACTTCTTCATAGGAATGTTCACTTTCATCATCAAAGGGATCTCTATCAATGTAGTAATTCGAACCCCCGGCAATGTCAGGTTCTCATTGCTCTTGTTGTCAAAGAAGCTAATTTTCATATTGGAGTTGTCGAAGCCGTCAACATAGGTCATCCACTTCAATATCACGCACATTTTATATACGTTCAAGATCAACATCTTGAAATCGTATTTTGAAACCAATTGACACCAGGGAGGTGTCGAACATGAATTAAAAACTCAAAAGAGAAAAGGTATATCGACACAATTGATTGTGGTGATGTAGAAACCCCAGTACAACACGTACGACACAAGGAAGATAGTAGATGGAAGAGGAGCAAGGGTAGATCACTTTCTTATAAGGCCGAGAAACACTACCTTGGTCGGCCACTCCAAGGATGCAACTGTGACATGCTCAATCCTAACCTTAGAAATCCACCAAATAGGAGGAGAGAGAAAATAGAGAGAAGGCAAGAGAAGAATAATTTCCATAATAAAATTTTTACTGCTCAAGGATCTTAAGGATGATTACAAGAGGAGCCCAGTAATGGATATTTATGGAGATTTTTTTTTTCGACTTTTCAATATAAAATTCTAAGTCCTACTCTAACTCGAAAAATCCTAACTACTAAATTCCCTAGTAATATTAAAAGTTCTAAAATAAAATTTATAAAATTTAAAAACTTTGTGAAATTAACTAACATCAGGACAAAAAAAATAACTAGTGGTCAGTCACATCCAAGGCCTGTGCAGTCAGGACCTGCGACCCATATGGTCGGATCTTGAGACTTGTACGGTCGAAATTTGCATTCCGTTCGGCCCGGACTTGCGACCTAGAGCTCCAGCATCAGCCATATTTCCAATTCCATCGTCTAAACATCCAGTAACGGCAAAAACTTCACAAACAAGTAGAAATATAGATGGCACAAGCAATTTGCACACGAGGGTCTGAAGAGCACGACTGTTTGTATTGTTTTGGTCCAGATTTCAACTCGCAAGCCCTGCTTATGCATTATTTGACGTTTTAAAGCACTCAATCTAATGCTTCCTCTGTGGATAGACTTTCTAAAGAGATGCTGAAACACTGGAGCATTAAGCAACAGAACGCATAACAATCAGAAATCCCAAAAGATATGGATAAACGCTAGAGCATTAACCAGCAATTCAAGTTCGGTATACCGAACTGAGTCAAAATTCGGAATCCAGTATCCGACCAAGAAGTTGTACATAGGAACTAGCAATAATACCAAAACAACAGGAGGGGGTGTTTCATTCCAAGATTAGAAGCAGATTTTAGTTTTTCATAGCAGACAAGTGGGCCAAAAAAAAAAAAAAAATTCCGAGTTCTAAGCCAGGAAGCACCATTTTGCGATGCACATCATCACTTCACTTGCCGAAGAGCAAGCTCATGATGCTTCTGAATACCTGGCCCCGCTTGCTGAGGTTCTCCCTGACCGCTTTCTCATCCGGCCACGAACCCTTTCCCCTTCATCCCTCCAGCAGCGCCCCTGGCGTCGTCCGTGCTGTCCCCCTTGACGTGCGCCTCGAACACGGCCAGGTAGGTGCCGGCGTTGGGCCGCATCCCCTTGCCGATCATCTCCAGCAGGTACTTCCGGGCCTCGGGGAGCTTGCCGTCCCTCGCGAGGCCCTTGATGAGGATGGTGTAGGTGTAGGCGTTGGGGGAGACGCCGGAGGCGAGCATGCGGTCGAAGGTGCGGAGGGCGTCCTTGGAGTGGCCGCCGGCGTTGGCATAGGCCTCGATGACGGCGGTGTGGGCGACGACGTCGGGCATCGAGCCCTTGTCCTTGATGACGGAGAAGAGCTCGAGGGCCTCGTGGGTGAGGCCGTCCTTGGACAGGGCGTCGAACATCTTGATGGCGTGGTTGGTGAGGCCCTCGGTGCGCATCTTGTGGAAGATCTCCTGGAGGTTGGACGGGTCGCTGGGCTCCTCGATCACCGGCTTCTTGCTGAAGGGATCGTAGGGTGGGGGAAGATTGCGGCTCTTGTCGTCGACCGTCGTCGTCTTCTTCTTCGACTTGGCGGTGGCGGTGGCGGTGCCGTCCTCGCCGTCATTCTCGTCGTCGGACCAGTCGAAGGAGGTGGTGGGGTTGGTCAAGCTGGAACCGGAGGAGGAAGAGGCGGCGAAGCCGCGGGCGGAGAGGGAGAGGGAGAGGGAGAGAGGAGGTATGGGCCTGGGGTTAGAGCAAGGGATTGGGAGGTTGCGGTGGAGGTAGTGGGGTTTTAGGAAGAGGAGAGGTGCGGAGAGAGAGAGAGAGGAGAACGAACGGAAGCGGCGAGAGGAAACGGTGAATAAGAGGAGGAGGTGATGGCAACTAGAGGAAGAGGACGAGAGGAGGGAACGAGGAAGAATTGCCACGGCTGCGCCAGTCCCCTGCCATGGACGGAGTCGCGTGGGCGTTTGGTGCAGTGATCAAACCGGATGACAGAGGGATTGGCAGAGGCAGAGAACCCACCTAGCTTTAAGTTACTCTCACCTGCCGCAACCGGACCTGTTGGGTTGTTAGGGTTTAGATGAGGCCCAAATTCATGGCATCATTTGAAAAAACAATAATAATAATAATAATAATTTATATTTTTTTTTAAAATTAGGGAGTAAATTATACTATAAAAATCTATGCTTATCGAGTTTATTTTTATCCAATACTTTAATTCATAACTTAGCAGAATGTTAGTCAAACTGTTAACTTTTAATTGGACCCAAATGCCACGTCAAAAAAAAAGAGAGAAAATAACCAAAATAACCTTACAAAATTTTTCTAAAATTTATGATTATTACACTTACACCCAATATTTTCTAAAAATCTATACTTACACCCATTTAAATTGACTGCATTAGTGAATCGTTTATCTATTATAAAAAGTCAAATTTACCTCTATAAGAAAATAAGGCTCTTCTTTCACTTTTCTAATTCTCGAAACTCTTCGAAGTATCATACCTTCAAGAGTCTTTCTTCTCTTAAGATTAAGTGTTTAGGGTTCTTTTCTACTTTGCCAACCCACCAAGAGTGTCCCTTCACGATGAGCGACCAATAGCAATCTTCTTTTCTAACCAACATCTGACGACAAACATCTTCTCGACCAGTCTCTATCCTTTCTGATCAAATTTTGTTCTTGTTTCTCCACCTACCATATCATAGAGATCATAATTGTCGGTGTATTATTTACTAATTTTGAATTCTACTTCTCCAATATTGTAGGCATGATTTCTTAATATTGTCATTGTGAATGAGGATTCCTATATCTACATACAGAGCTATACTAGCTCTAGTAGCCTATCATTAAAAAGATCCAAATCAATATGTGCGTGAGAACTCTTTTTTTTGGAGGGTGCATCAGTTGTGATTCTATAACCTAGCTTGGACCATGGACAAGTTGGCTCAAGCGATAAAATTCATGATGTTTGTTTCTTTCAGCAGAAAATTTTAGAGGCACCCACTTACTTGAGAGATGTAGATTATTTTTCTTTTGGCATATAGCTTTTTCTGATAATTCATCAAGAAAAAGCTCATACCCATAGAACCTCATAGCTGATCTCCTCCTTGGGTGGATGTTATATTACTTAAGGCTAGTTTGGTAATTTTTTTTCTTATGTGGCATTTAGGTTCGATTTACGTTAATGGTTTGGCTAACATTTTGTTAAGTTATGTGTTAAAGTGTTGGATAAAAACAAACCTCGAAGGATAAATGTAGATTTTTCAGACTATTGGATGCAAGTATAATTTATCTCTAATCTTAGGATTTTTTGTAATTTACTCATCACTTGGGGAAATTTTGACTTTTTATATGAGGTAAATGGATTCACTAATACCGTTAATATAACTGAATATAAATGTAGGCTTACAAACTAGTGGGTACAAGTGTAATAAACGTAAACCTCAAAAACAAATTTTGTAATTTACTCTAATAGTAATAATATTTTCTTAGAGTAGCCATCTGGAGCCGTATCTCTCTCTTCAGCATAAATTACCATCAAGACGTAATTCTTATAGTAGAAGCTATTAGCTTCTCAAAAACTAGGGTGATATTGGAAACTTTGAGCTGTCTCGGAATGGAAGGGATGTAAATTGCCACAATTTTCCTTTAGGCATTGGGTGTTTGACTATGAGAGGATTTCATGACTGTGATGCACACTGATCAAACAGTGTGTACATTCTTACTTCTGTATATAATGTTTTGACTATAGGGAAATTCATAAGTAACACACCACTTCTATACATATTTCTACATTTTAAAATAAGTGCTGGGTGGGTACCACCTCCCATTCTTATCAAAAAAATACACAGCGATCAAACATTGTCCGTCCACTTCAAGAGCTTGTTCCCCATGCCTATTAGATATCTCGGATGACATCTAACACTTAACGGAACTTCACCATTGACACATTTGGGGACAAGACAAGTTATTGATTTTGCTCCGTGATTCAGATAGATATGTTTTCTGGCATTCATCAGTTTTTGAAACGTAGCGCTGCTGTAATGGAGAGAGAGGTTGGGAGTGTATGATCTTCACTCTCCCCTGTAAACTGGACACTTTAGTAATTGCTGAGACCCACTTCATTAATTTTTAAAAGTAAACACAAATTAGTAAACCTGCACTCTGTTGCAAAAATAAACAGAAACATCAAATAAATACTAACCTTTCTAGGATAAACACAAACTCTTCAGGATAAATATCCACTCTATACCAATAAATAAAAATAATATAAAAATAGATAGAAACTCAACCCCCCACCTTTGGTCAGGTCAGAACTCACTTACGATAAATAGCAAGACGGAGGATAAATACAAAATTTGAAAACAATAAACATAAAATAGTTTAAAATAAATGTAAACCTTACAAGAGTAAACATAAATGGCCATGGATAAGCAAAAACCTGTGAGGTGTTCATTACCTTCATATGCTCCCCTCTAGAAATAAATAGAAACACCTAAAGTATAAACACTAACCAATTATCAATAAACATAAACACTCCCGAATAAACGCTTAATCTAGAATGATAAACAGAAACACTGCAAAAATATCCAAGACATCGGTCTCAAAAATTAATAAAGTGCTTTTCTTTGAAACTTGACGCTGGTACCCAGCAACTAATGTAGTGTTTTTTTTTTTGAAATAATAGAGAGAAAGGGGAAGAGTGTACAAGCGGCTCATTAATGCTTCCTTTTTTTCCTTAATAGCTTCCATTAACCTATTAACCAGGGTCCTTGTTACTTGGAGTTTGGTGCAGGGTTTGATAGCTTCGGAAGCAACCAAATTTGCTTCCAGATTTATTCGAATGGAGCGTAGTCTTTATCTCTCTCGCTTGCTCTCTCTCTATATATAAGTTTTTGTTATATATGCGAACAATCCTTCTCTTTCTTGCTTTTCTCACCCATCTTAAGTGATTCATTAACATATCAACTATCGAGAAGAAATAGAAACTAACTATATTTTACTCACTCTCATGTTGAATCTCCAAAATAAAAGAAAGAAAGAAAAAGAGTCTAATGGATGCCTCTCCCAGAAAACTATTACAATTCTCCATTAGCTATCTCAATAAATAGACTCTTTCTCATATTGATTGTCTACCAAGTATAGCATCCATCGATTTCAAAATGCCATAAAAGTAAAGGCAAGATAACTCATGTCGCTTAGCATCCTCTAACTCATCATATTTTAATTTTTAAAGAGAGTCTAGCATTAAGAACCCTCTCTCTCTCTCTCTCTCTCTCTCTCTCTCTCCTTTTCTCTCTCCAACATTTCTAATTTGTATTTTATTTTATAATCCTTTTTGTACATAATGATTTTCCAAAATGTATGTCAAGTGTCATAGTCCTATATTGATTAATAAAAATGGTGTCATATGGGTTTATTAGCCTGGTCCAATCCTCCTCCCAATAGTTTAAGCTTTTAGGCTGTAAGTTTGTAACAAATGGTATCAAAACCAACCCATTTTGTGTTACAACCTTTATTAGTTATATGGACCCCTCATCAAGGAATACTTGGATCAAGGAGGACGGGTAGGGATGAGTAGGACCTAAGCTATGAGTGGGCCACCCTCTCTCGAGTAAGAGCTAACCATGATGAGAGCATCATAATATTGGGTGGGGAAGATTGTCATAGTCCCACATTAACTAATAAAAAAGGTTTCGTATGAGTTTAGTATGGCCCAGTCTTTTCGATAACTTAAGTTTTTAGACTGTAATACATGACAAATAGTACCAGAGCTAGGCTTATTATGCGTCATAACTTTTATTAGTCAGGTGGGCCATTCACTGGAGGGCCAGTCCTCCTTCCAATAACTTAAGTTTTTAAGTTGTGAGTCTATGACAAGTGATATCAGAGTGAGACCCATTACGCATTATAATCTTTACTAGTTAGGTGGGCCCCTTATTGGAGAATATTAGGATCAAGGAGAACTTTGTAGGGTCAAGAAGGATCCAGGCAGTGGGTGGGTCTATTAATTGTATAGCATTCATCGATTTCAAAATGCCAAAAGTTAAGACAAGATAATCCATGCGTTGCTTAACATCCTCTAACTCATCATATTTTAAAGAGAGTCTAGCACTAAGAACCCTCCCTCTCTCTCAGTCCCTCTCTCTCTTTCTCCCTCTCCATCATTTCTAATTTGTATTTTATTTTATAATCTTTTTTGTACATAATAATTTTTCAAAATGTATGTCAAGTGTCATAGTCTTATATTGATTAATAAAAAGGGTGCTGTTGGGGGAAAAACCCCAAGTCATGCCATAACGGAGGCGCTCGGCCAAAGAGTGCCGACCGGAAAGGCGTCTGGCCAAAGAGCGCCGACTAGAGAGCTGCTCGGCCAAAGGATGCCGACCAGGAAGGCGCCCGACTAGAGGGCGCCGACCAGAGTGCGCGCCAAGAGGTGCTCAACCAAAATAAGCTGCTCGGTTAGAAAGTGCCGACCAAAGACAGCGCCGAGGCGCTCTGCTAGAAGGTGCTCGCCTAAAGGGCGCCGACCAGGAGTACTCAAAGCAGCCCCGCCACAGGGCGCCCCATTGGGCGACCAGCTCGGCTCGGCACCCTTGCCGAGCCGATGCCTTAACCAAATGTTCAACCTCCGCCTAAAGTCCAAGGGACTTGACAACTCCTACGGCTTGCGACCTGCCACTATCTCCAAGCCATCAAGGCATAAGATCTCCGCAGGCATTCGGCACGATCTGCCATTAATGCATGAGACTCCCTCAAGTCTCCGATGCACTCAGGCATTTAATGAACACGGCCCAAGACGATCTCCGGATCATTGAACCATCAGAGCGCATGGCTCTACCTGACCGCCGGTTCATTCGGTAATAAATGCACTTACCATCCACAGACCCCAGGCCCGCCACGGCCGGCGGTTCAACCACTCCAACAGGTCCGATCGACCGTGACAACTTCCTGATTCCGGTCTGATTCGGCCCCATTCTCCACTACGCCATAAATGGGCCAAATCGTGCCCCATTTATTACGGACAGGGACAAATCCCCCGGTCACCTCCCAGGTAACGTAATCCCCTCCTATAAAAGGGAACCTGGGAGAACCAGGGGGGACGACAACAAAAACGGAAACAGACCCCCGGGACTGAACCCTCCGGAAAGCACAGACACAATTGATGACATCATCCCTTTCATCTTCTTGATCTTATCCAGATATCCTCTGTGTCTTCTCCACACACTTCCTCTCCCCCGCTCTCTCCACATACTTGCCCCCTCTGACTTAGGCATCGGAGGGCCGGCGCCGGGGAGCCCGGCCACCGGTTTTCTTGCAGGACTTACGCCCCGCAGGAGGACGCCACCCGCCGGCACGCCATCGACCACCGCTCCTACGGCGGACTTGCACCCCTCCAGGAGGACGCCACCAGCCGGCGCACGGTCATCCACCGTCCCTGCGGCGGAGCCCCTCCTTCCCCTGGCTTCGTGACGGCCCCCGGGTCCAATTTCCAGCAACAGTTGGCGCTAGAGGAAGGGCCCGAGTTCGCTGCCATGAAGCTAAGAAGCAAAGGGGCTTCCAATGCCTCTCGACGTCCTCCACCCAGTCCTGAGCATTCCGTCCGGAACTCACCACCTCCGGCTGAGTCAGTTCATCAAGTTCGGCCGGAGCAGTTTGATGCCCTGGTGCAACAAGTGCAAGCCTTGGCTACCGCTGTCCAAAGCTTGCAACCCAGGGGCATCCCAACGGCACCGCCTCCTCCGGCTCCAGTTCAACCGGAGCCCCCTACAAGCGGGTTTCCCCTTCGAGTATCATGCTCCAAGTCCCAAACGCTCAGTCCAAAATTCACCATCAAGATCTCCGGTAGATCAAGTTCCACAAGTCCAACTCGAGCACTTCGATGCGCTTGTGCAGCAAGTCCAAGCGCTAGCTATTTGCAGCCCAAAGCCTGCAACAAGTGGAGGCCCCTCCTGTGCCGCCTCCACGGAATCATGTTAAGCAGAGGAAGAAACTTTCTCCTGACTCCCGAGCCATCTCGAATCAGGCATGGCTCTCGCTGCAACGACGTATGTGGGGGCAACCAGTGAGAAGTAGTAGTCCAAGTCTCGCGTCAACGAGTTGGGGGGAAAGAGAAATAAAAGCTGAGGTCTGGAGAAGGAAAGTTATGGAGCTTTAAAATGGGATTGTAAGCCTCTGTGACAAAGGGTACAGCCCCATTAAATCCCATTATCCTTCCAAGTCTTCTGTCTTCCGGCAGCAAGCAAGAAACCAGCATGTACTCCCTCCTTACGGGCGTAAGTCCTTGGGACGGCACCCGCGACATTGCTCCCCTTTCAGAGCATCGCCATCACTGAAGCCCCCGTCGAGCTCATGCAGACTGAGCTCAGAAACCCGAGCGCAAAACACCTAAAAAATCAAGCCAAAGAAGGCCGGTGCCGAACCAAGTCCTGAGGGACTTCGAAGCTCGAGAGCTATCAAAATATCTCCAAAAGGTACAGGACGCCACTTTGGCTTCAAATAAATTCAATATTTTATCTATTTTCAGGTTAGCCAACGAGCTCGGCTCGTTCTCCTACCCTGACCACGGTCAGGATGCCCTGAGACGTCAGGATGCCCCAATATATTGGGATGCCCTGCCACAACGGGATGCCCCGATTCGTCGGGATGGCCCGAGACGTCGGGGTGCGGTCTTAAGTGACCAGACGAGCTCGGCTCGTTCTCCATCGGCTTCCACCGTCGAGCTCGGCTCGTGCTCCCCGACTATGAGTTAGCGGTCCTCTCTGACCGGACGAGCTCGGCTCGTGCTCCATCGGCTATGAGTTAGCGGTCCTCTCTGACCGGACGAGCTCGGCTCGTGCTCCATCGGCTTCCACCGTCGAGCTCGGCTCGTGCTCCCCGACTATGAGTTAGCGGTCCTCTCTGACCGGACGAGCTCGGCTCGTGCTCCATCGGCTTCCACCGTCGAGCTCGGCTCGTGCTCCCCGACTATGAGTTAGCGGTCCTCTCTGACCGGACGAGCTCGGCTCGTGCTCCATCGGCTTCCACCGTCGAGCTCGGCTCGTGCTCCCCGACTATGAGTTAGCGGTCCTCTCTGACCGGACGAGCTCGGCTCGTGCTCCATCGGCTATGAGTTAGCGGTCCTCTCTGACCGGACGAGCTCGGCTCGTGCTCCTACCCTGACCACGGATAGGATGCCCCGAGACGTCGGGATGCCCCGGCTATAGGGATGCTCGAGACATCGAGATGAGTAGCGGTCCTCTCTGACCGGACGAGCTCGGCTCGTGCTCCATCGTCTTCAGCCAACGAGCTCAGCCCGCTCTTCTATTTTTGGATTTCTCTGCCGACGTCCCCAAAGAACGGAGTCCGAGCAGAGAAGCGTCTTCAGTCGCCTCGGCGCAAGGACGCACACGGTACAAGGTACCCATTCATTTAATGTCTTTACATTATTTTATTCTTGGACTTTTCTCTGCCGACGTCCCCAAAGAACGGAGTCCGAGCAGAGAAGCGTCTTCAGTCGCCTCGGCGCAAGGACGCACACGGTACAAGGTACCCATTCATTTAATGTCTTTACATTATTTTATTCTTGGACTTTTCTCTGCCGACGTCCCCAAAGAACGGAGTCCGAGCAGAGAAGCGTCTTCAGTCGCCTCGGCGCAAGGACGCACACGGTACAAGGTATCCATTCATTTAATGTCTTTACATTCTCATTTATCTTTACTTGGATTCTTCTCTGCCGACGTCCCCAAAGAACGGACTCCGAGCAGAAAAAGCGTCTTCAGTCGCCTTGGTGTAAGAACGCTCACAGCACCAGGACGATCGATGACTGAACTACTTCCTTCGCCCGAGCCAAAAAGCAGCTCGGACTCGGAAGTCGGGGGGTAGTGTTGGGGGAAAAACCCCAAGTCATGCCATAACAGAGGCGCTCGGCCAAAGAGTGCCGACCGGAAAGGCGTCTGGCCAAAGAGCGCCGACCAGAGAGCTGCTCGGCCAAAGGATGCCGACCAGGAAGGCGCCCGACTAGAGGGCGCCGACCAGAGTGCGCGCCAAGAGGTGCTCAACCAAAATAAGCTGCTCGGTTAGAAAGTGCCGACCAAAGACAGCGCCGAGGCGCTCTGCTAGAAGGTGCTCGCCTAAAGGGCGCCGACCAGGAGTACTCAAAGCAGCCCCGCCACAGGGCGCCCCATTGGGCGACCAGCTCGGCTCGGCACCCTTGCCGAGCCGATGCCTTAACCAAATGTTCAACCTCCGCCTAAAGTCCAAAGGACTTGACAACTCCTACGGCTTGCGACCTGCCACTATCTCCAAGCCATCAAGGCATAAGATCTCCGCAGGCATTCGGCACGATCTGCCATTAATGTATGAGACTCCCTCAAGTCTCCGATGCACTCAGGCATTTAATGAACACGGCCCAAGACGATCTCCGGATCATTGAACCATCAGAGCGCATGGCTCTACCTGACCGCCGGTTCATTCGGTAATAAATGCACTTACCATCCACAGACCCCAGGCCCGCCACGGCCGGCGGTTCAACCACTCCAACAGGTCCGATCGACCGTGACAACTCCCTGGTTCCGGTCTGATTCGGCCCCATTCTCCACTACGCCATAAATGGGCCAAATCGTGCCCCATTTTTTACGGACAGGGACAAATCCCCCGGTCACCTCCCAGGTAACGTAATTCCCTCCTATAAAAGGGAACCTGGGAGAACCAAGGAGGGGGACGACAACAAAAACGGAAACAGACCCCCGGGACTGAACCCTCCGGGAAGCACAGATACAATTGATGACATCATCCCTTTCATCTTCTTGATCTTATCCAGATATCCTCTGTGTCTTCTCCACACACTTCCTCTCCCCCGCTCTCTCCACATACTTGCCCCCTCTGACTTAGGCATCGGAGGGCCGGCGCCGGGGAGCCCGGCCACCGGCTTTTTTGCAGGACAGGACAGGACTGGACGGACCACCCCTCTTCGGACTTGCACACCCCCCGCGGCGGAGGACGCAGCCGGCCGGCGCACCGCCGTCCGCCTCCTGCAGCAGCGGAGCTCCTCCTTCTCCGGCTTCGCGGCGGCCCCCGGGTCCAATTTCCAGCAACAGGTGCCATATGGTTTTATTAGCCTAGTCCAATCCTTCTCCTAATAGCTTAAGTTTTTGGGTTGTGAGTTTGTAACAAATGGTATCAAAGCCAAGCCCATTATGTGTCACAACCTTTATTAGTTATATGGACCCCTCACCAAAGGATACTTAGATCGAGGAGGACTGGTAGGGAAGAGTAGGAGCCAAGTCATGAGTGGGGTACCCTCTCTCGAGTAAGAGCTAACCATGATGAGTGCATTATGAGATTGGGTGGAAAAGATTGTCATAGTTCCATATTGACTAATAAAAGGGGTTTCACATGAGTTTAGTTTAGGCGAGTCCTCCTCCCGATAACTTAAGTTTTTAGGCTGTGATCCATGACAAGTAATATCAGAGTTAGGCTTATTATGTGTCTCAACTTTTAATAGTCAGGTAGGCCCTTCACTGGAGGGACCTCTCTCTCCATCTTTTCTAATTTGTATTTTAAAAGATCAATAGGCATGGAGAGAGACAAATTATTAAAACAAGTTATGTTTTTAATTATTATGTTTTTAAAACATTAGTCATAAATATATAAGATAATATAAAAAAAATCATGTCCTGGATTCTTTGAGAGGATGGGGCTTAAGCCCACCATACGGTCACCAACAACAGATATCCAATCTCTATGCTAGAAATCCCATATAAAGGTTCAATGTGGTACAAATAAAATTGATTGAGTGATCATATTAAGGTATTTCTTCGAAGAATATCTCTTTTCCATCCTTATGATGAGTACTCATATTAGTTAAAACATTAAGTCATTATCTTAACAGCTCCAACGCATGAAGTTTGCAAGAGTACTAGCTTACAAATTTTTTTTGGAGAACTCTCCTTTGTGAGAATCATCATAAAGGCTCCTAGGAGCTGATTTTGTTCTAATTTTAACTTGAAACAAACTTGCCTAATAAGGTTGTTTATTTGAGTTTTTGGGTTGACATAGACCTAGGATCACCTCTATAGGTTTTTTTTCTCAATTTTTTTAAAAATATATTACCAAAAAAGGAATTTAAAATTGCTATATTTTCACATATTAATTGAATAGGAGAGATAAAACCCAACTTCTCAAAATTTAGGAAAAATAAAGCATGTCATGTGTTGAATTTCGATGTGACTCGACTCTTCTTCCTAGTCACATAGGAGAAAGTGTATCTTCTATAGAATTCTACCTAAATATTTTTTTTTAATAGTTATTTAAAGTTCTTTTTGATTAGAATTAAGCTTTTATAATGACAGAGATTTATAGATTGAAAAATATAAATTAATATATATTATTCTTAGAATAAAAATACTTTTGTAGAAAAATTTCTTAGCAGAACACATGCAATTAGCTATGGAAACAGAAAACTTTGAAATAAATTTAACAAATGGAACAGATCAGGATATCTTATATCTACATAAAAGAGCGGGTTATTTCACCAAACCGGTGAGCGCTAGAAATTGAATCGGTGTATGCTCAGACCGTTATGGGGGGGTCAAAACCTTGGCTCACAATTGGGATTGTGGTTTGGCCGCGCGACTTTTGTCTCCCCTCCCACGACCCATCGCCAGCCAGCGCGAGCTCTTCCTCCGCGGACGACGGACCGTGACGGCGGAATACGGTCAGCGGCACTAGGTCCCTCTGCTCTTCTCGCTTGTTAAAACATGTCTGATGTGCTCCTTTGCGCCTCCCGCGATCTAAATTTTGGGTTCTTCTCCGATCCCTATACTGCGAACGGCCATCTCCTCGGTCGATCGATGGATTATAGGGTCTCAGTTTCGATCATTAGTAGAATTTACTTTGTTTCGATTGTTTCTGTTATGGAAATTTAGATCGATCAATGTGTCTGTAAATCCTGTCGCTTCGATTTCGTTTTGGGATCTTTTGATCGTTTTGTTTTTTCGCGATATATTTACGTTTACGTTTTTCATAAAAAAAAATTACTAACGGGGATCATGGAATCCAGTAATTGTGTAATCATCTTGCAGTTTAAGGATCATGGGATTTTTATGATACTTTTTTTTTTTTATCATAGTTGTCGCCCTTTTTTAAAAGTTGAACTAAATATGATGATATTATGATGCCATGCATTACTATAATGCCGTGTGATGATAGAGAGTGCTAAAAGTCATTAGATAAAATGCTCACAATTTTTTTTTTGTGCTGTTTTTTTAATATATTATTTATATTTTTTGATTAATTTTTTATATATAAATAGTTGATAATTCATATATTTATTGTATCACTATAATGTCGCATTTCAATTCTGATTGATCTGATGGCTGAACTGGTGATCCTTGATCTGATCCCTTTTGTGGTTCAATCAATGATCTCTGTTTCAAAACATTGGATTTTGCTACATTATGGATCTGACATTGTTCGCACAAAATAATCTAGGATAGATGGAAGCAAAATGTGTTGTTAAAGTCCAGTTTTCCTGAAGTGAAACTTGTGTTAGGGAGTGTTTGCTAGCTACTAAATTTCCTAGGCTGTATTATTTGGACTGGAATCATGATGTTGCAGCGACACCTCGGCGATGTGGTGCTTATCAAAGGGTTTTTGGGAGCCAAAGTTCAGAAGAATGGTAGATGGATATTTGTTAATCGAGCTGAATAAATTGCTGACAGTTTTGTGTTAGGTTTTGGAGAATTAGCATAGATAGCTTGTGTTTCTGTTAATTATTTGTTTCTTACCCATGATATATGTGGTGGACTCACTAACTAACTGCTGGGATCTTTTCAAATTAATCATGTAGTGGTGATCAGGCTGCCATATGCACAACATGTTGCTATGGAACTTGTTCTTCATGAAAGGGTGCTTTTAACCACTGATTTGTTCCTCTGTAGGAGCTACCATCAAACTCTTGTATGCTGTTTCTATCACTGTTTCATGAATTAGTTTAGTTGTAGTTGATGCTCAAGGTGGGTTGTTTGAAGATCGTTGATTGGAGTGCAGAGACTATTGATAGTGCTGTCAGATTTCCTGTAGGAAGGGCTGTCAAAGTTGGTTTCAGAATTATGGTAAAGAGTTCCTATTCAATGTCCTGTCTGTGTGATTACAGTTGCATCCATTAGTGTCCTTCTGCTTTATGTGGCAATTTAAATGATGGCAACTTCATTGGAGTTGGCTACGTGATTCTGTCATCCATTCTTCATTGCACATTAGGATGTTGACTAATGGGCCTCACATATTGAATTGAGAACCTTAAATGATTGAGGCTTTTGAGCCTTAATTGGCTCATTTTCTCCAATTGCCGATCAAAACCTGTGCCACCTAGCCCATAAGCTTTCTTTTCATCACTTCCTTCTACAATGCAGATAAAGTCAAATGGAGACATAGATATTGATAGCACGAAGGTGTTGACTTGAAAAGATAATTCTCTTCTTAGATGTAGCTTCATAGAAATCTAAGCGTTCCATATCTAACCTTAACAAACAACTTTATTGTTGCCGCAGAATCTGATCCGTCTATGGAGGCTTGGAGGGCGATAGTCTATCTGCAGAGAGATGCCGATCTGTACACAAAGAAAGAAGAGAAAGGCTTGCTAGATTGGCTTCGACTGGGCCCTCCGATGCCTAAGTCAGAGAGGGCTTTGGAATAGTAACTAAAACTAGAAAATATGAAGGAAAAGATTAGTGTATAGTATTGTCTTTTCTAGTCGGCCTCCTTTGGTCGGCCTTTTCACCTCGTCCTCGGATTTTGTGGCCGCAGAAACTGGTCCGACTATAGAGGTTTGGAGGGTGACATCTATCTGCAGAGAGATGCTGAGCTGTACACAAAGGAAGAAGAGAAAGGCTTGTCGAATTGGCCCTGGCTAGGCCCTTCGATGCCTAAGTTAGAGAAGGCTTTGGAGTAGCAACAAAAAATAAAAAATATGAAGGAAAAGATTAGTATATAGTATTATCTTCTTCTAGTCGGCCTTCTTATCTCGGCCTTTTCACCTCGGCCTGAGACTTCACCTCGGCCTGAGACTTCACCTCGGCCTCAAGCTTCACCCCTGCCTGGGGCTTCACCCCGGCCGGGACTTCACCCCGGCCTCGGTATTCACCCTGGCCTAGGACTTCACCCCGGCCTTGTTCTTCACCTCGGCCTCGGTCTTCTCATAGATATGCTAGTCTGTCAAAAAGAAAGAGAGTAGAATGGTAGATAAGAGGTTGAGAGTCTCTTACCATAAGAGCTTTGAGCTAGAGATTCCCTAGCTATGAGAGCTTCTAGTTGTGAGAGCCCATCTTTTGGGATCCTTTGGCCCACTTTTTATAGGCATGGAGGTAAAAAGATGTGACCGCCTATGTTGCCGCTGAGTCCCAGACTGAGGTTGGAGCGCGGCTCGGATGGCCTTGAGGTCAGTAGAAATTGAGATGGACAAGGTGTAGGAAGTAATCTCCTTCGGAGGGGATGGTCTGCAAGAAGTCTGCTTGCTGAAGAGTTTCCGGCAGGAGATTCTCTGATGCCTAAGTCAGGATAAAGATGCAACAGTGGAAGAAAGAAATTTTGGAGTAGAGTGGAGCTCTCTAGGTGAGAGTCACACAATATGGCATAACATAAGCATGCAAAAGCATACCTAAGGTCCCCCGGTCTACCCCTTTATATAGGGTGTTTGGTTTTGTCGTTTACTTGGGTTGATGTGTGTATAATGATGGTTAGGCAATGGCCGGTAGTACGACTGCGGCATTGGAAGCCAGTCCGCATGGGTGGTGTACGGTATTGACGGTGCATTGAATGCGGAGCTATCGCAACAACCAGTAGCTGTCACGACTGCCCATTACTAGGACTGTTAGTCCTTGTTGACACTGTTGATTGGCTCCTTAGCTGATGGCTCCTCGGCTGGGGTCGAAGTTGTTCACCTCGGTTTATACCGAAATCGGTTCGGTTCGAGGTCGAGGCGTCCAGTATTTTTTCTATCACTTGCTTTCCACTTTTGAGGCTGAACTGCATCTTAGTTCGGGCAGTGGAAGTCATGTCGTTATCTCGATCGAGGATAAAGCTTTTGTGAGGGAGACTTGAATGTGTCGGTGGCAAACATAGCGAAGGAGAGGATGGCGAAGAATGGA
Organism: Phoenix dactylifera; assembly: GCF_009389715.1. NCBI lineage: Eukaryota > Viridiplantae > Streptophyta > Magnoliopsida > Arecales > Arecaceae > Phoenix > Phoenix dactylifera. The sequence continues at coordinate 12,747,016 of NC_052400.1, forward strand.
GTTTTTTTTCTTTTTGCTCAGGTAAACTAAGCTCAGTGTACTTTTTGATTTGCTCGGCCTCTATGGTGGTTAGTATAAAAGTTTACAACTTAATAAAAACAAAGAATTTTTCAAGTACTTGGCTTCGATTTTTGTCTTTGTTGTTTGTTTTTTTGTTTGAGTCAAGGTCGTCATTCCAAGCTTCGACTTTTTATTGTAGCCTTTTTTGTTCGAGTTCTATCAAGCTGAATAGATATACTAAAAGATAATGAAAGTAAGAAAATTTCTAAAGTACCTGACTTCGGCCTTTACTTGCTAGTGGCTTCGGTTTGTCTTGGGCTCCTTAGTCGATTTTTTCAGAGTTTGGCTCTCGAAAAATTCTAAGTAAGCTTGGTAGAGGAAGGTCGGCGCCTCCGAGGTTGATCATCTCTGGAGTCCTACTCCATAGGCATCCCCATGCTAGAGTTCTGGAGGAAGTCCGAGTAGGCTCGGTCTCTTGCTTGGGCCATTTCTGATATGAAGAGGTTAGTTGACTCGTCGAGCCTTCGGCGCGGCGGCCTGTTCTCCTGCTCGGGCAATTCTCGACTTGAAGAGGTCGGTTGATTCGTTAAGCTGTTGGCGCGATGGCCGGTTCTCTTGTTTGGGTCATTTTTGACCTGAACAGGTCGATTGACTCGTCGAGTCTTCAGCGTAGCGGCCAATTCTCTTGCTCGAGCCATTTCCAACCTGAAGAGGTCGGTTGACTTGTCAGGCCTTCGGCACAGCAGTCTGTTCTTTTGCTCGAGCCATCTTTGGCCTGAAGAGGTCGGTTGACTCGTTGAGCTTTCGGCGCGACAGTTAGTTCTTTTGCTCAGGCCATTCATAACCTGAAGAGGTTGGTTGACTCGTCGAGCCTTTGATGTGGCGGTTGGTCTTCTCATCTCCGAAGTATGCTCCTGAAGGCATCTAATAACAGAGAAAATTCGAGTGGGCTCGGTCTTCAGGAGGTCGGTACTTCCGTTCATCTTCGGAGTATGCTCCCAGAGGTATCTCTAGTATTGTTCACCAGAAAAAATCTGAGTGGATTAGGTCTTTAGGAGGTCGATGCCTCCGTTCATCTTCGGAGTATGCTTCCGAAGGTATCTCTAAGGTTGCTCACCAGAGAAAATCTGAGTAGGCTAGATCTTCGGAAGGTCGGCGCCTCCGTTCATCTCCGGAGTATGCTTTCGGAAGCATCTTTAGGGTTGCCTATTAGAGAAAATCCGAGTGAGCTCGATCTTCGGGAGGTCGGCGCCTCTGTTCATCTCCTGAGTATGCTTGCGGAGGCATCTCTGGGGTTGCCTACCAAAATAAATTCGAGGAGGCTCGGTTTAACGAGGCCCAAGGCATCCCCAGGGTGTCTCCCTTATTTGGGCCTAGGCGTCCGTAGGGTATCCCAAGTCGAGTACACTTGTTGTAATTGTTCGATCTGAAGACAAATACTGCAAGATGATTTTTATTGAAAATAAATTTGGACTATAATGAATCTTATAGTTGATGTGGAGGTTATCGGATTTCCAACTCTACAAGATTAGAGTGCCGTCGAGGTGCTTTGCAGAGATCCGTGCGAGGCCGGAGCATAGCATTGCAAGGCATGTGACATGCCGCAAGCTTCTCGAAACCTCATGCTGGTTGTTCCTCCCATCAATTGATGTTGATGTAGCTGGGGATTCTGCGACAATAGATTGGTGCTAGAGGAAGGGCCCCCAACCCCCAGCTACATCAACATCAATTGAAGGGAGGAACAACCAGCATGAGGTCGCGAGGTGCCCATGGTGTGTCATATGCCTCGCAATGCCGTGCTCGGCCTCATGCGGATCTCTGCAAAGCACCTCGATGGTACTCCGATCCCACGGACTTGGAACTTTGACAACCTTCGAATCTACTGCAAGCAAGATTCATCGTAGTCCAGACTTATTTTCAATACAAATCCTATTGCAGTATTTGTCTTTTAGATTAGATAATTACGACAAGCGTACTCGACTTGGGATACCCTAGGGACGCTTGGGCCCCAATAAGGGAGACACCCCGGAGACGCCTTAGGCTTTCTTAAACCGAGCCTCCTTGGATTTTCTTTGGTAGGCAACCTTAGAGATGCCTCCGAGAGCATACTTTGGAGATTAATTGATGTGTCGATTGTTTGAAGACCGAGCCCAATTGGATTTTCTTTGGTAGGCAACCTCAGAGATGCCTCCGGAAGCATACTCCGAAGATGAACGAAGGCGCCGACCTTTCAAAAATCGAGCACACTCGAATTTCTGTGGTGTGCAACCCCAGAGATGCCTCTGAAAGCATACTTTGAAGATGAACGGAGGCGCCGACCTCCTGAAAATTGGGCCCACTCCGATTTTCTTTGGTCAACAATCCCAGAGATGCCTCTGGAAGCATACTCCGGAGATAAACGGAGGCGCCGACCACTTGAAGACCGAGCCCACTTGGATTTTCTCTGGTACTCAACCCTAAAGATGCCTTCGGGAGTATACTCCGGAGATGAGAAGACCAGCCACTGCGCCGAAGGCTCAACAAGTCAACCAACCTCTTCAGGTCGGAAATGGCTCGAGTAGTAAACCCGGTCAACGCGCCGAAGACTCGACGAGTCAACCGACCTCTTCATGTCGGAAATGGCCCGAGTAGGAGAACCGGCCGTTGTACCGAAGGCTTGACGAGTCAACTGACCTCTTCTGGTTGGAAATGGGTCGAGCAGGAGACCGAGCCTACTCGGACTTCCTTCAGAACCCTAGTATGGGGATGCCTATGGAGCAAGACTTTAGAGATGATCAACCCCGAAGGCGCCGACCTTCCTTTGCCAAGCTCACTCAGAATTCGTTGGGAGCCAAATTTTAGAAAAATCAACCGAGGAGCCCAAGACAGGCCGAAGCCCCCCAAGGAGAAGAGCTCGACGCGACGACCCAAGCTTAGATTGAGAAGTGGTCGAACACAAGTAAAGGCCAAAGTTAGGTACTTTGGAAATTTTCTTACTTTCATTATCTTTCAGTATATATATTAAGCTCGGCAGAATCCGAACGAAAGGAGCTACAACAAAGGTCGAAGCTTAGGATGACGACCTAGACTCAAACAAAAAGCAAACAATGAGGACAAAAACCAAAGCCAGGTACATGGAAAATCTTTGTTTTCATTAAGTTGTGAACTTTTACACTGACCTCCACAGAGACCGGGCTAATCAAAAAGCACACTGAGCTAGGTTTAGCCGAGCGAAAAGAAAAAGACTTCATTCTTTGCTGCCCTCTCCATTGTTGGCTTCGCCACCGACTCATTCAAGACTCCCTCACGAAAGCTCCGTCCTCGATTGAGATGACGCCATGACTTTCGCCGCTTGAACTGGGATGCTGTTCGGCCTCGAAAGTAGAGGACAAGTAATGGAAAAAATATTAGATGCCTCGACCTCAGACCGGACTGACCTCGGTATAAATCGAGGTGAACAATTTCGGTCCTTGCCGAGGAGCCGATCAACACGCACCGATAAGGACTGATAGTCCTGGCAATGGGCCGTCGTGACAGCTACTGGCCATTGCGACAACTTTACATTTGGCGTGTAGTCAGTACTGTACTCTGCCTATGTGGACTGGCTCCCATGCCACAGCCATACTATCGACTATTGCCTGGCCATTATTATACATCACATCAATGCAAGTAAACGACGAAACCAACCACCCTATATGAAGGGATAGTTTGAGGGACCTCAAGTACGCTTTTTCATATTCATGCTATGCCATACTGTATGACTCTCGCCTAGAGAGCTCCAATCTACTCCAAAATTCATTCCTTCCACTGTTGTCTCTCTATCCTAACTTAGGCATCAGAGGGTCCTCCACCGAAAACTCTCCGGCAAGCAGACTTTTTGCATGTCATCTCCGAAGGAGATAAACTTTCCACACCTCGTCCACCTTGGTTCCTGTTGACCTCAAGGCCATCCGAGCCGCGCTCCGACCTCAGTCCAAGACTCAGTGGCAACATAGGCGGTCACAACTTTTTACTCCCACACCTATATAACAAGGGCCAAAAGACTCCAAAAGAGGGCCTCTCACAACCAGGAGCTCTCATAGGTAAGGCATCTCATAGCTCAAAGCTCTTATGGTAAAAGGCTCTCAACCTCTTGTCCACTATTTTGCTCTCTTCCTTTTTGGCAGGTTAGTAGGTCTATGAGAAGAACGAGGCCGAGATGAAGCTCCAGGCTGAGGTGAAGCCTCAGGCCGAGGTGAAGCCCGAGGTCAAGGTGAAAAGTCCAAGTTAAGAAGGCCGACCAGAGGAGGCCGACTAGAAGAAGACAATACACTAATCTTTTCTTTCATATTTTCTATTTCCTGTTGCTATTCCAAAACCCTCTCCGAATTAGGCATCGGAGGGCCCAGCCGAAGACAATCCGACGAGCCTTTCTTTTCTTCCTCTATGTACAGATTGGCATCTCTCTGCACATAGACTGGCACCCTCCAAACCTTCACAGTCGGACCAGATTCTGTGACAACATTTATAACAACGATTAGCCGAGAGAGTTATAGGATAAAGGTATAACTACTGTTCTTCCAAGAATGATTTTGCTGTTCCCTTAGAGCTATTCAAACATTTTATCAAAAGCCTCAAGAATGAGGGAGGTTCTAAAAACCTATGTCAAGCCTTGAAAACATGTACAAGTTCCTGCTAACATAAGATGCCCACTAATACTTCTGATACAAGGAGAGGTAGTTTCAAAGGGAACCAGATCCTAATCTTCTATTTTTTGGGTTCAATTGAACTCAGTATTAAAATTGATGTTGACAACGAATATAAAAATTTGATTTTTCTGCATTTTTTGTAGCATCTGTGGAAATTTTTGTTCACAGGAGCTATCTCTGACCAGCTTATCTATCAAACTATTTCACTGACATTGCTAGGTTTCACCATATATGCTACTCTTTCTATTCTCTAAAAAAAAGCATCCCAGTGCAAGGCTCTTGCCACTACAGTGTATGGCATAAATGTCTAAACTCTTGTGGTATTTTACTATATCCTTTTTCGTTCTTTTTTGACTTTTGTAGAATGGGCGTAAATTTTTTCACATATATGATGTATTGCAAGTGGGTTAATTAGGTCTATTATACCCAACATTTATTTATTTTTATTTATGGCTTATAGATACAACATCTTTAAAAGTCTGGTGCAGCCCCTCTCTCCCTTTCTCTTCTTTCATTCCCCAAGATAAAAGATAAGCTGTCCTATTGGTCTTATGGATTATATTCGAACACTATATATGTTATTTTTTAGATTATAATATCCTATTCTTTAGCGAACCAATGACATATATAATATTCACTTGATATGGTATCATATTGTACTAATAATTTATCCATTCTAAATATCTACTGAAAATTATGTTATTCTGATATTTATTTGGAGCATCCAAACAGGGCCTTCAAATATTTGGTATCCTCATCGGTGGAATAAGTCAGGTGTAGAACAGAAAGGAAAGTGGGGAAGATGGCAGAGCTGCTGAGCATAGGCATCCTGATAGACATTGTGGATGAGGAATGGATGAGAGACACCCTCCCTAAGGATGGTATCATCATGCCCTCTCTTTTTTTTGTTCTATGAGAAGGAGGATCGACTGAGAATAAACACTGCTATAGTTGTATTGTTACTTCGATCCCTCTACTTCATTGCACTGAATGCTGATTTCCTCCACAAACATAAATTTTTTCCCTGCTTCTCGTTTCTACTGCTGACTCTTATTTTACTTATATATTTAATTGTTTAAGATATTCCTCTACCGGCTGGAATGGCTCCCAGAACTGAAGATGCTGAAGAACCAAGTATATAACTTACTCTAAAATCTCCATCCAAAAGTTCCCAAGTCTCTGAGACAAATGCACTTATTATTTCATCCTGTTTATTTAATTGCAGCTTCGATTTCTTAGCTTGCCTCACTCCTGTTTATCAGCTTGGTTTCACTCAAATGATAGCAGTTATTATTACTGGGTCGACTGCAGATAGACTAATCTATTATAGCTTTCTCTTCGCATTGTGATTTGGAAAGTTATTAGCTGATTACGTTGGATGTGATATTTTTTCTTGTAATTGTTAAAAGGATATGACCTATATACTAAAAACTAAACAGTCACTAGAACTACAGGTGAGTTTATGTTCATAAACACAAGAGGTCCTGACTGGTGACAGAGAACTCATTAACGTCCTTATCTTTTGCTTTTATCGAGAAGAATAATGTGAAAGTAGCTATCAATTCATTTATTGACCACATAGTTTTCTTTCCTAAATCTTTTCTTGGAAGTGTGATGTCTATGGTACCAGGACATTGTCATGGCGACAGATGCTAATATTAGAATCTTGTCCAGTGCATGGTAGTATAGAGGAGATAGATGCTCATATTAGAATCTTGTCTAGTGCTTGGATATTTCAATTAAGCTAAGAATATTCATTATATCTAATTGCATGGTTGGATGTTGAATATGAATAGGACTATATAGAAGGTTCTTGTGCTATGGATAGACATTGCAATCTTTCAAACAATGGTACCTTCCTGATGATATGTTTTTCTCTTCGAACAGATATATGAACCACCCCTTAGGTGTGATACTGACATAGCATAAGGTAGTCTTCGTGCCCTTATTCCAAAAATCTCTTGGATATGGATACGAATGCGGATACATCTGATTTTTCCGGATTTGGGTTGGAATATCCATATAATGAGGGAACCAAGTAAGTGATTAACCAAACTGAAACTAAAAGGAACTTAGATATGGGATGATCGTCACTTAAGATGGTAACCCGAATACAAAATATCCAATTCAAATAAAATCCTTCGAATCATCCTGCATGCCTGTAAGGCTTAAACCTCTCGTTTGTCTGTTTCATCCCTCTTTCCTCTTCGATGTCTTCAAGCAAATAGGGATTTGAATGTTCTGTCCGCTTTCTAGTTTCCACCAGGTAATTGCAACCAACGATGGCTGTGAGATACCTTGTAGGCGCCATAGATCATGTCTACTTCGGTGACAAGCAATCTTGAACCATATATCCTTTATGAAATTGTTAGTTTTTATTATTGATAAATATTTGTTAAAATTATATTTTTTTAGCTGAATCTTTCTTTTATGATCTTGTCTTTATTTCTAGTTTTCATCATTGAATTTTGATCAAAATTTGTTTAGCATTCGAAAAAGTATCCGATTTATATCCATATTCAGATAAGAAAATATGGATATATTTAATATCCAATTCGTATTTGTATCCGTTTATAGCAAATATGAATATGTTTAATTTCCAATTCATATCAGTATCCATTTAGAACAAATATGAATATAAATTTTGATACCTGTTTAGTATCCGTATCCCTATTCATATTCGTTGAAAAATATGGATACAAATATAGATATACCAATATCCGATCCATATCCGATCTTCTTTCAGCCTTAATGGAAATGGTTACATATGTAGCAAAATTGTTAACACCAACATGATCATATTATTTGTGACATGTACATTACCTCCATTGTTTGTTTGGAAAATTTTGCTACAAAGCAATATTCAGTAGTTGATCACTTTGTTTTAGTAGCTTTGTGAGTCCATATCACAATATACTTATGGGGCAGAACACTTGTTTGAGTACTGACTTCAAAAATTAATCTTATGGTAAACTGCAGATGACTTATGCAGACCAACACGATCATATTATTTGTGACATGTACATTTAACTCCATTGTTTGTTTGGAAAATTTTGCTACAAAACAATATTCAGTAGTTGATCACTTTAGCATTCATATGAAGAAATGAAGTATGAATGCTGGTAAAACTCCATAACATGCTGCTTTCACAAAGGACCTTAATTCTTATTCGTCCTTTTGTTTAAATCATTTGGCTATAATCTGAAGCTTAATGCATTTATCTCTTTCTGCTCTAATTTCATTTAACATACAACCAGAACTTATGAGCTTAACTTAAGGTGAAGGAACAACAATGTTTAGACATGCTACATGACATGATTATGTTACTGTCATTTGCTGCTTCTCTCTGGAAGGTACATCATGACATTATTGTCTATGTTTAACCTATAATTTGGATGACATGCATGTATGTGCCTTGATGTTTAAGGCTTGTATGCCTGGTAGGTATCAGAAGTTGCATGGAAACTACATGAATATTATTGTTATTAGAAGTGATTTCTAGAGAAAAACAAATTCAATTGGAGAGAGAAATAATTCAGAATGAAACCATCAAAGTTTTCTCCAGAATTCTAGTTCTTATGTTAGTGATCTTGATGATCACTAGCTCTAGATGATGACGAACTGGATGCTGATCATGATGATTGTAACAAACTTAATGTACTCCCCTTAGGCTAACTGGATTTGTTAAATAATTTGAGTTCACTTAAATACCTATGGTATTATTTTTCTTTTAAACATGAGGTGAAAACGAGGTTCCATCCCAGGAAAACTCATTTGGTTATAATTATAAACATGCATGTCTCTACATGAAAAATCAAGGAGTTTGAAGTCAGCCTTCAAATGAGTGGTTACATGTTTATAGATTTCTATTCTTAGATTTTATGTAAAGGAAAGACAACACTATCCTGGTTTCTCAAAACAGATAATATCCTGCATTTTTCTCTTTTCTGCATGAATACTAATCAAAAAGAGAATTAAACCCATTCATAAACCATATCACGACCATTGACAATACAATAAGGCATCGTTTGTTTGTCTTCACCACATGATATTCTCCTTAGTTCTGGGTAAGTTATAGGTAGTTGCACTACTCATCCCCCTCACATTCTTTTGCACGGATAATGGAATATAATATAATCACTAGTTAACAGCGCTATCATGTTTAGTTTTTTTTGAGGATTAATAAAAAGCTTATGATATGAAGAGAGCCTTTTCCACAAGCATCGACAATTATATGAATTATTACAGAATTCTAGCATTGAACCTGAGAGCATTAGCATATGAGAATGAAGCTTTTGAAGCATATTGGGCATGGTTGCCAGTTAAGAAGAGTAAAGAGTTGCACATTGCATAAGTGATGTGGCCTATACAATTTTAATGTAAAATTGGCAGAGGTGCAGAGTTCCTCTCAGAATGGTGCATATGTGAGATCAATTGCCCATGATACTGAAATGGTTTATAATGCTAGATATTTATTTCCTATGCAATCATAATGCATAGCATATGATCTTGCTTTCCTGATTTGTGTGCATATATGTCTTGATTTTACCCAAGAATTCTTGCTCTCTGGGGTATGCTCTAATGTTCCTTTATCTTGGTACTAGAACTGTACTAAACATCAAGGGCCATGAGTTTTTCTAAAATTTGTTGCTGCTGACTTAAGACTGGAAAGGACATAAATGCCAAATTGCTATATCAACTCTCATTTATTTGCTTGTGACTTTGGAGTGACATTCTTCTTGTTCATTGAGAATGCTATGGTAGTCAACATAGAGCTGAAAATCCCAATTTGCTTTGTGATTACCAGATCAGGAAAACCAACAAGTGGAGGGGGATGTTTGGCATGATCTTGCCCTGGAGAATCTCTAAGACTTCAATGCTGTGGAAGGTATGCTAATGTCACCAAGATGGTCAGGTTTTTCCATCGGATGCTCTGTAGTCTGTCCTATTTTTGAACAATCGATTTTCTCATGCTTATTCTTGATACTAGATGCTCATGTGGTAATTCAACAGTATCTTTTTTGGAAAACCTATAAGGGTTTCTTTCATAATGCCTTGATTTCTAGATACCCACTTCATTATGGAAATCATCAAGCCTGTTCCTCGTGAAGGCTCGCTAGTCCAAGGTCACGATGTTTTACTATGGCTCATTGTTGCATAAGTTATGTATCTGGAGCAATATATGTTAAGTGACAACATGGTTCTGTTGGAATAAGTACCCATGATTAGACATAAACAAGAAAGTGGGTAAGCTAACAGAATAAACATGCTTGAAATGGGAAATGAAAGAAAAACGACTAAAAGCAGCCTTTTCAGGCTCTTCCAATTGTTGGAGTACCTTTGGCATGCAACAAGGCATGTATTTGGTACTTGGTTGTTTCACATTATCCCTGTCGCAACCGTAACATGGATTGTATGGAAAAGGATTTTATTTATAAGATAGGTAAATCCTGAATGATGCTTCATATGTATAAAGAATTGCATTATCTGCCCTGCAGGCCTGATGGTTAATCCAAATATTTTAGTCAGAACTCAGAACCAATTCGAAACTGGATAGGGTTTTGGAGTTTCAAGTTAAACTGACTTATAAGGCTTAGTTGGTTCATATATAGGATTGTTTCTTTTTATTATTTTTTTCTTCTTTCATTTAACCTCAAGTTTTCGAATGTCTGGAAGCATTGTGATGTTATTCCAATGTCAGAGGAAATAATAAATTTTTGACATGGCTTAGCTATTCTAGGGCTCGAATTTCACTCAAATGTCAGCCAGTGATATAATATACTCTGAACATGATCTTTTAAACATTCTATGTTTTCCCCTTTCTTAATTATTTCAGTGCAGAACAACCAAATATACATTTGAAGGTCCTAAACAATATATTTATCTTTATAGGTGATGTCTAATTAATTTTCTTTAGTAGTTTTATTATTGATTTCTTTATTTTTTTAATTTTAGTTGACATTTATAGATTTCTCTAGCATTTGCAGCTAAATATTTTGAAACTAGAGCCAAAACTAAAGAAACTGCCAAAAGGGAAACTCATGTAGTATAATTAATATCAGAAATTGAAACTGAGTTTCGAACCTTGGCAGGGCTTTTGTTTCAATTTCTCTTTAAAACTGTTTCCAAATCAAATGCTTGCAGTATGATATGTTGAAGAAGATAAATAAGCTTCCAAAGGCATGCCTTATTGAGATGGCTGTCCTTGCTAATTCATTAGGAAAAAGGATACAGTCATGGGCTCAACAATGCTAAACTCATCCAGCATTTTTCATTCATTTCAAAGTGATACTGCAGAATCTCTGACTAGAAACTAATAAACATATTCAATTATTTGCATACTTTATCAGTTAAAGACCACAGTGACCTGGCAAGTTCAATTTCTAGACTCATGTTAAGTAGTATGGAAGCAGTATTTGATAAATTCCTAAGAGTTGAAATTGTGGACTAGCAGTAATATAAGTTGATTGAAGAAAAAATATTCCTTTTTTATTGTCTAAAATTTGAAAAAGGGTGATCTGGTATATGAGGCTTTTTATGGGATATGGGAAAGATCCAATGTATATAGCCTTTTCTCTAGTAGAGAGGCTATTTCCGTGTTTTGAACCCAATGACAATAGGTCACGATGGAGCAATGCCAAAGCTCACCCTCTTTTTCTATTGCCAAAGATTTCTTCAATCAAAAGTTGGTCTGACTGATAAGCAGTCAAATATTTAAGAGTCGGAGTTTCTCTTGAAATGTTTTCGGGCAACCGTTCCATGGCAACCATCGGTATGGCATGTTCATTTAGATAGGTTTTCTCTAGGCCATCTTTTCTTTGCTCTTTTATTTTGTATGCTCTGTAAATAGAGGCCATAATACCTAGATATGCTATGGTTTATAGATTGCGGAATAATGTGCACATGTAGGGTCATAAAATTTACTGTTTGTATGAACCTTATTTTAGTGTGAGGTAGAGAATGTATGAGAGAGAAGCTGATAACCTTTTCTTCGGTAGAAGGATGCAGATACTTCAACAGCTCATGCCTGCGCCATGGTTGTGTGTTTCTACTGCATAAATTCTTTTTCAAGAAGTTAGACAGTTTTGTCGGGAACAAGGCTGGGTTACGGGTGAATCTGAAGTCTGTCAGTATCCATTTGAGCATTGCTTAACCTCTTCCAAAGAGGGCTAAAACTTATTTTGTTTAGGTATTTTTAAGGTCAGCTTGGATGATATCAATTTGTTTGGTTGAACTTTGATCACGAGTTATTGTTATTATTATTGCTTGGTATGACCTCCAATAAAACAGAGGTAGGTTGATATTCATATAAGCTATGCTAACATGCTGGTGAGAACAGAATCTTGAAAGGTTAGTGATATGCAGTTGTGACCGCATCAATGTCGTCATGCTGATTTCGTTCTTTATTTGTCTCCTTTCAGTGAGGTAAAAGAAAATATGGAAGTAGGAAGCCAGCAAGTTAAGAAAAATGGTGAGAATTGGCCAGTTAATTTGTAATTTAGTAATTTCTAATTGGGTCTTTTTTTTTTCAGGCATTGAGACAAGTAAGAAAATGTATTTTTTAATAAATACTAAGAAGTGGTGCCGAATAGTTGATTAGCACCTCACGTCTAAAGGTTTGCCATTCAGGAGGTTTAAGATTGGTTTTGTTGGGGGAAAAACCCCAAGTCATACCGCCATGGAGGCGCTCGGCCAAAAAGCGCCGACCGGAAAGGCGCTCGGCCAAAGAGTGCCGACCAAAGAGCACCAACCAGAGGGGTGCTCGGCTAGAGAGCGCCGATCTGAAAAGATGCTCGGCCCAAGAGTACCGACCGGAGCGCCAAGAGGCGCTCGGACCAACCAACGACCAAGTAGGGATGCTCGGCTAGAAAGAGCCGACCAGAGGACGCCGACCAGAAAGGCGCTCGACCAAAGGGCGCCGACCAGGAGCATTAGAAGCGACCCCGCCACAGGGCGCCCCATTGGGCGACCAGCTCGGCTCGGCACTCCTGCCGAGCCGATTGCCTTGACCAGATGTTCAACTCCTACCTAACCCCCTGAGGGACTTGATAACTCCACTACAACCTGCCGCTATCTCCAAGCCGTCAAGGCATAAGATCTCCGCAGGTATTTGGCACGACCTGCCATTAATGCATGAGACCCCCTCAAGTCTCCGATGCACTCGGTCATTTAATGAACACGGCTCAAGACGATCTCCGGATCACTGAACCATCAAAGCGTATGGCTCTCCCTGACCGCCGGTTCATTCGGTAATAAATGCGCTTACCATCCATGGACCCCGGGCCTACCACGGCCGGCGGTTCAACCACTTCAACAGGTCCGATCGACCGTGACAACTCCCTGGTTCCGGTCTGAGTCGGCCTTATTTTCCACTATGCCATTAATGGGCCAAATCGTGCCCAATTATTACAAAAGAGGACAAACTCCCTGTCACCTCCCGGGCAACATAAAATCCCTCTATAAAAGGGAGCCTGGGAGGAAAGAAGAGAGGAGGAAGGGACCGAAACACAACAGCACAGACAATTAAGCACCAATATCCTCTTATTCTTCTTCACCCTCTGGCTTGCTCTCTCCACATATTTGCCCCCTCTGACTTAAGCATCGGAGGGCCGGCGCCGGGGAGCCCGGCCACCGGCTTCTTTTTTGCAGGACGGGACAGGACAGGACGCACTCTCCTCTCCGCTCTCTCACACACCCCAGGATGGCACAGGAGGACGCAGCCGGCCGGCGCACCGCCGTCCGCCCTCCCCGCGGCGGAGCTCCTCCTTCTCCGGCTTCGCGGCGGCCCCCGGGTCCAATTTCCAGCAACAGTTGGCGCTAGAGGAAGGGCCCGAGTTCGCTGCCATGAAGCTGAGAAGCAAAGGGGCTTCCAACGCCTCTCGACGTCCTCCACCCAGCCCTGAGCATTCTGTCCGAAACTCACCACCTCCGGCTGAGCCAGTTCATCAAGTTCGGCCGGAGCAGTTTGATGCCCTGGTGCAACAGGTGCAGGCCCTGGCTACCGCTGTCCAAAGCCTGCAGCCCAGGGGCATCCCAACGGCACCGCCTCCTCCGGCTCCAGTTCAACCGGAGCCCCCTACAAGCGGACTTCCCCTTCGAGGTCAGGACTCCCAAGTCCAGGCCTCCCTCTAGAGAGAGCACCCAGCCAGGGGCTACGGAGGCTGGCCACAGCCTTCAGAAGCTGAGTCGGTTCCAGGGCAACCTGCGCTCGAACGAACCGCTGCAGCGATCTTCCAGAATGACGAACTCGACAAGAAGGTCGAGAAGCTGGAGCGCCAAATCCAGGCACTCCACGGGAGAAAATCAGGACGTGACGACGACTTTGAGTTCACTACGAAGTCCCCCTTCTCCCCGGAGATCGAAGATGAATCGGTTCCGCTACGGTTCAAGATGCCCCAGGTGGAGCCCTACAACGGCAAGGCTGATCCCCTTGACCACCTGGAAAGCTACTGGGTCTTAATGGCCCTACAAGGAGCCTCGGAGGCCATGATGTGCAAGGCTTTTCCGGCGACACTCCGAGGACCAGCCCGGCTGTGGTTTACCGGGCTGAAGCCGAGTACTGTCTCCTCCTTTGAGCAACTCGGCAGACAGTTTGCCGGCAACTTTGCCGCCAGCCAGCCCCAGCGACGGACGTCCGACTCCCTCCTAGACATTAAGCAAAAGGAGGGAGAGTCCTTCAGGGAGTATTTGGACCGGTTCACCGCCGCAACATGGGAGGTCCGGGAGCTTGACCAGTCAATCGCAAGGTCAGCACTGAAGACTGGATCCCGGTCTTACAGGTTCCTCTTCTCAATCGAGAAGAGTTTCCCCTCGGACCTCACCGAAATGTTCGCTCGGGCACGGAAATACGCCAAGGCGGAAGAGGCCGTGGCAGTTAGGCGGGGCGGGACCGAGCAGAACCCCAAGAAGAGACGCCGCGAGGAGCGCGGCCAGCCCAGAAGCCCGTCTCCGCGACGAGCTAAGAATCCGCCCCGCCCGAAGAGTCCACCCCGGTTGAGGGGACCGCCACAGCAGAGGTCACCACTCCGCCCGAAGTTCCAACTGCAGGCCCATGCACCCGAGGAGAGGTATGAAAAATACACTCCCCTTAACGCTCCTCGGGCTGAAATCCTCATGGAGATTGAGAGTCGGGATTGCATCCGGCTCCCACCTCCGAAGCCAGACACCAGAATCCGGCGTGATCTCCGAAAGTATTGCCGTTTCCACCGGGATCACGGCCATGATACCGAGGAGTGTTACCAGCTCCGAAATGAGATCGAAGCACTCATCCGCCGAGGGGTGCTCGATCGGTTTGTGCAAGGCCGGCGTGAAGGGAAGAAGCACGCCGAAGGAGCAGCACAGCCTGAAGGTTCAAATGCTAACAGGCCCATCGCCGGCGTCATCAACACTATCCGAGGCGGGACCTCGGCTGGGGAGGCCTCAGGGGAAGAAGCCTCCTCGAAGCGCCCGCGCACCTCTGAAGCCGTCTCCTTCTCAGATGATGATCTAGAGGGAGTCGAAACTCCCCATGATGATGCCGTGGTCATCTCCATGATCATAAACAAATTTGATGTAAAGCGCATCTTGGTCGATAATGGAAGCTCGGCGAATGTTTTGTATTTTGGTGCTTATTGTAAAATGGGGATGACAAAAGAGCAACTACGGAGGATGAATGCTCCGTTGATTGGATTCACTGGGGATTCAGTCCCAGTAGAGGGCGAGATCGACCTTCTGGTCACAGCCGGGCTCGCCCCTCGTGAAAGTACCGTGGGTATGAGCTTCCTTGTAATACGCCTGCCCTCGGTTTACAACGCCATCTTCGAAAGGCCAGGACTCAACGCCCTCCGAGCAGTGGTCTCGACTCACCACCTGCTGATGCGATTCCCCACCAGCCAGGGAATCGGTGAAGTTCGAGGGGACCAAATGGTGGCAAGGCGATGCTACCTAGCGACCCACAAGGCAAGACGACCAGCCGAGGTACCTGCCCCAACAACTGACCAGCCCTCAACTGAAGTTATGGAGGCACGGGTCAACCCCCAGAAAGAGCGGGTAGAGCCTGGTGAGTTGTTAATTCAAGTTCCCTTACGAGAGAACTTTCCCGAGCTAACCGTGCAGGTCGGCTCTGGCCTTGGCGAACACGAAAGGAGTCGCCTCGTCAACTTCCTATGGGACAATATGGATGTCTTCGCATGGTCGCCTGCAGACATGCCGGGGATAGACCCGGAGATCATGGTCCACCGGCTCCAAGTGAAGCCAACCAGCAAGCCCGTGCGACAAAAGAAACGAGGCGCTGCCCCTGAACGACAACGAGCAGCAGCCGAGGAGGTCGGCAAGCTCCTTGAAGCCGGCTTCATCCGGGAGATATCCTACCCGGAATGGCTCGCCAACGTGGTCCTCGTCAAGAAAGCCAGCGGGAAGTGGCGTATGTGCGTGGACTACACCGACCTGAATAAAGCCTGCCCAAAGGACAGCTTTCCACTCTCCAGCATCGACCAGCTCGTGGACTCCACCTCGGGTCACGAGCTGCTGGCATTCATGGACGCCTTTTCCGGATACAACCAGATCCGCATGGTGCCAGAAGATGAGGAAAAGACAGCCTTCATCACCGACGGAGGAACTTACTGCTACAAAGTGATGCCGTTCGGTTTAAAAAATGCCGGGGCAACTTATCAAAGGCTGGTCAGCCGAATCTTCAAAGACCAAATAGGCCGAAACATGGAGGTCTACGTGGATGACATGCTGGTGAAAAGCAAGGTGGCGCAAGACCACATAGCCGACCTCAATGAAGCATTCTCCACACTCCGAAAGTACCAGATGAAGCTCAATCCAGCTAAATGTGCATTCGGGGTCACCTCCGGCAAATTCCTCGGCTTCATCATTACACAACGATGAATTGAGGCCAATCTAGAGAAGATCCGAGCCCTCCAAGAGATGGCGCCTCTCAGGACGGTCAAGGAGGTACAACGGCTCACAGGCCGAGTCGCCGCCCTCGGGAGATTCATCTCCCGCTCGGCCGAGCGCTGCCTTCCATTCTTTGCAGCCCTCAAGAAGCCGAAGAACTTTTTGTGGTCGGACAAGTGCCAACAATCTTTCGAGGAGCTCAAGCATCTACTGGCTTCCCCTCCCCTGCTCACAAAGCCTCAACAGGGAGAGCTTCTCTATCTATATCTAGCTGTCTCCCCTGTAGCGGTAAGCTCGGTCTTGGTCCGAGAGGAGGGTAAACTCCAAAAGCCAGTATATTACACCAGCCGGGTCTTGAGGGACGCCGAGACCCGATACTCCAAGCTGGAGAAGACTGTCTATGCCCTGGTCATCTCAGCTCGAAGGCTCCGGCCCTACTTCCAAGCCCACACAGTGGCCGTACTGACCGATCAGCCGGTCAAGCAGATCTTGCAGAGATCAGACCGTGCGGGCCGAATCACTAAATGGGCCATCGAGCTCGGAGAATTCGACCTCGAGTACCGATCCAGACCGGCGATCAAAGCACAAGCGCTCGCAGACTTTATAGTCGAGTGCATCATACCGGACGAGGCCGAGCCCGAGCCTGAGCCACCAATGGAGCCGACCCCGAGTTTGACATGGACTCTGCATGTCGATGGCTCTTCAAACTCGGGGGGTAGTGGAGCGGGACTAATCCTCACCAGCCCGGAGGGGGTGGTCGCCGAGCAAGCCTTGCGCCTTGAGTTTCCCGCTTCCAATAATATGGCGGAGTACGAAGCGCTTGTCGCCGGGCTCAAGCTAACCAAAGAGCTAGGAGTGAAGGACTTAAAGGCCTTCAGTGATTCTCAGCTCGTCGTCAACCAAATTATGGGCGACTGTGAAGCCAGAGATCCGACCATGCAGAAGTATCTTCAGAAGGTACGGGATCTCACCTCGACCCTGGATTCTTTTCGCATTCAACATGTTACCAGGTCGGAGAATCTCAGGGCCGACCAGCTGTCAAAGCTGGCGTCCTCTCGCATGAGCGAGTTTCTCAAAACGGTAGTACTGGAGTATCTCCAAAGGCCCAGTATAGACGAGCCTGAGCAGACCCTCTGCACTGAGTTCGAGCCAAGCTGGATGGATGAACTCACCAGCTACCTGCAAGACGAAGTCCTCCCCACCGATGAACGAGAGGCTCGCCGAATCAAGCGCTCCGCCACCCGTTACATACTATATGAGGGAAGGCTCTATCGGAGATCTTTCACATCTCCCCTCCTCAGATGCCTCCGCCCAACGGAGGCTGATTATGCCATGCGCGAAGTCCATGAAGGAATCTGTGGAAATCATCTGGGAGGGCGAGCATTGGCCCACAAAATTCTACGCCAAGGATACTATTGGCCGACACTCCAGAAGGATGCTATGGGCTTCGTCCAAAGATGTGACCGGTGCCAAAGGAACGCCAATGTTCAGCGCCGGCCCTCGGCTCCTTTGACTTCTATCAGCTCCCCTTGGCCTTTTGCCCAGTGGGGAATTGACATCCTCGGGCCATTTCCACTGGCCACCGGGCAAAGTAAGTTCCTGGTCGTCTCCATCGACTATTTCACAAAGTGGGTGGAAGCTGAGCCCCTCGCCCGGATCACCGAGCAGAAGATGCGGGATTTCGTCTGGAAGTCCATTATCTGCAGATTCGGGCTTCCCCGCATCCTTATCTCTGACAACGGTCGCCAATTCGACAACATCCACTTCAGGGAGTTCTGCTCCGAGCTTGGCATTGACCATCGCTTCACCTCGGTCGCGTACCCTCAGACGAACGGAGAAACCGAGGTAACTAACCGTACTATTTTGCAGGGTCTCAAAGCCAGGCTCGACAAATCCAAAGGACAATGGGTCGAAGACCTATACAATGTCCTGTGGGCTTACCGGACCACGTTCCGTGTCCCCACCGGCGAGACTCCCTTCAACCTGACATACGGGACGGAGGCTGTCATCCCACTGGAGATTGGGATTCCTTCTCCAAGAGTCGAGCATCACGACGCCAGCTCCAACTCTTTGCAGCTCAGAAGCAACCTTGACCTAGTCGAGGAAACAAGGGAGGCCGCCCGAGTTCGTATGGTGAGGTACCAGCAAAAGACAGCTCAGTACTACAACGCCAGGGTCAAAGTCAAATCTTTCAGACCAGGGGACCTTGTCCTCAGAAGAGCTGAGGCCTCCCGACCAACTGAGCAAGGAAAGCTGGCCCCAAATTGGGAAGGACCATACCGAGTCACGCGCATCCGCCGACCCGGAACTTACAAATTGGAGTCTCTAGATGGGACTCCCATTCCGCGGAGCTGGAGCTCTGAAAACCTCCGCGTGTACGACCAGTAGAACCCCAGGGGGTCCCTCATTATTCAACTATTGAATTTCATTCTGTGGATTTCATTTCATAATAAACTTATGATCTGCATACTCATTTCAAGCTCACCGATTTTCCTGGTTATCTCATGATCCCAGGTTTATTTCTCCTCCCCTGACCACGGTTGGGATGCCCCGATATCTCGGGATGATAGAGTACCCACGTGGACTCCCTGAAGACGGTTCGTGAGTTCGTGATGCGCTCTCCATCGGCCAACGAGCTCGGCTCGTTCTCCTACCCTGACCACGGTCAGGATGCCCTATCACAACGGGATGCCCCGATCCGTCGGGATGGCTCGAGACGTCGAGATACGGTCTTAAGTGACCGACGAGCTCGGCTCGTCCTCCATCGACTTCCACCGACGAGCTCGGCTCGTGCTCCATCGGCCAACGAGCTCGGCTCGTTCTCCTACCCTGACCGATCCGTCGGGATGCCCCGATCCGTCGGGATGCCCCGATCCGTCGGGATGCCCTGAGACGTCAGGATGCCCCAATATATTGGGATGCCCTGCCACAACGGGATGCCCCGATCCGTCGGGATGGCTCGAGACGTCGAGATACGGTCTTAAGTGACCGACGAGCTCGGCTCGTCCTCCATCGACTTCCACCGACGAGCTCGGCTCGTGCTCCATCAGCCAACGAGCTCGGCTCGTTCTCCTACCCTGACCACGGTCAGGATGCCCCGAGACGTCGGGATGCCTCGATCCGTCGGGATGCCCCGAGACGTCGGGATGCCCCGGCTATAGGGATGCTCGAGACGTCGAGATATGAGTTGCGGTCCTCTCTGACCAGACGAGCTCGGCTCGTTCTCCATCGACTTCCACCGACGAGCTTGGCTCGTGCTCCATCAGCCAACGAGCTCGGCTCGTTCTCCTACCCTGGCCACGGTCAGGATGCCCCGAGACGTCGGGATGCCCCGGTTATAGGGAAGCTCGAGACGTCGAGATATGAGTTGCGGTCCTCTCTGACCAGACGAGCTCGGCTCGTTCTCCATCGACTTCCACCGACGAGCTCGGCTCGTGCTCCATCAGCCAACGAACTCGGCTCGTTCTCTTACCCCGACCTCGGTCGGGATGCCTCGAGACGTCGAGATGCCCCGATTTATCGGGATGCCCCGATGCGTTGGGATGCGGTCTTCATTGACCAAGGCGAGCTCAACTCGTTGTCCACCGGCTTCAGCCAACGAGCTCGGCTCGCTCTCTATTCTTGGATTTCTCTGCCGACGTCCCCAAAAAACGGAGTCCGAGCAGAGAAGCGTCTTCAGTCGCCTCGGCGCCAGGACGCACACGGTACAAGGTACCCATTTAATTAATGTTTCCACATTAATGTCTCTATATTGTCTATTCTGTTCTTGGATTTCTCTGCCGACGTCCCCAAAAAACGGAGTCCGAGCAGAGAAGCGTCTTCAGTCGCCTCGGCGCCAGGACGCACACGGTACAAGGTACCCATTTAATTAATGTTTCCACATTAATGTCTCTATATTGTCTATTCTATTCTTGGATTTCTCTGCCGACGTCCTCAAAGAACGGAGTCCGAGCAGAGAAGCGTCTTCAGTCGCCTCGGCGCAAGGACGCACACGGTACAAGGTACCCATTTATTTAATGTTCTAACATTATCTTATCTACTCTTGGATCTCTGCCGACGTCCTCAAAGAACGGACCCCGAGCAGAGGAGCGTCTTCAGTCGCCTCGGCGCAAGGACGCACACGGGACAAGGTACCCATTTACTTAATGTTTCTACATTATCTTATCTGTTTTGGATTTCTCTGCCGACGTCCTCAAAGAGTGGACTCCGAGCAGAGTGTTTTAGTCGCCTCGGCGTGAAACACATGATACCAACAAACTTGGTATAAACAGTCTGTTGAATCCCCGTCACGAGCTGACGAGCATTCAACCCATTCGTTGGAAAAGAATCCGGTTCGCCCCGACAACCCGAGGCTCGGATTCGAAGTTCACTACGCTAAAAAAGATCTGTCCTAGCGGCCGCCCCAGGGCTTGGTCGAATTCTGGACTAGGCTCGGAAAAATTCTCCGAGCCCGAATCCCATTGGTATAAGCATAAGCGTCGCTATACCACTGGTCGAAGGACCGAGCAATGGAGCTCGGCTAGCCAAACCTAAAACCAAACCCTGTGGCGGGTAAAGCTGAGGCCCTAGAGCCCATGTCCTCGGAATCTAAAATGGATCCGAGCAGAGAAACTTGGACTACAACAGACGAGTTTCCAAAAAAGTATATTCATTTCAAAAAGCCCGTAGGCTGAGTACAAAAATTCGGGTTCGGCCCTTACAAGTATGGGGGGCCATCCCGACTTTACAAAATAACAAAAATTATGCTAAGGCTCGAGCTCGACCACTTCGGCTTCGGCAGTATCGGGAGCGGTAGGCTCAGCAGTCGGGGCTTCAGTAGCCTCGGCAGCAATGGGAGTAGCCTCAGGGGCGGCTTCGGGGGCGGCTTCGGTCGCCTCGGCTGGACCTCCCTGGTCGGCCCCCGAAGCTTCTGCCTCCGCCTCCGGCCTCTCGACCCCTGCTCCCGGTTGGAGCAGGTTTACATCGAATTCCGGGAGAAGCCGCCGCAGCTGGTTGCGGAAGTCCCGGAAGCCCTGAATTAGCCCGTTCACGCCCTCCTCTGCTAGGAAGTCGTGAAACTCCTCCGACTCGCGGAAGAGCCTTACCGCGTTCTGGGCTTGCTCCCGAGCCTCGAGCTCCCGAGCCTCGTGGTATGTGGCCTTCCGCTCGAGGGTTTTTATTTCCCGCTCGAGCTCCAAGTGTCGGAGGCGGGCATTCCCCACCTCCTGCTCGCGGGAGGCCAACGCCAGCTCGGCTGTGGCCAAACGAGCCTCGGCGGCGCGCACTTCGGACCTTGTTAGTGTATGCGCGCCCTTCTCTTCATCGAGCTCGGCGGTCAGAGCTCGACTTCTTTCCTCGGATGCTCCAATTCTCTCTTGGAGCACCTGACGTTCGGCCTCGGAGGCCTGGTACCTCGCCTCGGCGGCCAGGTACCTCGCCTGGGCCTCCTCGTAACCGCGCTGGCACCTCCGGGCCCGCTCCCGGTAGTCTTGGACTATGTGCATCAGCATTTCCGTCTCGTGCAAGTGCTGTAAAAGATACGAAAAGAAAGACATAAGGCGCTGCGAGTAAAATTTTTTTACAAAATTACACAGACGAAAATTTTACTTACCCGGACGGCGTTGCAGCGGGTAGCGTCCATGAAGGCATTGAAGCTCATGGACTGTATCATGGCCCGGTCGACCGGGAGCAGCGCGACCCGGAATATTTCGCGCGCCACTCGAGGGTTTTCGAGGGCTGAATCGCCCTCGAATACCGACCAGGTGAGTGCAAGAGGCACTCGCTCCCCCGAGCCGGATGGGCCCGGAAGGCCAGCATCGGCTGGCCTAGGCGGAGCCGACCCCGAGGCTCCGTGACTGCTCCCCGGCTCGGAACTAGGGGGCTGGGGTCGGACAAGCGGCCGATCCGACTGCCGCACGACTGAGGCAAGGCGCGCAAGCACGGGACCCGCAGGACTCCTCCCCTGGTTGGCAACTGGAGCGTCCTGCCGACCAGGAACTTGTGCCAGGGGCACCGGGCACGGGAGCACTGCTGAAGCTCCCCAGGAGCCCGAGCCCCTGGAATCCGCGCCCTCCCTCTGACCCGCATCGGAATGCGCGGGGCGAGAAGGACCCTCCTCGGCCACTGCTGTCGCCGGGGTCGCTGAGGTCGCCGAGACCTTCTGCTTCTTCCTCGGCTCGGCGGGCTCGCCCGAGAGCTCGGCTGCCCTCTTCTGGAAGCGAGCAGAGGACTTCGCTTTTAGTCACCATCTTTGCGATATCTGCAAAGGTGAACAGGATTAGAATATTAGAACAGTAAGGAAATAAAAAGAGACACTGTAACTATCCTTACCATGGGGACGTGCCGAGCTCAAGCCCACGTTCACCAAAGCGTCCTCACATATGAGGCCGTTCAGTAAGATGCCGTCCCCGAGGCTGTGGATGGCGTCGAGGATGCCCTGCTCACGTGGAGAAAGTCTGGGGGATTTGTTGATGGACTTGAGCTGAGCCGGTCCCCACCTGGGGTCAAACCCCCAGGACTGTGCAGAACCAAGAAAGAAGAATTTCTCCTTCCAGCCATGAATGGATGAAGGGGCATCATGAAAAAGTGGCCGACCCGCCCGAAGGGCAATGTAGAGCCACTCACCGTCTCCCGGATTCGACTTAAAAATAAAAAGTCGCCGGAAAACGTTGACAGAGGTCGGAATCCCGTGCAGTAAGCACAGTGACAGGAAACCGATCACTGTCCTCCAGGCATTCGGAGCGAGTTGCGCCGGAACCAGCCGGCATACCATCAGCAACTCATTCACGAAGCCGTGAAGAGGAAATCGGAGACCGGCCCAGAGTGACTCTAGGTACACTCCAATCCGGCCTACCGGAGGATCGGTTGCCCGATCCCCACGCCTGGCGGGTTCCACACGGAACCCGTGAAGAGGGAAGAACCATTCTTCGGTCATTTCGACCTCCAGGACGCTCATGGTAGATACAACCTCACTGGGAAGAGAACCCATTGAGAGAGAGAGATTAAAAAGAAAAAGGAGGACCTGGGGAAGACGCCGGAGAAAAGAACTTCAGACTGTGAAAAGCTGGGGGAAGAAAAGCTAGAAGCAGAAGGCAATAGGAAGGGGACGGAGGGCCAGGGGAGAGTTTATATAAACCTCCCCAACGGCCCCGATCGGCAAAAGAAAAGCCGCACCCCGTTGAGATGACCACACGTGTCGGTCCAAAAGACAGAACGACGCATTTAATTAGGGCTAACGCTTCGAACGCCGAAGCGCCCCATCGGATCGTGCAGCCCTATCATGAGCCCACGGCGCGAGGACGCCTCGCAAAAGGTGTCCTAATAATGAGGATTTTCGGGAAAGAAGAGACGCCGCCTATTAAAGGCATTTCGAAGCGTCCGATAATTCAAAATGCGCAATAAATTAAAATTTTCGGAATTTGTAACGGCCCAACTAAAGCTACTTCCCGCGCTCCAGCTGGTAGCCAACTGGAACTCGGAAGTCGGGGGTAGTGTTGGGGGAAAAACCCCAAGTCATACCGCCACGGAGGCGCTCGGCCAAAAAGCGCCGACCGGAAAGGCGCTCGGCCAAAGAGTGCCGACCAAAGAGCACCAACCAGAGGGGTGCTCGGCTAGAGAGCGCCGATCTGAAAAAATGCTCGGCCCAAGAGTACCGACCGGAGCGCCAAGAGGCGCTCGGACCAACCAACGACCAAGTAGGGATGCTCGGCTAGAAAGAGCCGACCAGAGGACGCCGACCAGAAAGGCGCTCGACCAAAGGGCGCCGACCAGGAGCATTAGAAGCGACCCCGTCACAGGGCGCCCCATTGGGCGACCAGCTCGGCTCGGCACTCCTGTCGAGCCGATTGCCTTGACCAGATGTTCAACTCCTACCTAACCCCCTGAGGGACTTGACAACTCCACTACAACCTGCCGCTATCTCCAAGCCGTCAAGGCATAAGATCTCCGCAGGTATTTGGCACGACCTGCCATTAATGCATGAGACCCCCTCAAGTCTCCGATGCACTCGGTCATTTAATGAACACGGCTCAAGACGATCTCCGGATCACTGAACCATCAAAGCGTATGGCTCTCCCTGACCGCCGGTTCATTCGGTAATAAATGCGCTTACCATCCATGGACCCCGGGCCTACCACGGCCGGCGGTTCAACCACTCCAACAGGTCCGATCGACCATGACAACTCCCTGGTTCCGGTCTGAGTCGGCCTTATTTTCCACTATGCCATTAATGGGCCAAATCGTGCCCAATTATTACAAAAGAGGACAAACTCCCTGTCACCTCCCGGGCAACATAAAATCTCTCTATAAAAGGGAGCCTGGGAGGAAAGAAGAGAGGAGGAAGGGACCGAAACACAACAGCACAGACAATTAAGCACCAATATCCTCTTATTCTTCTTCACCCTCTGGCTTGCTCTCTCCACATATTTGCCCTCTCTGACTTAAGCATCGGAGGGCCGGCGCCGGGGAGCCCGGCCACCGGCTTCTTTTTTGCAGGACGGGACAGGACAGGACGCACTCTCCTCTCCGCTCTCTCACACACCCCAGGAGGGCACAGGAGGACGCAGCCGGCCGGCGCACCGCCGTCCGCCCTCCCCGCGGCGGAGCTCCTCCTTCCCCGGCTTCGCGGCGGCCCCCGGGTCCAATTTCCAGCAACAGGTTTAAATCTTGAACATTATTTAAAAAATGCAAAAGAGATGATTAGAAACATGAATCTGGTTACTTGATATGATGGATTTGGCCAGACTTTTGCTCCTGGATTTTTAAAGAGTGAGAAATGTGTTAGGTTCGTTTCTTTCTTTCTTTTTTTTTTTTTTTTGATTTCATGATAAAGAGCGTTAGGTCCATTTCAAACAACATTAATGGTGGCTCAAGTGACTATTTCTGGATCCAAGCCTTGACGAACAGACTGGATCTAAGTTCAATTCCTGTGTGCTAGATTACTTTTGATGAGAAGCAAGCCAATTACTTTGGTTGATCCCATCATTATTTAATGTCAGTGGATAGGGCACACCTTTTATTTTCCTGATATAGAAAACTAATGAAAATGGAAAAAATGTACAAGGAGTTAAAACCCAGGTTACTTGGATCAATTAGGTGGGTACTCGGGTGTTACGTATGGAATATACATGGCTGTTGGTAAAACTGGTAGACATCTTTTGGTAACCCCATCTTTCACCTCTAAGTATATAGTACAGAAAAATGCGCAACACACTAAAATAATATAGATTTTTAGTATCAAAAAAATATCACTAAAATCATGAACTTATTGCTAAATAATATTGAATCAAAATGATGAAAAAAATAGTCTTTATAACTACCACTATTAAAGTTTAGTAGCAATGTTTAAATTTTGATAAAAAAAATCTATCATAGCCAAAAAAATCTCTAAAGAATAGATATTCTTTGGCTACCTTATTTTTTGGTGCTATATGTCTATATATTTTTTTATAGAGTTGAATTATACAAGTTCTGATAACTCCTTGAAACAGGAATTAATGATTCTAAGATCAATGATGGGCCATGCAAATTGAAGATCCAAGCCATTGAAAATGATCCACACTACAACAAATACTTAAAATCCAAAGTTTATAAATTATGATCTCTAACCTATCTATCATGATCTATACTAAGGAGTAATAGATTTTTCCTTTTTTTCTCTCACTATTTCCAACCAACCACCTGGCTAAGAACTACTCCATCCATGATCACCATCTTTCTTACAGGGTAGCGTAGGGTAAAGAAGGATTAGAAACAAAAAGGCAGGAGTATTAGGAAAATCTGTAAGAATAGATTTTGAATTCAATTGACAAGTGCTCTTTTGTCATTCAACTTTCCTTGGACAATAGCCCATCCACCCATGTATTTTTGTCTCCCTCTTCCTTTTTATATATATAAGAGCTGCTTGAGAAAGCTAAGTATGGAGCTTGATCAGAGATTCTTCTTGAACGATGGAGGTCCAGTTGTGAACGAGGAATGCCACCTGTTTGGCTATTTCTCCTGCTGAGTAGGCTTTGAATTGGAAGATTCTATTGTTTCGCTCTTTCCAAATACAGCAGCATGTTACTGTAACTACAGTTTCAATAGCTAGGTTTTTTTTCAAATGCTACTCATGTGTGAGCCGCAAACTCTAACATGGGTCTCTCTCATGATGTATTTATCTTCTTCATGGTGACACATCTCAGTAGCATCCCATTGAAGGCCCTTTTGTATGTGTCCACCAGATATAAGGTACGTAGTAGCCATCATTATAAGAGTACGATGATTATAAGCAGTGGCTTCTTTGAGACATCTGAATCTTCCAAGTGCCTTTTGAAGTGTTTAAACCATGGGGTTACAATTCTTGGTGGAGGGAGTGATTTGGATTTTATAACAACAATGAATCAGTCCATCCTATTCGGCTATATGTAGCTTTATTATGTCTCCTTTCAAAATGTTCCCCCAAGGGATCAATGTGTCTAGGATATCGTCGTATTGATTCCTCATTCTAGGCATACAATACAATGGAAGCTGACTTCTCCAAATTCTAAAATTAATTTTTGCATGTGTTCTTGATATGGAACAAAATTGTCATCCCTATTTTTCCAATCCCTATTGGTTTGTGACACAATAAGCATCAAGCTTCCATATATATCAACTCTTTTGACATCCAAGTTCAGGGCCATTCTTAATTCTAAAATGCATGCTTCATATTTGGCCATGTTGTGTATGTGTTCAAAATTTAATCTGATCGCTTCCAGTATCTGAGCACTACTTGGTGGTTTTAAGAATTCTCCTATACGTCTGGGCTAGATGATTGAGTGCACCATCAAAATACATCTTCCATCTCTGATCTATTTCCGAAGATGAGCCAGCTTCTTCCAATAGAAAATTCTGTTCCCTTATGGATTTCTATGTTGCATTCGTGATGTCAAACTCTGAGATATCAACGGAGCCAAAATTTTTTTACTGAGTAAAGAGATCATTATTTACTGAAGAGAATCTGATGCAGGCATAGGGATAGGAGTGGGTGGTGATGTAGGACATGGATTAACACGGGTGCGAAGACTAGAGCAAGTATAGAAGCTGCAAATGCAAGAGTCATGATCTGATGTGTCAATTGAATGGAAGGTTGAGGTACAAAAATATCACCCTTTGAGAAAGGGAATAGCAGTTGGGGCCAAGGTGGGTCAAGAGGGACCAGGAGCTGCAGGTGCAGCCTGTGAAAATTAATTAGGTGCACATGAAACGAAGGTGATTAAGTCTCTAGGTTGCAACGTAGATGTAGATGTCAACTCGTGAAGTGAAGCCTATATTCTTGTCGGGTCATGAAATTTCTATTACATATTCCTGATGATCTTCACTCTCATTCTCCTAATTCCAAGCGAATCAACACAAATGAGAGATTCAAGTGGAGGCTACAAAGCACTAGCAAATTATAAAATAACACAAGTTACAACTTATTTGCTCTCCTCTCACAATACAACGAAGATTGCAATCATACATCACTAGATTATGAAACAAGGCTGTAGATCTATGCTTAGAATATTTATAGTCTACATCCCTCCTGACAAATCATTGGCCATGATTTGTTTGGCTCTTGTCGACATTTCCTAACATGCTCATTAATGATTGCACATGGCTAATTATTGATACAAATAGTTATAAAATTATAGCTTGAGCCATATTATTGTGTATGACACAGAAATACTCGCGCACACACACCCACAGAGAAAGAGAGAGAGAGAGAGAGAGAGAGAGAGAGGGAGGACTCCTCCCAATCCCGGAGCGACTGCTAGCTGAGCGGGGACCGAGGGAGGAGGAGGGGAGAGAGAGATGCGTGCATGATGGGAGCCATGTGTCAAAAGGAATCCAGACGCAGGCAACTTTCGTCTCTTTCCATCCATTTCTATGCCCCATTTAGTACTGCTACTGATTCTTCCATGTGCCCGTGAGAAGACATTCCTTGATCACTTTTCCTTTCCTCATCTATATATCCCATACTACCGCAGAGCCTCTCTTGCCATGGGTTTCCAAGTTATGTTGCGAGGTTCCTCCGAAGGCCGCTATCAGAGGCTGCAGAGTGAAGTCGAGAAAGCTACGAGGCCTCGAAGGCGATGGCTGCGGAAGGCGAACGGCAAGATGATATCCTTCCGGATATCCCCTTCCAAGAGATTCAAATGGATGAGGTTCATCGTGCTGCGGAGGAGGGTTGCAGAATTATATTCTGAGGTTGTGAAAACAATGTTGGGCGTGGATGCAGGTCCTGCAATCATCTTTTCTTGCCAGTGGGGACTGCCAGTGCTCTCCTATCCCTCACTTGGCTGTAGGAAGAGGGTGGTCTCCCTACACAGAAACCTCTCTTTCTCATGAGCTGCATCTTTTGTAACATTAATATATTTTCTTTACTTGTTTCGTCTACCTTAGTTATTTCCAGTGGTGATCTACTCCATTCCTTGTTTGGAACATAATTCTAGGTCTTATGTCTCTCCACACAAGTACCTTCTTTTATGCCTTTCCATCTCACCCATACCGTACCAAATAGTACCGAACGTACCGTACTGTATCCGTTCGGTACCGGTACCGGTATCGGTGGCATACCGATTTTCGGTACGTCAAAAAAATTTCATACCATACTGTACCGACATTATACTAGTGTGGCACCGGTATGGAGTCCGGTACCGGTTTGGCGAACCTTGATATCATCTGACTCCTTTTCTCTTTTTCCATCATGAATTCTTCTGCACCCCAATGGAGCTACCACGCTCCAGTCTCTGCCTTTCTCCTCCTCTACTCTAGCGTTCTCTCGCTCCCCATTCTGGTGTTCTAGAGATGCTAGCTGTCTGTTTGCTTCATAAACCTAATATTCCTTCTTCATTCTTCTCCAGTTCCTGTGAATCATGTCTTGCTCACAGCATTCACTGGCCGCGAAATCAAAGAGGAGAGTCCGTTTTTTTGGATCGCGAGATTACCCTTCTCGATATATTCAATCCAAATATATGATTTCCAAGGAAGTTGGTTACTCATATTGCCGACAGTGAGAAGGAATTTTGATAATCCCACATGAAAAGGTGGGCTAGTTGATAAATTTAGAGCATTAGCCATCACACAAAAAATCACTACTTTGTTTAACAACATGATACATCCACATGAGCCATCCCCAATTATTCCCATCGTGAAGTCAGACGTGAAAAATGTTAAAAGAAGGTCCTGCATACCCTTGTGTTTATAGATTAATATGATTTATATAAAATAGACTGCATTTCAACAATATTTAGGATAACCAATTAAAAATATAAAATGAGAGTCATGAAAGATGTTCAGCTTTCAGCAGATAATTTAAGTGAATAGTAAATAACTTGAGAATACTTGGCGAATAAGGATCCATAAAGCTAATCCCAAGTAGTTGGAAAAAGGTTAGATGAATATCGCTATTGTTATGGTTACGAACAGTTTAAGTTTAGGTTAAAATTAATTGAGTTGGCTCGAGCTTGATTTGATTACAAAATATGTTGACTCGGAGCTGGCCCTCCTACACTGAGCTTGGCTAGTTTACACACATTTTCATTAGAATAACTATCTTTTTTGCTTTGAAGTACAATCTATTGATTGGTTAATCACTTTTCTCATGTCTATCTCTTGCCCCTATCGTTAATCCTAATGCTAAAACAATCAAATGGATTTGTTCAGAAGTATGCTATCAAATATCAATTTTGCCATCCATTAAGCTAGCCATGCGGTGTCTCTACCGTTAGTATCTTGAATTAGTCATGGAAAGAAGATGGAAGATAAGTCAGATTATGGTAGGGCTATGAAAAAAAAAGGGGCAAAACATATATTAGTTCAATCTTTCATGAAAATTATAATCACTTGGAAAAAAAATCATAGTTAGCAATGGTAAAAGGGTTGGTGGATGGGAGGGGCAAATCCATAGTCACAAGTTCAACATTTGGTAACAATTTGGCTGGAGGTAAAGATTTAGGGTTTGGGAAGATCTAGCTGATTCCTCTAAAAGTTAGGAAAAAAATGGATAACAAAATACTAAAGAAAAATATTAAAATTAATTCTTTCGAAAGTTTATATACTTATTTATGTAAAAAATATGGAAGAGAAGAATGATAAACAATAGCAAAAACAATGGCCACATTAACAATGTCCACTATCTTCAGTTTGTGAGCATATACATTTCCAAAGTAGCTTTGACTAAGTTGTGAACAAATCCTGAAGTATGCGTCCAGTTTGATTTGCTGATCGACAATAATTCATATACAGAACCATTCAACCAAAGAAAAAATTGAGAATAATTCAAGGATTTTTTAAATAATTTGGCGAACATTGTTATTGTCAATCCATCTATCCACATCAATGAGGCATGCTAGACCTACTTGGCCATGTATGTCTCCATCACACACAGTGGGTCTGTGATTTCTCAAGTCCTGATCCTGCCTTGTTTCTGTTTTTCCCTGCGCACATTTATGTTTTTCAGGATTATTTTATGGAACATTTGATAAATGACATGCATAATAGTTAGGTCGTATATATTATTAGTTTCTATGGTATGGGTAAGCCTTCATCTAAACTGGCAGCCAATCGAGCTCATGCATTGGACTAGACCTGCAAGTCTAGTTTTGGAAATCCAACATACAGCACTCATTGCCACCCTTCTGTAGATATGCTAGCCATACTCGGCCTAAACAAGTGCTAAACTGGTGCTTACCCACATCAAATTGCTGACGATGTCCACCCAAATATGAAGCTAGGGAGCAACTTTGATACCTACCCATCTGCTGGCCAATTTCACTCCATATGTGCATGAAGGTCTCGCAATCCCTTTGGATATCCTGAAAAAAAGGCATGCAGACAAGTGCTTTGCTTGGAAGCAGTGCAATAGCGAGTAGAGACCGCAGAATCATCTCCAATCAAAGGTTATCCAAAGAACCATTTTTTCCAATGAAATAGTTTCTCCCAAACATCCCTCGATCATAGGTTTGGTTGGTTGTAAAAGATGAAGGATGGCTCTTGGAAGACTATTATCAATATCATAAGCCTGCTCCAACCATTGTAGGTGTTACTTCTCATAAAAAACCCGTCTAATTAGTTCATTATTCAGGTAGCCAGTATGTGAATTGGAGGTCCCATTTGAATAGAAAGGCTTTAGCACTCCCTATTTATTCCGTCAAACAAAGAATAGAAAGGACAAGAAGCTGATGCAAGAATGGTACCCCAGTTATTATGGCTTCCATCTACTCCATCTGTCATGAGAGATGTCTCAGTTTTAGTGAACAACTACTTCAATGGTTACAAGCAACAACCACTCCAATGGTGCCCTAGAAGCCATGCCAAGCACAAAAACCGCAATAGTTAACACCTTCATAAATACTTCTTTGTTTTGAGAATAATGGTGGGAATTCTCTGTTTTTTTTTTTGTGCCAAAGTCATGGAAGAATTTTCCATGTCACATATTTGGAAAAACACCTCCCAAGGTTCAACCATAAATTCTCCACCCATTGAAAGATGGGTGCAACCAAGACTAAGCCTTGCTTGCTGATGATAGTCTTCATTTTCTCTACATTGCCTTCTACCATATTTTCTTAATGAAAAAACAGCAGAACAGATGTTACTCTTGCATCACTATTTGATTTCACTACATTTATACTACCAATTTAAAGTAATTTAATTATGAAATTATAAATAAAAATATTCAGTGTATGACTTTGGGAGTGTGTGAAACTTTATGCTCGGTGAATTCACAGATAGGTGTGCAGGCATAGAGCAGATTTTTCAGAAGCCTTCCATGTTGTATGAGGGGGTTGGAGCCAACTAAAATACAACCACAGCATAGCAATTTGCATCATTGAGCTGAAAAGTTAATGATACTGTCCCAAATTTTGGTTGAACTTGTTGCATCATTTACACCAATGTTTATACCACTTGGATAACTTCAACCATGGAAGGAGAATCATCAAAAAGTTCTCAATTCTACTAACTTTTTTCCAGGGTTTTCAGAAGCCGACCAATCATACTAGTGAGTTTATATGTGTTTCATATATAATCTAACAAAATCCTAGAAGGTTACCACAAGTGTGCATGAGCTTGAACTACAAAAGCAATAAAAAAAAATATGCCTTCCTGTATGATGCACCCTATCCAAATTTGTAATGGATAAGTTAGGACAGGTTTAGGGCATATCAAACAAGACTGTTCTGACTACCAGCACAATTCAGAGGCTTGAAACTATTTATATATAAAACCTAGCAGCCCAGTACCCCAGCCTGTTAGTTTGAGTCCCTTCATTTTGGAAGTTTCAAAACCCTCAGACCCTAAATTGAAACCCTCAATGCGTTGTTCCCATGAAACCCTCTACAGACAGAGGCAAAGAAAGGTTCGAAGCTGGAGCCTCCTGCGAAACCCTCTGGCCTCTGTTCCCCTTCAGAACCCTCTAGGTACTCTCTCTCCCTCCCTTTTTCTCTCTCCTTCTCTCTCTCTCGGTTGTCATCACTGGCCGCCACCCCCCTTAGAAGCTCTCAGGAGGCCCCTCTTTTTCTCTCCCTCCCCCTCCCTCTCCCTCTCCCTCTCTTGGTCTTCGCCAGCCTCCGTCCCCCTTCCAAGCTTCCCGAAGGCCTCAGCCTCTCTATCTTTCGCTCTCTATCTCCCTCTCTCTCCTCTCCCTCTTCCTCTCTCTCCTTCTCCCTTTTCCCCTCTCTCTTCCTATTTCGGTTCACCCCGGAATGGCATGGTACAGACCCATACCATACCGAATTAGTCACCAGCCGATACAAGCCCTGCTACCACGTTGGCAAACCTTTGTTCTAGCAACATACTTTTCACCAATCAGATCTTGTCAATTGATATGTCCATTCGAATTGGTTAGGTCTTTGGTCCTCCCAATTCTTTTAGACCCTTTTCTTGTAAATCCAAACACGTCTTCTTAACATGTCTTAGATCTTTGCTAATCATACGTAAATTCTCAATCACTAGTGTGAGTTATATGTTTTCTCTAATTTGCTTAGATTAGCCTGCATCCACCTCAAACTCTCACATCCCTATGCTCATCTTATGTGCACTGACATGTAGATAACATAACATTTTAATCACTTCAACTTTGTCAGCATTATTCACATAAAAGAATCGACTCACAAAACCTAAAAACCCCTCTCAAGTACCTAATATTTAGAATAGACATTGCTCATTACAGGATCTTTTTCTTTGTAAAATAGATAAAAATAAAAACATATGATCATGTAGAGGTATATCTTGGGCAACCCTTCTCTTCCTACTAAAGTTCCATTCATCTAATGAAAATGCTAGCTTCTAGCTTTTATAGTACAACTAACTCCATTATTTATGTTTTACTGATTTTTCCATTATGCAACATCCAGCAATCCTTCACATTGCAAGTTACCAGTCTAATGTTCCAGGGTATCTTGATGGCTGGTTTAAAATAGTGGAATTTTGCTCTGTAGGAAGCCATATCATGTGAACTTCAAAGTCTTGTGAAAATGCAATCTTTGAACATTTTGTTTTGATTTCACTTTCCTATTGAACATTGTGATACAGAATAGAGCACATAACTAACAAAGTGGAGAAAAGTCCCATGAATACTGAAACTAAATACAACTGTTGCCGAGTAAGGTAGGAAGGAAGGAATGAAATGGCTAGGTGGAGGGGGGGTAAAACTGCTTGCCTTAGTATAAAGGCTAGACTCTGCTTTCAATCCTTTAGGCATGTATCATTCATCACCCACGGCCAGCTCCAGTGCATAGTCATCCCTTTCCTGCATATTAAGCCAATAATTAATTGATCAAGAACTAAAATCAGTGGACCGTTCACAAAATGCTGTGGACCATGTAAATTTGACTGCAAGTACTTATGAATTCATATTATGTGCAAGTAATATACAATTCACATTGTGCTGCAAAAACAATAACACATACAAACCACATCTAAATTTTGCTTCATATATGTGCTGCAGCTGTAAAATCAAGGATCTAATGTCTTCCCCGGACATGACAATCCCTTGAAGATGTAAGGGGAAGAAGAAAACAAGGCAAGCAGCATTTGCTTGGTTGTTCAGAAAACATGGGAATGTTCCAAGCAAATGTATAGAAAGTTGCATGTTAACACTAGCATGTGCATATGCATGTACTAAAATCTTAATTTTGATTTTCATTTTTTCTCAATCTAATTATCGTTCTCATCAAAAGGAAGGCTGAGAAAACTCACAATAGGTCCTCGTGCAAAATATCGTCCAAATTGAAGCCAGTAAACCTACAAAGTAAAAGGAGGTTATATTGACTGATATCATGGTATAGTCTAACCTGTCCATGATATTTAGAAAGAAAAGAAAGAGTTTACGGGTTCACTCTCTCGGAGCTTTATTTTTAATAGTCTTAACAAGTGTTGCTTTGAAATGTCATACCTCATCCTCATCCTGAGTTTCAACTTCAATATCAGAAGATGGGAAGCCCACACAAAGTAATGCATAACCCTGAAAAGAGTGGTAAATATATTAATTCTTTTAAATCTCTTCAATATAATTAGCTGCAAGGGACACAGTAGAACATCATAAAATAACTGAAAATTATCAAAATGAGGAAAAAAATCATAGTGATAATCATTTTGACTCTAATATGTATTTAAAATTGTAAATTAACATAATATAAATAAGTACGTTTCAAAATTTTCAAATTAGCCTATTATCTTCAGACTGACCATATAGACTATGAAATGTTAATTATACTATTTATAATTCATATAATTTTAGTTGTCTCAAATGCATGCCTATTATTACAGGTACAGATATAATGAAATTCCCAATACTTCAAAAGAGTAGCAATCAGAAATGCAACAACTTACCATACTATACATTGAACAATAAGTCTGCAATGATCTCTAAAAGTTCTATGTTCATACTTGCTAGATTTTGGTAGTAGCAAATTAATATAGAAAAGTTAGAAAATTGCTTAACCATGATGATGTTCTGCACTATAAATAGCAGCGTGTGCGGTATTGCCTTGAAGTTGCCTTAATTAAGTAATAAACACAGTGCTGAGAAAATGATACAAGGTGGTTAGCCTCGTACAAAGCCTACGTAGCTCTCCTTATCAAAAGGGAATTATTTCAGAATTCTGGCATTATGTAAGGATGCCAAAACAAAGTGTTTTTTTCTTTTATAATGACCAGGAGTTTAGTGATTTTTTTTCAGAAATATTCTGATTCTAGGATCTAAAGCAAATAGTTTGGATGGCGGGGTATCTAAAGGGTCTATTTATCTAAACAACAATTCCATATGTGTATTTTTTTTAATGGGCACTATGCACATTCTTCACTCTTCAATGAACCCATAAATGTCAATTAACATCTAATACAAGAGAAAACAAAAGAAAACAGGGCTTTAATTATAAATCAGCCACAGAAAACGCCCAACATCTGCTGACTTGGTTTATCAACCAATTTTTTGCTTTATTTTCCTGTGAAGATTGAATGCACCCCTCTCTAATGAGAAGTTTGTAGGAGGAAGTGTCAGTTTTCCGTGAACTGACATGTGCTTTATTCTCTGCAGTGAAAGTTTAGAAAGCCAATATTTCCTCTCTGCTAATGTAGCTGGATTTGGAGCCAGCCCTCCCTATTTGTCTTTCTTGAGAGTATAGATGGAAATCCAAGTCTACAGATATATACTGATCAATACTGAATGAAGAAATCTGGGATAAACTATGGCTTGACAAAAAGAAAAAAAAAAAAATCAAGTGTGATCTTAAAGCTTCTTAAGAAAAATTGCATATAACTTCAGTCTTCAAATGTAAAACAGTTTGCTGATGGTTGTGTGATGTTCTTCGGGATTCATAATGTTCGTTTTTGGTTCACAATATTTTTTACATTCGAAAATGAGAATTTCACTCCACAAAACAGAAAAGAAAAGCAGTTCGCATCGTGGACTATAAGATTAAACGTAAAAGTATTCATAGCATGGGGCTGAGGTCATGATGCAAAAGGCTCATAGTATGTAAGACAGAAAAAAATCAGCTAATTGCAGAAACTTTACCATTGAAGCACAAAATAAAAAAGTGCGAAAGCAAAACAACCTTAGATTTCAGTTCCGCAGATATTCCAAGAGCATCGGGTTGTTTAATTTGACCAGATTTTATTCGAACTGCACAGCTTGTACAGCAACCTAGTCATGAAATTCAACCGAGGTCAGTATCTTCAATTTTCAAGAGCAAATTTTTGTTCCTTTTATTGATTGGAAAGAAAAAGGAAATTGATGCTAACACATGCAGGCAAAGCAGATACAAGTTCTGACACGAATTGACAAGCATTCTAGTTTTATTCCACTTTTAGATATGAGAGGAAGGATATAGAAGAAGAAGAAGAATCCGTTGGATACCAAATAATGGAAAACATACACAATCATTTCCCCATTATGTGATCCTCTGATAAATGAACAAATGCATCTTTATGGCAAGGCATGAGGAAAGCTTGAGAATTTCGTACATGATTGCCAACGAAAGAGTTGCTTTACTATGCTAATGGATACAGCTGAGTGAGTATTCATAAATCATGCATTACAGGTGCGGATTTCCTTTTTGTCCTTCAGCTAGTAGAGGTGGCTTAGGCCATCGAAGCTTCCACCAAAAGGTGGGTGTGTGTTGAATATTGGTTCAGGGTGACCAATGCATCACTGATTGCATCGCAATTAGCAATTTAGGGTAAATTACGCATCGAGGCAGCAATATGAAGCATAAGAAAGCACCATATCTTATTAAATCGTGGATTCTATGCACGCTAGAAGAATTATAACCATATAAACAAAACGAGGCATAGGAAGCAAAGATGCTATTCCTGGGGAGTGGAGTGGAAGGAGTTTGTACCGTGGCGGCAGGCAAAGGGGAGGGAGATGTTCTGGGCTTCCGCGGTGTGGAGGATGTACTGGTCCTACAGCTCAGTCCAGACCCAGAAAAAAAATTAAGATGCTCTCCAACCTGACGAAGCAATGAAGGAGAGAAGAGAAGAGAAGAGAGGAGGGATTGATTCGATCAAAACGGTGGAACTGAAAAGAATCGATACCTCGGGGACAAGGAAGTGGTGGACGACTCCCCGCTGGCGGTTGTGGACGGTGACGCGGTGAGTGGGAACGGACGAGGAGGAGGACGTGATCTTCTTTGGGCTTTTCCTACTGGAGTGGTGGTGGCCGCCATTTTCTGGTCTCGGGAGGAGGAATCGATTTCGATATGGAGAGGAGGCGAGCAGGAAAGAGCCATGGCCGTTGCAGGAAAGGATTCGGAGATCCATCGCCATCCGCCGTTACCGCTCTAATAAATCCTTCTTTCTTCTTCTTCTTCTTCACGGTTGTCCTCGGCTTGCGCTTCCCCTCCGCATGGTCATCCGCCTTTTGCTGCCTTGGCGCGAGAGCTGAAAGCTGAAGGTACGCAACGCTATCCACAATGGGAACCAATCCGGATGGCTCATCCGGAACCACTCCGGATGGCTGCAACCGTCTGAAATCTGGAACTAATATTATATTACTACTATGACTATTACTATTAATGCTGCTAAGGAAATCTGACCCAACCGAGATACCAAGCTGACCAAATTACTATAGAATGCCTTGTCTACTGTCTCGGACCAAGCTTGCTTGGCTCAAGCAAAGGAATAGTCTCTTCAATTGGGGCTGACTCGAGCCATAGCATTGATCTGCCGAAATAGATCCCAGAGGTATGGGCTGAGGCTGAGGGGTCATCCTCGGCCAGAAGGGATGGATCCGGATCCAATCGAGCCATGGCACGAATCTCAAGAGATGGTTGGTGTAGAGGCATGGCAGTAGTATAGGGTTGGGCAAGGACGACCCCCTCCGGAGAAACTCACCCCTGAGGGTCATCCAGACTCAGACCGACTTTAATCAAAGTCTCCTTGGATTGCAACTCATGCAGGGTAGAAATCTCGGACCAAGATTGGAAAAGCTTGTCCAAGGCCCTTCGATCATTATCAAACAATCTCGGGGGCGATTCAAACCGCTCCGAGATGCCTTCCACTCCGTCTCAAAACTCCACAGTTGCTCGGGGTGGACAAAGAAAAACTTTCCTTTCTATCCACAGATGGAAGAGGGAGTATCTTGAAGCAACTAGCAGTCTTTTAGAGGAGAGAAATACCACCAGCTACAATCTTAAGGATGCCTCTTCAAGGTGAAGCACCCCCGAGAGAGCGGGATCGAGGCTTGGATGCCCTAGAGAAGACAAAGAGAAAGGAAATCAACTAAGACATGCTAGGAGTTCAGCACCAACTGAGTCGGGATGAGGTCGTAAGACCTCATCAGTTGCATAAAGAAGGGGTAGAGAGCAAGCCTCAACTCAGCCCATAGAGTATCCTCATACAAGCCGAGCCAAAAAGGACGTGGGTTCATCACCCTATCACTTAGACCGGCGAGCTCAAAGGTGAACTCAGGAGGCACAAAATGCTGAGCTCGAATGAGGTCCATTTTCTTCTGTGTAAGGATGGATACCTCATAATCTGATCCTAATCGGACCTCAGACTCAGCTTTGCTCGGAGGAAATGACTGCTGACCTCGAGAAAAGAGGTTAGACAACCGACTCTCCTACATAGAATTGACCTCAGCCCCGCTTGTGGTGGCAAGAAGATGAAAGGAAAGACTAAAAAAAATGTCAAGGATGAGATGCAAAAGATAGAGGAAGACCAAGGAGAATGGCTGACCAGGCAAAGGAGAGAATATCCATCAAAATGGAGGAGTGTGGGGGACGCCGAAGCTAGAGATGAAAGACTTCGCCAGAGCACCAACCGAGAGCCTGGATACTCAAGCACTCGAGCAAAGGAGCATGCGAAACGAGAAGTAGAGGATGAAGGTTGGGGATGCCCTTATATAGAAGCATGGATGGCTCTAATTGAGCTGATTCGACTACTAGGAAAGATCAAGCCACGAGTCAGCACGGGACATGACATGGCGATTTACCAGGATCATTGTAGTAAAGACATCTCGAAGAAAACCCCACAATGATGACGTCTCGAGACAACCTGGATGCGGCGATGCTTCGAGAAGATAGATCGACGCATTTATTGCCCATAATGAAAGTCTTGCCCTTGATCGATATGACAACTTGACTTCTGTTGTTCGAACCAAAAGGCAGTTTGGCCTCGAAAGTGGGGGCCATTGTTGGAGAAAATATTGGACACCTTGACCTCAGACCAGACCTGCTCCTTTGACAAGCCAAAGATAACAACATCGTCTCCAGCCAAGCAGCCGACTAGCCAAGGTGAGCTCCTGTCTTGACTGAGGAGGAGCTATCAGCTGAAGAGAACAATCAATATGAGTCAACAAGGAATGACAACCCTAACAATCGATAGCTCTAGCAGCCTACAATCATGGCAGAACTATGACCTGCACCCCACCAGCACTGCCCACCACCCATGAGGACTGGCTTCCATACTAGGGTCGTACTACGAGCCGTTATTTGGTCATCATTGCATGCCACGTTAGGCTAGGTAATGACAAAGTGGGCACTCCTATATAAGGGGGCAGCCCGAGAGACCTCAGGTATGCATGCAACATCACTCAAAAAGACGATACTCTTCTAACATTCTCTCTCTTTCACACTGTTGCATCTCTCTATTCTGACTTAATAATCAGAGGGGCTCTGCCAAAAACTCTCCAGCAAGCAGACCTTTTGCATGCCACATCCAGAGGAGATCTTCCCTCTGCACTTCGGCCAGCCTGCCTCGTTCATCTCAGCCGACCTCAGAATCGTTCAAGCTCATAGAAACAATACTCTCCTGAAATTCTCTCTCTTCCATACTGTTGCATCTCTCTATTCTAATTTAGGCATCAGAGGGACCCCACTGAAAGCTCTCCAGCAAGCAGACCTTTTGCAGGCCACATTCAGAGGAGATCCGCCCTCTGCACCTCGGCCAGCCTGCCTAGTTCATCTCCAGCCAACCTTAGGATCATCCGAGCTGAACTCTGACCTTAGCCCAGATTCGATGGCAATAGCATGATAATACCTGAAGAGTAGTAGAAGGAGAAATAGTAGAAGTAGTAAATCCAAATGAAGACTTTGTTATAACTAATCTGTGGTGAATAATCTTTAATTGCAAGAGTCTGTAGTTGGAGCACTTGAAACTTTAGGATTATCATGTGATGTGCCAATCTTTACGAGAGTAGTTGTCTATCATGAAGAATGGAAAGATATGGTATCAGAGAATCATCAAGGAGGTGCTTTGTTGGTCCCATCAGGATTCTTTGGATGTTTGTTTCATGAATGTTTGTATGCTCAAGTTTCTTGCAATAATTGCAGTGGATGTCACTATGAGAAGTAGTATCCAAGCTCCTTGTTGGCGCATGGTAGATGATAGCCTAGACTTTAGTGCAACTAAAACAATGTCATGACTAGAATTAGTTAAGAAATGATGGAATGAAGACAAGTTTCCTCCGTTAAAAACTTACACAATGCTGTATTCAAAGTAGAGAGAAGAGATCAATATAGAATGAAACTCCTTATCTACTCGAATTCAGACATAAAAGCCATCAAAAATTGGAATAAATACATTTCATTAAACTCTGCATCAAATAGGGTAACACGACAAGGAGAAGTTTTAGAATCGACTAGAGATGAGTTACACAGGCTGGTCGAGGTGCAGAGGGTGGATCTCCTTTAGATTTAGCCTGCAAAAAGTTCGCTTGCCGGAGAGTTTTCGGTGGAAAATCCTCCGATGCTTAAGTCAAAACAAAACAGTGGGGCAACAATATGGAAGGAATAGAATGTCAGTAGAGTAACGTCTCTATGAGTGATGTAGCATGCATATCTGAGGTCTTCTGGGCAGCTCCCTTATACAGGGATTCCCACTTTGTCGTTACCAAGCCTGACGTGGCGTGCAATAATGACCAAATAATGGCTAGTAGTACGACCAGGGTGTGGGAGCCAATCCGTGTGGGTGGTGAGTAGTGCTAGTGGGGCACAGACCTTGGTGCTGCCACGACTGTGGGATGCTAGAGCTGTAGTTATTAGGATTGTTAGTCTTTGTCGAAACATGTTGATTATACTTCTTGGCTGATGGCTCCTCCTCGGTCGAGACCGAAGGTTCTCATTTTGGCTAGTTAGCTGCTCGGCTAGGGTTGAGATTGTTCTTCTCAGCTTATATTTGTTGCCCAGATAGACAACCCAAGAGGGGGGGGGGGGTGAATTGGGCTTTTAATATAATTTGGCTAATTAAAACTTTGTGGATGATTAATTAAAAACTATAGCAAGTTATTTAATTAAAGCCTAGTGCTGTGAGTAATGTGCGGGGAAGGAGATGAGAGACAATGCACTACAAACACAAAGTTTTATAGTGGTTCGGAGCTAATCCTTGCTCCTACGTCCACTCCCCAAGTCTCACTTGGGAATTTCACTATAACCCCCTTGGATTACAGCCGGTTGTTTTACAAGCTCACAACCAAACTTGTTGTTTTACGAGCTCACAACGAACTCGGTCGGTTTTCCCAGGCTCACCGACTAGAACCAACCCCGATTGTTTTCCCGGGCTCACAATCAAACCCTTACACACGTTGGTTTTAACTTGGCTCACCAACCAACCTTAAACCCCTTGATTCAATCCCCCGATTGAATCAAGTAAATACAAGAGATAGGAGAAAACAGAAAATAGCTTCTCAAAAAGCAGATTTAAGACAATATAATCGTAAAGGAGTTAGAAGCCCTCAAACGCTTTTAAGCTGGTGAAGAGGTATGGTTTCTGGAACTCCGGTCTCCTCTTGAAAGAGTGGTCGACTTGAATGCAGGAGGAGGAAGCTTTGATTGTTGGGAAGAAGTTGTTGGAGCAGTAAATGCAGATCTCCCCTTTTTCGTTTAAGAGCACTTGGAGAGCTTGAAAACTTGAATGCTTGGAGTGGAATATCTGTTCTCTACCTTGCTACAGTCCTCTGTGGCTATTTAAGCCAACCCCCACGGAAACTAGCCGTTACTCTGCTTTTTCTGGCCGTTCTGCACACTCTGCGCAGCCTGACAATATGACCGTTGGTGGGTTGGAGTCGACTCGCGCGATCAGGAGTCGACTCGGCTGTAGCAGGAGTCGACTCACGCTTTTCCGGAGTCGACTCGGCAACTGTTCCAAATTTGAATTAAAGTTGCCGTCTTGACTGGGAGTCGACTCGTCTTGATCTGGAGTCGACTCGCCAACTTCTGGAGTTGACCTGGCAATTTTTGGAGTCGGCTCATCCACTGAAGTCCGTGGATCCAAATTTGAATTTTGTCCACTCGAGTCGACTCGACTGTCCTGGGAGTCGACTCGAATCTCAGAGCCCGAACTCTCGATTCTCTGTCGTTTGGCTCATCCAGTCTTGGAGTCGACTCGAACCTCCTTGGAGTCGACTCGGCTCTCAGTTTCCGAAAGTTGGTCTTCTGCCTTTTGACGTGTAGCTTGTCTTGGAGTCGACTCGAGCTGTCTGTGAGTCGACTCGAATCTCAGAGGCAGTAACATGGTCTTCTGTCTGTTGATGGTCGCTCAGTCTCGGAGTCGACTCGTGTACTGCGGGAGTCGACTCAAATCTC
This sequence comes from Phoenix dactylifera, assembly GCF_009389715.1. NCBI lineage: Eukaryota > Viridiplantae > Streptophyta > Magnoliopsida > Arecales > Arecaceae > Phoenix > Phoenix dactylifera. Next base: position 12,790,067 of record NC_052400.1, read on the forward strand.
AGAGTCCGAAAATCGTTCTCTGACTTTTTCCTTGTGTTCCTCTGAGAGTCGACTCTTACCTTCTTTGGAGTCGACCTGCCAACCATCGGAGTCGACTCGCGTTCCACTGGAGTCGACTCGAATCTCAGACCCGAAAACTGCTCTCTGACTTTTCTGCCTGTGACTGCTTGGAGTCGACTCTTACTTCCCTGGAGTCGACTCGGTGAACATTGGAGTCGACTCGCGCACTTCAGGAGTCGACTCGTTGACAGGTTCTGAGATGAAGCTTTCTGTTCTTCTTTCTGTTCTCAGTCGGAGTCGACTCGTACTAATCTGGAGTCGACTCGAGCTCGTGCCAGTGAACTTGATACGCTTGGAGTCGACTCGTGATACTCGGGAGTCGACTCGAGTCTCAGACATTGGTTCATGCAGACTTCTTAACTTATCCAAAATACTATGAACCAAGTCTAGAAACACTTGGACAGGATTTTCACTGAAACACTCAATTGAATTCATTAGTAATCACAAGATATACTCAATTGCTTTGAGCTCATCAAAATCAAATGGGGTTTTAATCAATCACTCCACAATCTTCCCCTTTTTGATGATGACAAAACTTTGAGTATATGTAAAATGAATTGCTCATAAAACAATGAAGTAAAATCCATAAATGAATTCAAATGTCTGATAATTTAATTTATCCAAGTTTGAAAGGAGTGAAACATTAAATTTCGGAGTTAAAGCTCCCCCTTTCATTTGGAATTATATAAGCCTTCATATTTTGCAATCAATTGTTTGGCTTATATGTCATTAATGATTTAGCTTGATTAAGATTCAGATTCTCCCCCTCAACATATGCATTCAACTATGTTTTGATTCTCTGAATTTCCTTTTAATGCTTTGAAGTTTTTGAACTGAATTTTATCTTTTTAGAGGAAAAATCTGTCAATTTGTTCTTGAGTAGGATTCAGCTAATCTCCGAATATCCCTTGAATAGATTCTGGAGATTACTCCATTAGGAGCCCCAAAAGAGAGATAATGAGCCTCGAGGTACCGAATCCACTTAGAACAAATTTGTGTGTATTTTTAAGAGTTTATCGTTATATTTATTTATTTGATTTCTTTTACATATTATTTTTTTTAATATTTCTTCCCTTTTACATATTTTACCATATTTTATACATATTTTTCCCCCTTTTTGTCATCATACCAAAACGGAGGTAATCACACACAATCAATGGCACAATCAACAAATGGCACATCAAATGGCACATAATTGAAGATAAAATGTCTACTCATTGTATTGATATGAATGTGAATACATTTGAGAATACAATAAGTAAAGCAAAACAAGACAAAACACAAAAACATCTATGGCCTCCTCGAGGATGAGGCTCCCCCTCTCGAGGATGCATCTCCTCCTCTGGAGGATGTGGCTCCTCCTCTCGAGGATGTGGCTCCTCCTCTCAATCGGCTCTGCTCCATGAGGAGGGTGACTGCATCTGTCACATGGCCAAGCTGTGCGATGATAGACGTGGTGGCTCTGCTATGTGTAGTGGAGAGCTCTGTCACCGACGCCTGAAGCCCAGTCACCGATGTCTGAAGTGCGTCCAGCTTGTCGATGAGTACATTCGACAAGCGCTCGGCCCCCTCGGTGGTGGTGTGCATGTCACGACCTATCTCCTCTCGCATCTGTCGAGTGGAGCTCGTGACCTCACTCATGCTGTGGAACTGGGCCTGGACCAAACTCCGGATATTGTAGATCTCTTCCCGTACATGAGCCGTCATGTCAGTCACGGCTGTCAAGGAAGGGACCAACTGAGAAGATACGGATGCAGGAGTGGGAGCAGGCACCGCACCTCGGAGCTCCCGAAGCAGCTCGTCCCTCAGATCTCGGACGATCTCCTGCCGCAGCTCCCGGAGCTGCTCTGGATCAATCCGAACCTCCATAGATGGTGTGGCTGAGGAGGAAGGTCCGGCAAAGGTGGTAGGAGCAGGAGGAGTGGATGGGAGGTCTGGATGGTCTGGAAGGTCTGGGTAGTCTGAATCTGGCTTAGGACTGGGTGATGGTCTGGTGGTCTGAGCAGTGAGAGTAGACTTCCTAACCCAGATCCCTTCTCTCTTCCGAAATCCCATCCTGTGCATAGTCCCCGTACACAAGCGATCAGTCCATCGCAAGGCACGAGAGGGTTCCCTCTTAGGAATGGGAATCTCGTACTGCCTAAAAAGAAGAGTGAATAACATCCCGTATGGGAGTGAGAGCCTAGGTCTATCTAGGGGCTCACACATATACCTGTAAATGAGCTTTGGAAAGTTGATCGGGGTGTCCTGAAGGATATAAGACATAATAGCTAAGTTCCTCTCATTCACAAAATCAAATCTCCCTGTCTTAGGGAAGATGGACCTGGACAGAATGCTCAAAAGGATTCTCACTTCAATAGGAAGTGAGCTAGCAGATACCTCATCTAGGGGGGACTGAGGTGGATGCCTTAAGACGACCGTAAGGGCCGCAACTCTATCCTCAGGGTGTGTGGGAGCCACCCCTACTAATGGAAGGTGAAGGATATGGGCAATGAGGTCCTTTGTGACACGCAACGGGACACCTACTACCGTACCCTCGATACCTCCATCTCCCCGATGGACGGTACTGTAAAACTCTTGAACTAGGCCAGGATAGGTGGGAAGGTCCAAGGTGAGGAAGTACTCTAGGCCCTGGGCTCTAAGCCTATCGCCTATGGTGAACCCCTCCCGGGAGAGATAGTCGAAATCGACAAACCTCTCGGAGGTGACGGCCTTCCCGGCCAACGGCCTAACGAGAACCACCCTAGGCGGGGAACGATCCGGAGGTGGTTGCCTCGCGGGATCGTGCCGCGCCTTGGAGCGTCGCTCGGGACCGGCCTCGGGACGGGACCTCTTCCTAACGACGGTCTTACGAGGCATCTTGACTTAAACGGGAAGAAAAATACCTAGAGGACGGTGAAGAACCGACAGAGGAAGCTCGGGACGGACCGGAAATGACCTAGGAACGGACGGAAACTCAATGTCCGGCGAAGAATCGACGGGAAAAGGGCTTGGAGACGATCGGGGATGACCTAGGAGTCGGCTCTAGGGCTTTGTGAACAGTGGCGGCTTGAGGAAAAGTGTTTGCGAAACGACAAACCTAGGGTTAAAAAGTCGGATCCCGACTGCGAGTCGACTCCCCTGATTCGCGAGTCGACTCGACCTCGAGTCGACTCCAGAATATGCGCGAGTCGACTCTCTGTTAGCGCATGTAGACTTCGAGTCGACTCCCGACAGTGTGCGAGTCGACTCCCCCTCAGCTGCCAACTTTGCGAGTCGACTCCCGCTAATGCGCGAGTCGACTCCCCCTGAGGAGCCGGCTCTGAAACTTACTCGAGTCGTCTCTAACCTTGGCACGCACCTAAAAACCATGCCATAATCGTGCCAAATGAGGGAAAATCACCTAATTAAGGACTGATTTGATGATCACTGCATAGAAACTCTATTTTAACCTCATTCTAATCATCAAAATCAATTAATCTAGTGAAAAAACTCCCACTAGGATGGATCAATCACTCCTAATCCCCTTCTAAGCACACTAAACCTCTCTTCACTTAGGGGTTTTGTAAAAATGTCTGCTAATTGATTATCAGTACACACAAATTGGAGTGACACATCACCATTCAATACATGATCTCTTATGAAGTGATGTCTTATCTCAATGTGTTTAGTTCTTGAGTGTTGAATTGGATTTTTAGTTAGATTTATGGCACTTGTGTTATCACAATTAATGGGAATTTTATCTTGTTTAATGCCATAATCTTCTAATTGTTGTTTAATCCATAAGATTTGAGCACAACAACTCCCGGCTGCAACATATTCAGCTTCTGCAGTGGATAATGCAACCGAGTTTTGTTTCTTGCTAAACCATGAGATTAGGTTTTCTCCTAGAAATTGACAAGACCCGCTGGTACTTTTTCTATCAAGCTTACATCCAGCGAAGTCTGAATCTGTGTACCCTATTAAGTTTAGGCTAGATTCTTTAGAGTACCACAGCCCTATGTTCTTAGTTCCAATTAAGTATTTAAAGATTCTCTTAACTGCAGCTAGTTGTGATTCTTTAGGATTAGCCTGATATCTAGCACACATGCACACACTAAACATAATATCAGGCCTACTTGCACTAAGATACAGTAAAGAACCTATCATACCTCTATAAAGTTTTTGATCTACAGATTTACCTGATTCATCTTGGTCTAACTTGCATGATGAGCTCATGGGGGTGCTGATTGACTTGTTTCCCTCCATATCAAACTTCTTGAGCATCTTCTTGATATATTTTGCTTGATTGATGAAGATGCCTCCTTCAGATTGTTTGATTTGAAGCCCGAGGAAATAGTTCAGCTCTCCCATCATGCTCATCTCAAACTCACTCTGCATCAAATCAGCAAATTCCTCGCAGAGGCGATTGTTAGTAGCACCGAAAATGATATCATCAACATAGATCTGTACTAATAACATATCCTTATTTTTCTTTTTCAGAAATAATGTTGTATCTACATTTCCCCTAGAGAATTCATGTTCTAATAGGAATTTACTAAGTCTCTCATACCATGCTCTAGGTGCTTGTTTTAGTCCATAAAGCGCTTTGTTCAGTTTATACACATGATTAGGATATTGATGATTTTCAAAACCAGGAGGTTGTTCTACATACACCTCCTCATTAATAAACCCATTTAGAAAAGCACTTTTTACATCCATTTGATATAGCTTGAAGTCCTTAGAGCATGCATATGCTAATAGAAGTCTAATCGCCTCAAGTCTAGCTACGGGAGCAAAGGTTTCATCAAAATCTATGCCTTCTTCTTGATTATAACCCTTTGCTACTAGTCTAGCCTTATTCCTTATAACAATTCCATTTTCATCTAGTTTATTTTTATATATCCATTTTGTACCTATTATTGGATATTCAGAAGGTCTCTCTACTAGATCCCACACTTTGTTTCTAGTAAATTGGTTTAGTTCTTCTTGCATTGCATTTATCCAATTTACATCATTTTCGGCTTCTTCTATATGTTTGGGCTCAAAGTGTGAAACAAAAGCTAGATGGTTGTTCAAATTTCTAAGAGATGCTCTAGTCCTAACCGGTTGTGATGGATCATCTAGAATTAGTTCCTTAGGATGCCCGTGAGCATACCTCCAAGCTTTAGTTAGCCCATGATCCACTATAAGCTCTTGGTTTGATGATTCTCCTTCAATCAACTTTTGATTACCATCTTGTAATCCCACCTCATCTATCTTTTCTTCAAGTATTTCAATATCATCATCAAGATTGGCTTTCTTACTAGAGGAGATGTCACTAGAGTCATCAAATACAACATGTATAGATTCTTCTATAACTAGTGTTCTTTTATTAAAGACTCTATAGGCTTTACTAGTTGTAGAATAACCTAAGAATATTCCTTCATCAGATTTAGGGTCAAATTTCCCTAGATTATCTTTCCCATTATTATGTACAAAACACCTACATCCAAAAACATGAAAATAGTTAACCTTTGGTTTTCTGTTTTTCCACAGTTCATAAGGTGTTTTCTTTATGATGGGTCTTAATAGAACTCTATTTAATATATGGCAAGAAGTATTAATGGCTTCTCCCCAAAAGTACTTAGGGAGGTTACCTTCACATAACATCGTTCTAGCCATTTCCTCTAGTGTTCTATTTTTCCTTTCCACAACTCCATTTTGTTGTGGTGTCCTAGGTGCAGAAAAATTATGGGTTATCCCCTTTTTACTACAAAATTCATCAAATAATTGATTTTCGAATTCGGTACCATGGTCACTTCTAATGGCTATGACTGAAGACTCTCTAGCATTTGTTACTTCCTTATGAAACTTTTTAAACATGGAAAATGCTTGGTCCTTATGTGCTAGAAACATGACCCATGTGTACCTAGAGTAATCATCTATTATGACTAGACCATATTTATTTCCACCTAGGCTTGTTGTTCTAGTTGGACCAAATAGGTCCATGTGTAATAATTCTAGAGGCCTAGAGGTAGAGACACATTTTATGAGTTTAAAAGAATTCCTAGATTGTTTGCCAAATTGACATGCTTCACAGATTTTGTTCTTTTCAAATTTTAACTTTGGCAAACCTATCACGGAATCTCTTTTAACTAATTTAGTTATTGTGTCCATGCTTGCATGACCTAACTTACGGTGCCATAACCAACTAGCATTATTATCTTTAGTTTCATTAACAACTAAACATTGGTTATGTTTTGCAAGGTCTTCTAGGTCTACCACATATACATTTCCACGTCTAATCCCTTTAAAAACTAAACTATAATCATTAGTATTTGTTATAATGCACAGTGATGGTTTAAACATAACATCATATCCTTTGTCACATAATTGACTAATGCTTAACAAGTTATGCTTAAGACCATCAACATATCTAACATTATCTATAAAAGTAGAAGGGGTGATTTGAACTTTACCAATACCAATGATGTGACCTTGGTTGTTGTCTCCAAACGTCACAGCACCTCCCTTCTTAGCTTCAAGGGTGAAAAATTGGTCTTTATCACCCGTCATGTGCCTTGAGCAGCCACTATCCAAATACCAGCAATTTTTGTTGACCTTGGCTGCAAGACACTCCTACACAAGCAAATCATGTCATCTTAGGTACCCAAGTTTCTTGGGTCCTTCATGGTTAGTCAAGTTGGTTCCTTTTGGAACCCATACCCTTTTAATTTTTCTTTTAGTTTTACTTTTTCTAAAATTACATACATTTGCTTTATGGCCTACTGTACCACAACAAAAGCAGGTTATTTTCTTAGTTTTTGTTTTCCCAGCTTTAACAAAGAAGTTACTAAGAAGTTTTTGCTTATTCCTTGGTTTATATCCTAAACCGGCTTTATTAAACACTGCACGTTGACTATTTAGTATCATGTTTAATTTTTCAGAACTATAGGTAAATCTTTTAACTAAGGGTTTGTATTTGTTAAGTTCTTTAGTTAGTGTCTGATTTTCGGCTTTTAGATCATTAAGTTCTTTAGTAAGATCCTTATCTGAGGTTTGTTTATATTTTTTAAGTTCTGAAAATTTCTTAGTTAGTTTTTCATTTTCTTTAGTTAAGGTGTTGGTCTTTTGAGTTAAAAGTTGGTTGCTTGTTTTAAGTTCTATATTTTCTTTGGTGATTAAATCCTTATCCTTAACTAATTTATCGTATTTATGTAGGTATGATTGATTAGTTATTTTCAGTTCTTTATTCTTAAGATTTATAGCCTTATATTCTACCATTAATTCATTAAATGCATCATAAAGTTCATCAAAAGAAAAATCAGGATGCGTGTCGGAAGTTACCTCGTTTTCGTTGGCCATGAAACAGAGATTGGCCTTCTCTTCTTGTTCATCATCTGATGAGGAGGATGATGAGTCGGAGTCCGATAGGGTAGTCACAAGTGTCTTTTTCTTCTTGTACTTACTCCCCTTCTTCAGTAAGGGGCACTCTGCTCTTATGTGACCCGGCTTCTTGCACTCGTAACAACCAATCCCCTCATTTTCCCTTTCCTTACCTTTATCCTTCCGGTAGGAATTTGAGGGGCCTCTCCTTTGATGATAGGACTTCTTGTGGTTGATGAATTTCTTGAACTTGCGCACAAGAAGAGCCTCACCACCATCTTCCTCATCTTCTTCTTCTTCGCTGCTGCTGCTGCAAGACAAGTCCTTGTTAGAAGAAGTAGATTTAAGGGCTATTACCTTTTTCTTATGGGAGGACTCTTCCTCGTTGTGTTGTTTCATGGTGAGCTCGTGCGTCATGAGGGATCCAAGAAGCTCCTCAAGTGGTAGCTTGTTCAAGTCCTTGGCTTCTTGAATTGCTGTCACTTTAGCTTCCCACGACCTCGGTAGACACCGAAGGATTTTCCTGACAAGCTCACTGTTAGTATAGTTCTTGCCAAGGCTTTTTAGGCCATTGACAATATCAGTAAACCTAGTGAACATGGATGTGATTGTTTCATTTGAATCCATTTTAAATAGTTCATATTTATGAACCAAGATGTTTATTTTGGATTCCTTGACTTGATTCGTGCCCTCATGGGTCACTTCAAGTCTGTCCCAAATTTTTTTTGCTGAATTACAAGTTGAAATCCTATTGAATTCATTACGGTCTAAGGCACAATAGAAGACATTCATTGCTTTAGAGTTTAATTGTGCCTTCCTCATGTCATGTTCATCCCAGTCCATTTCAAGTTTAGGTACCTTAACACCATCTACGTATATGGATGGGATGTATGGCCCATTTACTACAATGGACCACATGTTAGATGTATGCCCTAGAAGCCAATTTGGCTGACACATTGTTGATTCTAGGGACATAATTTTGTACTTGACTATTTATTATTGAATAAATAAAAGGCATCTTTTTCATTCATATTGTTTATGTGTCTATGAATCGTCCAAGAAATTAATAAGATGATGATACATATTCTCAAGAGTTGAGAATTTGAGCCATGTATCATTGGTGATTAATTTCTAAATGCTCCTGATCAAAGGATCATCACGAGGACGGTGATCGATCCGATCAGTGCACAGATCACTCTCCTTCTGGATGGACGAGACTTGAGTCCACAGTGTAGGGACACTGAAGTGATAGTGCAGGTGCTTGTTAGAGAACAAGGGTACTGAGCGTGACCAATACAAGAAGTCACTTGGATGTCTATCCACTCGTCAGTGACTTGCTTGATGTTGCAGTAGTGTGACTGGTCCTTTGACCTGCGGCACTTCGGCTACTCACAGTGAGGTTATTGTAGTTTGACTGCACACATACATGGTCTCTAGCCATATGGGTCCATGCAGTGTAGATTGGCTGCAATAAGTTCACTGTAGGAGTAGGGTATGCACCTATATGGAATCTATCGACCTTGATAGATAAGGAGAGATCCTATGTGATTTATAAGACTGAGTTCGTAAGACCTCGGCCGGGGCAGTATGCACAGTGGAGAAAGAGTTTTTCACTATCGAACTCGAGTCGAATAAATCTTGACATATGACAGACGATGGGGTTTGACGAGTTGTCCATGACCTCCGTCCTGTAGGGATCCACGATAGTAGGACTGTATCACATGTTAACTGCACCTAGAGGTTCATCATTCCATTCTGCTGGGTAGCCACTACATGCTGCTAGGTGTCACTGGTGGATGGTGGGACTCATAGGGATTATCTTGATGATCGATAAACCCTAATGAGTTGAGTTGGAATCGTTCCAACCCATTGAAAGGAGTTTTCAATGATATAGTGATAGAGATCACAATATATTTCACTACCAGTCAGAATAGAACCTATGGGGTCACACACACTAGAAGTATTGACCGATCCGATGGTTGAAATCGTGATTAGGAATCACAAGAAATCAATTTGATTGATAAGAAGTTGAAGAAGGAAAAAGGAATTAATTAATTGGACTTGAAACAAGAATCCTACTTCGGGTAGGATAACTAGAGTTCTAATTGGATTAGGACTGGGATTCCTACTTGGAATAGGATTCCTCAATCCTAATGAGATTAGGAGTTTTGAATTAAAAATTGGATTCCTACTTGGAGTAGGATTCCTAGAAATCCTAATTGGATTAGGACTTCGGATTCAAGTAGAGTCCTAATTGGATCAGGACTAAAATTAAACAAATCCTAATTGGATTAGGATTCCTTAAGTCCAAATTAATTATTAATCTAATGAATCAACATGACTCCTAATTGGATTAGGATTGAAGAGTTCAATTGAGTCATGGTTCATTCAAGTCCTAATTGGATTAGGACTAGTATAGATTGAACCCAATTTGGCCAATCCTAATTAGATTAGGATTAAACCATGAGAGAGGCACCTAATCCTCTTTGGAAGAGGATTAGGTTAACCAAGTAAGAGGGGCATCAGCCCCTCTCATCTTGGATGGTGCGGATTGAAGGAGAGAGAGGGGCCGGCGCACCCCCCCTTTCTTTCTTTGGAAAACCATCTAGGGCTCCTACTTTGGAGGAGCCCTTGATGGCTATAAGAAGCACCATGAGGCCGGCGCCCTAGGTATTGGAGCCATCCTCCTCTTGCTGCCGCCACCCTCCCCTCTCCTCTCTTGGTTCAGCCGCAAGCAAAGGAAGAGCAAGGTCCAAGCGTTGGCGTCTTCCTCTTCCTCCAATCCTTCTTCCAACGCAGGGAAAAGAAAGAAGGCTGCAGAAGCTGTGTTCTTCTTCCTTGAGTTCCTTCTTCTTCTTCCTCCTCTCAAGCACTTTCAAGAGTTGAAAGAAAGAGAAGAGATCAGCCATCAAAGGAGTCTTTGCAAGGGAGCTAGCACCCCGGGAAGACAAGAAAGCTTTGATCGGTTCTCTACTTCGTGTGGATACCCGTAGAGGCCGGACGTTTGAACGGCTTCAAACGAACCCTCTTCCAAAACCACGAATTCAGATTCGCGGTGATCATCTACCCGCGCAAGGTGAAGATTTGATCTTCCTATTAGTTCTAAAAGTTTTAATTCTTACCTAATTACGAAAGGTCTCGAAACAAGCGTTCATGCGATGAACGTCGAACCCGTGCATGCCGATTCCGCTGCCATCTGAAAATTTTTGAAATATCAGCGGCATGGGCGGGTTCCCAACAGTGGTATCAGAGCCTAGGCTTCGTAGATTAAGGTAAGAATTAAATATCTAAAGGCATATTAGATCTGAAAATTAAATGATCATGCATGCTGAAAAATTCTGCATGCAGATTTTTCAGGGGTGCTGATTTTTACATGCTGATTTTTATGTGATAAAAAGATGATTCTAATTGCATTGTTAATGGGATTACAAAGTTTAGAATCATGATTAGCATGATCAGCGACCTATGTCATGATATAATCAGTTAAGTTTCAGATCTGAAAATTATAATTGTAGCATACGGTGATGATCATAGGATTCAACCCCTTTTGGTATCAAATGTAATGACCTGCGATGTGATCTGCGATGTCATGTAATTTTTCAGATGCTTGCATGCATCTTATTTGATGTTTTGAGAGGCCTGCGTGCCTCCTAAAAGGAGATGTAAATTATTTTTATTTTTATTTTACATCTGGTTGTATTTCTGTGATGTGATGTACATCAACGATCAAGTTGAAGCAAAGGCATGAGATGAAAGGTGATCTAAGCGGTTGATGGCGATGGGATCAAGAGTTGATCAAGGATCGAATCAAGGAAGCTTGGATCCAATTCAAGAGTTGAAGACCACTTGATCGATTGATGTGCATGTGCTTGTAATACGACCTAATTAGAATCCATGATCATCACCTAGTTAAAGTTTAGCTTTAATTATTGCCGCGATTATAACTGCCTGCAATGCGCCGTTTGCATGTGATGTGAATGAGAGTCGGGTAGATAGGTCTACATGTGATGTAGCAAACCCAATTGAGACCTAAATCAAAACCTCCTCAATCAAGTCGAGAGTGAACCGACATGAGCAAGTCATATTAGATTAATTGATCTAATTGGTGTCTAGGAAAGCATGAAAGGTGGTTACTTAATTAGGACCTTACTCTCTGAGTAAGGGGAGCCTCCCACCTGCTTACCTGGCCAATTGTTTGATTACCTCTTATGAAAGGCTCAAGTTGCAAACACTAAGACCTGATTAACCAATATTAAGTCAATAGGTCTTCCACTGTAGTAGAGCTGCTAAGGCCTTTCTGATGTTGACTTGTCTCGGCTGGATACAGTGGTCAAGTTGCATTGGGGGGCTGGACCTCTCTATAGACATGAGATGTTGTAGGGTAAAGGTGGGGTTGGGCACCAATAACTGTTAGGTGAGGACCCAATGACGACTTTATTCCTACGGTTATACGGTTGGTCTGACTTAACTAAGAAATGAGACCAATAACTGTTAGGTGAGGTCTTCATGGCTTAGAGACCAAGTTGCACTGCAACATGCTTGAGAAGCATTGTACAAGAGTTGTACACTCATCCATCTATGTGTCACCAATAACTGTTAGGTGAGGTGGCATGTAAATTGGTGGGACCGCAGTACCCACTAGAAACCCTAGTCGTGTGGGATTTCCGTTTTCCTACCAGGGGAGTGTGAGGAATTCGAGAAAATAGTGGGAGTCACATTTGTTCTAAAAGACCTTAGGACAGATTAGGATCAAGTACAAAAGTCTAACTAGAATCTTTACTCTCTGCAGATACAATGTCGGCTTCAAACCCTTTGACCCGTATTCTTGAGACCAACCGACTGACCGGAACCAATTACAAGGACTGGCTTAGAAATCTCAAAATAGTTTTGGACTGTGAGAAGATAGGCTATATACTTGATTCAGATATCCCCACATTACCAGCACGTCCCACTGATGTTCAGCGTGAGATGCATAAAAAGTGGTTGGACGATGACATTAGACTAAAATGCTATATGATGGCATCTATGTCTAATGAACTCCAATGCCAGCATGAAAATATAAAGACTGCTAGGGACATACTGGCACACCTACAAGAGTTGTATGGTGAGCAGAGTCGCACAGCTCGTTTTGAAGTGTCCAAGAGGCTTTTCAAAGCGAAGATGCGCGAAGGGCAGTCTGTCCATGATCACGGTCTGACCATGATCAAGGACCTAGAGGAGCTTGAGAAGCTCGGTATGGATATGCACAAGGAATTGCAAGTGGATTTGATCCTACAGTCACTTCCTGATTCATTTGGTCAGTTTATAGTAAACTACCACATGAATAAGATTGAATGCACTAAGACTGAACTAATCAACATGTTGGTAACTGCTGAGGGAGCCTTGAAAGGTTCAAGGGGCAATGTCCTCGCTGCTGAGTTGACTTCTGGTTCCAAGAGAAAGTCTACTTGGAAGAAAAGGAAGCCTACAAAGAAGCAGAAGAAAGACAAGAAGCCAAAGAAGGAAGTTCAAAAGAAAAAGGCTAACGACAAAGGAAAATGTTTCCACTGCAATGTCGAAGGCCACTGGAAGAGAAACTGTCCTTCATACCTCGAGAGCCTAAAGAACAAGAAAGGTGACACACCTTCAGAAGGTATAGACTTGCTCATTATTTAAACTAATCTAACGGTTTCTTCTACTTCCAGTTGGGTTATAGATTCTGGTTCTAGTGCTCATTTGTGCACTACCATGCAGGGTCTAAAGGAAAGTAGAAGGCTGGCGGAAGGTGCGGTAACCCTTCGGGTTGGCAACGGGGCAAAAGTTGCTGCTGTGGCTGTGGGCACCTACCATCTGCGACTACCGTCTGGATTTAGTTTAATACTTAGAGACTGCTATTATGTACCTGTTGCTAGCAGAAATTTGATTTCTGTTTCATGTCTAGCACAGGAAGGTCATGTTTTTACATTTGACAAAGACTGCTGTTCTATTTATTTGAGAAATAAAATAGTCGCACGTGGTTTTATGATTGACAGTCTCTACCATTTACATATGGATGTATCTGTGAATGTTACCGAGCAAGATGTGAGTGCCAAAGGATCCAAAAGATCCAGAGATGAGATAAACCAAAGATATTTGTGGCACCTCAGACTTGGCCATATTGGAGAAGATAGAATGAACAAAATGGATAAAGATGGGCTCTTAGGCTCATTGACTTCCGAGTCATATCCAGTTTGCGAGTCCTGTCTTCAAGGAAAGATGGCCAGACTACCCTTTGTAGGATATGGGGAGAGGACCACTGAAATACTTACCCTAGTACATACAGATGTATGTGGCCCATTCGATGTGCTAGCCAGGGGACGTTATTCTTACTTCATTACCTTTACCGATGATTATTCACGGTATGGGTATGTGTATCTTATGAGACACAAGTCTGAATCCTTTGAAAAGTTCAAAGAGTTCAAGAATGAAGTAGAAAAACAAACTGGAAAACCTCTTAAGGCTCTTCGATCAGATCGAGGAGGAGAATACCTTAGTGGGGAATTCCGGGACTATCTCAAAGAAAACGGCATAGTCTCACAATGGACACCTCCGGGAACACCTCAACTCAACGGGGTGTCAGAGAGGAGAAATCGGACCCTATTGGATATGGTCAGGTCCATGATGAGCTTCACTGATTTACCTATGTTCCTTTGGGGAGATGCCTTACTCACAGCGATTTATTTATTGAATAGAGTTCCCTCTAAATCCGTTCCTACCACACCGTATGAGATATGGCATGGTAAGAAACCAAGTCTGGGTCATCTCAAGATTTGGGGATGTCCGGCCCACGTCAAGCGACTACAGGCGGACAAGTTAGAGGCTAGGACCATAAGTGCTCGTTTTATAGGATATCCTAAAGAGTCATTAGGATACAATTTTTACGTCTCAGAGGATCACAATGTGTTTGTGAGCCGTCATGCCATCTTCTTGGAAAATCAGTTTATCCTTGATAGAGGCAGTGGGAGGAAAATTGAGCTTGAAGAGAAAGTCTCTGAAAAGCAACGAGTCATAGATCCTATAGAACCTATTCATAAGGAGCCAGTACACGATGTCCCTCAACCACCTCGTAGATCTAGTAGAGTCTCCCATCCTCCCGATAGATACTTAGGTATACTTGAAGAGGATACTGAGGAAATGTTCCTAGTGGGAGATAGGGATCACATACAGGATCCCAAAACATACAACGAGGCGATATCTGATATCGATTCCGAGAAATGGCTGGAAGCTATGAAGTCAGAGATAGACTCCATGCATTCCAACCAAGTCTGGACCTTAGTAGATCCACCAGAAGGTATTGTACCTATTGGATGCAAATGGATCTACAAAAGGAAGATAGGTTCGGATGGAAAGGTAGAGACCTATAAGGCAAGGCTTGTGGCGAAAGGGTATAGTCAGCGCGAAGGCATTGACTATCAGGAGACCTTTTCACCTGTAGCCATGCTAAAATCCATCCGAACATTGCTTGCCATTGCAGCATTTCATGATTATGAAATCTGGCAGATGGATGTGAAAACTGCTTTCCTGAATGGATATCTTGATGAAGATATCTATATGGAACAGCCTTTGGGTTTCACTTCCAGTGATGGAGATCACAAGGTCTGCAAGCTGCAAAGATCCATCTATGGACTAAAGCAAGCCTCTCGGAGTTGGAACACTCGTTTCGATGATGCAATCAAAACGTTTGATTTCATCAAAAACGAGGAGGAACCATGTGTTTATAAAAAGGTTAGTGGGAGTGCTGTCGTTTTTCTCGTACTGTACGTAGATGACATTCTCCTGATTGGGAATGATATTCCCATGCTAACCTCGGTCAAGGTCTGGTTGTCAAAAGAATTCTCCATGAAAGACCTTGGGGAAGCATCCTATATTTTGGGAATAAAGGTCTATAGAGATAGATCTAAAAGGATGCTTGGCCTGTCACAGAAAATGTACATAGAGGAGGTGCTGAAGAGGTTCAGCATGGAAAACTCCAAGAGGGGTCTCTTACCCCTAAGGCATGGAATTCATCTCTCCAAGAAGATGTGCCCCAACACATCTGAGGAGATTCAACGCATGAGCAAGATTCCTTATGCATCGGCAATAGGAAGCCTCATGTATGCCATGCTATGTACACGACCTGATATAGCTCTTGCTGTGAGTGTCACAAGCAGATATCAGTCGAATCCAGGTGAAGAACACTGGACAGCTGTGAAGAATATTCTTAAGTACTTGAGAAGAACTAAAGATTTATTCTTGGTTTTTGGAGGATCATCAGAGTTAAAGGTAGAAGGGTACACAGATTCAGACTTCATGACTGATGTCGATGACAGGAAGTCAACATCTGGATACGTGTTCTTGTGCAATGGTGGTACGGTGAATTGGAAGAGTTCTAAACAACCGATCATTGCTGATTCGACTATGGAAGCCGAATACATCGCCGCCTCTGAAGCTGCTAAGGAAGGCTTCTGGTTCAAGAAATTCATTGCAGAGCTGGATGTGATGACATCAGATGCCATAACACTCGACTGCGATAACAATGGCGCCATAGCCCTTGCTAAGGAGCCAAGGTCTCATCAGAAGTCTAAGCATATAGAGCGGCGCTTTCACCTCATACGCGACTATGTGGAGAAGAAATATGTAGAGGTGCAGAGAGTAGACTCCGCGAATAACGTGGCAGACCCTTTCACTAAGCAGCTGAGTCAGCAAAAGACTGAAGCCCACCTTGAGAAGATGGGCCTAAGATATATGACCAATTGGCTTTAGTGCAAGTGGGAGATTGTTAGATGTATGCCCTAGAAGCCAATTTGGCTGACACATTGTTGATTCTAGGGACATAATTTTGTACTTGACTATTTATTATTGAATAAATAAAAGGCATCTTTTTCATTCATATTGTTTATGTGTCTATGAATCGTCCAAGAAATTAATAAGATGATGATACATATTCTCAAGAGTTGAGAATTTGAGCCATGTATCATTGGTGATTAATTTCTAAATGCTCCTGATCAAAGGATCATCACGAGGACGGTGATCGATCCGATCAGTGCACAGATCACTCTCCTTCTGGATGGACGAGACTTGAGTCCACAGTGTAGGGACACTGAAGTGATAGTGCAGGTGCTTGTTAGAGAACAAGGGTACTGAGCGTGACCAATACAAGAAGTCACTTGGATGTCTATCCACTCGTCAGTGACTTGCTTGATGTTGCAGTAGTGTGACTGGTCCTTTGACCTGCGGCGCTTCGGCTACTCACAGTGAGGTTATTGTAGTTTGACTGCACACATACATGGTCTCTAGCCATATGGGTCCATGCAGTGTAGATTGGCTGCAGTAAGTTCACTGTAGGAGTAGGGTATGCACCTATATGGAATCTATCGACCTTGATAGATAAGGAGAGATCCTATGTGATTTATAAGACTGAGTTCGTAAGACCTCGGCCGGGGCAGTATGCATAGTGGAGAAAGAGTTTTTCACTATCGAACTCGAGTCGAATAAATCTTGACATATGACAGACGATGGGGTTTGACGAGTTGTCCATGACCTCCGTCCTGTAGGGATCCACGATAGTAGGACTGTATCACATGTTAACTGCACCTAGAGGTTCATCATTCCATTCTGCTGGGTAGCCACTACATGCTGCTAGGTGTCACTGGTGGATGGTGGGACTCATAGAGATTATCTTGATGATCGATAAACCCTAATGAGTTGAGTTGGAATCGTTCCAACCCATTGAAAGGAGTTTTCAATGATATAGTGATAGAGATCACAATATATCTCACTACCAGTCAGAATAGAACCTATGGGGTCACACACACTAGAAGTATTGACCGATCCGATGGTTGAAATCGTGATTAGGAATCACAAGAAATCAATTTGATTGATAAGAAGTTGAAGAAGGAAAAA
The DNA here is from genome assembly GCF_009389715.1 of Phoenix dactylifera. Taxonomy (NCBI): domain Eukaryota; kingdom Viridiplantae; phylum Streptophyta; class Magnoliopsida; order Arecales; family Arecaceae; genus Phoenix; species Phoenix dactylifera. The sequence goes on from NC_052400.1 coordinate 12,807,353, forward strand.
GGAATTAATTAATTGGACTTGAAACAAGAATCCTACTTCGGGTAGGATAACTAGAGTTCTAATTGGATTAGGACTGGGATTCCTACTTGGAATAGGATTCCTCAATCCTAATGAGATTAGGAGTTTTGAATTAAAAATTGGATTCCTACTTGGAGTAGGATTCCTAGAAATCCTAATTGGATTAGGACTTCGGATTCAAGTAGAGTCCTAATTGGATCAGGACTAAAATTAAACAAATCCTAATTGGATTAGGATTCCTTAAGTCCAAATTAATTATTAATCTAATGAATCAACATGACTCCTAATTGGATTAGGATTGAAGAGTTCAATTGAGTCATGGTTCATTCAAGTCCTAATTGGATTAGGACTAGTATAGATTGAACCCAATTTGGCCAATCCTAATTAGATTAGGATTAAACCATGAGAGAGGCACCTAATCCTCTTTGGAAGAGGATTAGGTTAACCAAGTAAGAGGGGCATCAGCCCCTCTCATCTTGGATGGTGCGGATTGAAGGAGAGAGAGGGGCCGGCGCACCCCCCCTTTCTTTCTTTGGAAAACCATCTAGGGCTCCTACTTTGGAGGAGCCCTTGATGGCTATAAGAAGCACCATGAGGCCGGCGCCCTAGGTATTGGAGCCATCCTCCTCTTGCTGCCGCCACCCTCCCCTCTCCTCTCTTGGTTCAGCCGCAAGCAAAGGAAGAGCAAGGTCCAAGCGTTGGCGTCTTCCTCTTCCTCCAATCCTTCTTCCAACGCAGGGAAAAGAAAGAAGGCTGCAGAAGCTGTGTTCTTCTTCCTTGAGTTCCTTCTTCTTCTTCCTCCTCTCAAGCACTTTCAAGAGTTGAAAGAAAGAGAAGAGATCAGCCATCAAAGGAGTCTTTGCAAGGGAGCTAGCACCCCGGGAAGACAAGAAAGCTTTGATCGGTTCTCTACTTCGTGTGGATACCCGTAGAGGCCGGACGTTTGAACGGCTTCAAACGAACCCTCTTCCAAAACCACGAATTCAGATTCGCGGTGATCATCTACCCGCGCAAGGTGAAGATTTGATCTTCCTATTAGTTCTAAAAGTTTTAATTCTTACCTAATTACGAAAGGTCTCGAAACAAGCGTTCATGCGATGAACGTCGAACCCGTGCATGCCGATTCCGCTGCCATCTGAAAATTTTTGAAATATCAGCGGCATGGGCGGGTTCCCAACACCACATCTCATAGTCTTGGGCTTGGATGAATATTCTCATCCTAGCCTTCCAGTATGAGTAGTCAGATCCATTGAAGAAAGGGGGTCTTTGGGTGGACTGACCCTCAATGTGAGAAGATCCAAATGGGGTTGTCATTTTGATCTTTTAACTCTTGAGTGGAAGAGTTTTTGGCTCTGATACCACTTATTGTCCAGATAGACAACCCAAGAGGGGGGGGTGAATTGGGTTTTTAATATAATTTGGCTAATTAAAACTTTGTGGATGATTAATTAAAAACTATAGCAAGTTATTTAATTAAAGCCTAGTGCTGTGAGTAATGTGCGGGGAAGGAGATGAGAGACAATGCACTACAAACACAAAGTTTTATAGTGGTTCGGAGCTAACCCTTGCTCCTACGTCCACTCCCCAAGTCTCACTTGGGAATTTCACTATAACCCCCTTGGATTACAGCCGGTTGTTTTACAAGCTCACAACCAAACTTGTTGTTTTACGAGCTCACAACGAACTCGGTCGGTTTTTCCAGGCTCACCGACTAGAACCAACCCCGATTGTTTTCCCGGGCTCACAATCAAACCCTTACATACGTTGGTTTTAACTTGGCTCACCAACCAACCTTAAACCCCTTGATTCAATCCCCCGATTGAATCAAGTAAATACAAGAGATAGGAGAAAACAGAAAATAGCTTCTCAAAAAGCAGATTTAAGACAATATAATCGTAAAGGAGTTAGAAGCCCTCAAACGCTTTTAAGCTGGTGAAGATGTATGGCTTCTGGAACTCCGGTCTCTTCTTGAAAGAGTGGTCGACTTGAATGCAGGAGGAGGAAGCTTTGATTGTTGGGAAGAAGTTGTTGGAGCAGTAAATGCAGATCTCCCCTTTTTCGTTTAAGAGCACTTGGAGAGCTTGAAAACTTGAATGCTTGGAGTGGAATATCTGTTCTCTACCTTGCTACAGTCCTCTGTGGCTATTTAAGCCAACCCCCACGGAAACTAGCCATTACTCTGCTTTTTCTGGCCGTTCTGCACACTCTGCGCAGCCTGACAATATGACCGTTGGTGGGTTGGAGTCGACTCGCGCGATCAGGAGTCGACTCGGCTGTAGCAGGAGTCGACTCACGCTTTTCCGGAGTCGACTCGGCAACTGTTCCAAATTTGAATTAAAGTTGCCGTCTTGACTGGGAGTCGACTCGTCTTGATCTGGAGTCGACTCGCCAACTTCTGGAGTTGACCTGGCAATTTTTGGAGTCGGCTCATCCACTGAAGTCCGTGGATCCAAATTTGAATTTTGTCCACTCGAGTCGACTCGACTGTCCTGGGAGTCGACTCGAATCTCAGAGCCCGAACTCTCGATTCTCTGTCGTTTGGCTCATCCAGTCTTGGAGTCGACTCGAACCTCCTTGGAGTCGACTCGGCTCTCAGTTTCCGAAAGTTGGTCTTCTGCCTTTTGACGTGTAGCTTGTCTTGGAGTCGACTCGAGCTGTCTGTGAGTCGACTTGAATCTCAGAGGCAGTAACATGGTCTTCTGTCTGTTGATGGTCGTTCAGTCTCGGAGTCGACTCGTGTACTGCGGGAGTCGACTCGAATCTCAGAGTCCGAAAATCGTTCTCTGACTTTTTCCTTGTGTTCCTCTGAGAGTCGACTCTTACTTTCTTTGGAGTCGACCTGCCAACCATCAGAGTCGACTCGCGTTCCACTGGAGTCGACTCGAATCTCAGACCCGAAAACTGCTCTCTGACTTTTCTGCCTGTGACTGCTTGGAGTCGACTCTTACTTCCCTGGAGTCGACTCGGTGAACATTGGAGTCGACTCGCGCACTTCAGGAGTCGACTCGTTGACAGGTTCTGAGATGAAGCTTTCTGTTCTTCTTTCTGTTCTCAGTCGGAGTCGACTCGTACTAATCTGGAGTCGACTCGAGCTCGTGCCAGTGAACTTGATACGCTTGGAGTCGACTCGTGATACTCGGGAGTCGACTCGAGTCTCAGACATTGGTTCATGCAGACTTCTTAACTTATCCAAAATACTATGAACCAAGTCTAGAAACACTTGGACAGGATTTTCACTGAAACACTCAATTGAATTCATTAGTAATCACAAGATATACTCAATTGCTTTGAGCTCATCAAAATCAAATGGGGTTTTAATCAATCACTCCACAATATTTGAGGTAAAGGGGGTAGGTCTAGCCCTTGGTCGAGTTGTCCAATATTTTCCAAAACATGGCCCCAACTTTCGAGACCAAACCGTTTTTCGATTCAGGCTACGAAAGTCAAGTCGTCACTTTGATCAAGGGCAAGAATTTCATCATGGGCAATAAATGTGCCGATCTATTTTCTCAAAGCATCGCCACATCTGGGTTGTCTCAAGACTTGATCATTGTGGGTTTTTATTCAAGGCATCCATTCTTCAACGATCTTGGCGAGTTGTCGTGTCATATCCTGAGCTGACAGATGGCTCGATCTTCCTTAGTAGTCAAACCGGCACTTTGATCATGGCCATCCATACCTATATATAAGGACGTCCCAACCTTCGGCCTCCACTTCTCGCTTCGCTTACTCCTTCATCTTAGTGCTCGAGTGTCCAGGCACCGGAATAGTGCTCTAATGATGTCTTTCATTCCTCTGGCACCGGTATCCTCCATGCTTCTCCATTTTCAGTGTGTTTTCACTCCTTGGCTGCTCGGTCCTTTTCCGTGTCTTCTCCCTTGCTACCTTGGCCTCCTCTTCATATTTTTCTTTGTTTTCTTCTTTATTTCCCCCACAATGAGAGATGGTGACGTTAACACCTTGGAGAGGAGCGGACCATTCTCCCCAAATTTGGCAGCCATCACCTACAGCTAAGTCTAAGGTCCAATTAGTCCCAGATTGTGAGGCGTCTATCATCACACAAGAGAAGATGAACCTCATCCAAGCCTAGCATTTTGTTTCTCCTGAGTTTGTCTTCAAGATCGCCGATCCCAGTGACAGGGTTACCCGACCCTCTCCTTCTCGACTCTGAGTGTATGAGGAGACTTTGTAGGCTAGGTTGAGGCTACCTCTCCAGCCCTTTTTTGTCAAGTTGATGAGGGCCTATAACCTTATCCCGACCGAATTGGTTCCAAATTTCTGGTGGATTCTAGTTGGCTTCCTTTCTCTTTATTTTCTCTGGGGCACTAGGCCTCATCTTTTTTCTTCCAGGGGTGCTTCACTCTAAGGAAGCATTCTCAGGACTGCAGCTGGTGGCACTTTTCTCTTTGGAAAGATCGCCGGCTGATTCAAGGTACTTTCTCTTCCATCTCTTCCATCCACAGATGGAAAAGAAGATTTTTTTATTCACTTCGAGTAGTCGTAGGTATTAGAGACCATGTGGAGGGCGCCTTGACCGACCTAAATTAGCCCTTGAGGCTTTTCGGTGACGATCAAAGGGCCTTGGATAGGCTTCTAGAATCTCAATCTAAGATTCCTGGCCTAAAGGAGCTATTTTTCAAGGAGACTCCAATTAACGTCGGATTGAGCATGGTCGACCCCCTCGGTAAGCTCCTTCTGAACTCTTCCTCTGTCTTCCTACCTTGTTTCATTCCTTTCTGACCTAGTTCGTGGTTTTGTATTTCTCACCACTATGAAGACTGACCTCGTGCTGATTTGTCAAAGGAGGAGCATGAAGATGAAGTCGGCCACTGCTACCAAGGTTAGGGTTCCCCGGGAGGAAAGGCCGAGGGGAGAGTCCTCTTTGGCTGTTGTTGCTGAGGCTGTAGCCAAGGTCAGGGTCCCCTAGAGGAAAAGGCTGAGGGGGGAGTCCTCTTCGGTTGTTACCGCTGAAGTCGGGGTCCCCCAAAGGCCAAGAGAGGAGTCTTCTTCGGCCGCTGCTGCTGAGGCTACTTTCGTGGTTACCACCTAGGCTTCGGTCCCTGAGATCCGTGGCTTGGCTCGGTCCAGTCAAGAGTTCGTCCATCCACCAAGAGCACCCGTTCTGCTCCGGGTCGTGCCTCCAGGGTTTACTCCCCATACTGGTCTGTTTGAGAGTCAGACTCGGCTTTAACAAACCCTATGGTGGCGATGGAGTTAGTCAAAGCCATGCAGCTCCCAGTCGGCCTAGAGGCTATGCACTCTATCAGCATCATCGAGTTCTTCAATGAAGCTTTCACCATGGTCATTCAAGTAGGTCTCCGATTCACAAACTACTATATAGTCTTTCACTTTAGTTACTAACTCTATTCCACTTTCCTTCATGCTTTTGTGATTAGTGAGAAGCAACAAATGACCACAAGGTTCTTGAGGCATTGCTCGACGCTTGAGGGGAAATGAAAAGCTAACAAAGTGTAGGCCGAGGTGAAGGTCAAGTCGGTCAAGGATGAGATTAGGTCGGCGGAAGCTCATGCCTCGATCGTGCAGGCCTAAGCGGAAATGAAGGAGGCCCAACTATGTGCATCCATGAAAGCCCTCAAAGCCACATTGTTATTATCTAGCCAGATGTGGCATGCAATGATGACTAGGTAACAGCCGGTAGTATGGTAGTGGCATGGAGCCAGTCTATGTGGGCAGCGAGTAGTGTGGTGGGGTGCAGGCCGTGGTGCTGCTACGACTGCGAGCTGTTAGAGTTGTTGGTTGTTAGGGATATCAGTTCTTGTCGACATATGTTGATTATGTTTTTCGGCTGATCTTTCTTCCTCAGTGAGGACTGAAGGTGCTTACCTCGACTAGTTGGCTGCTTGGCTGAGGCGGAGGTTGTTCTATTCGGCTTACGTCGGAGGTTAAGTGGGTAGGTCTGGTTCGAGGTCGAGATGTCCAATATTTTTTCCAACAGATCCCACATCTCTCTAATCTCTAAGTGAATGGTTTTAATGCCTTTATCTCCTCGAGGAGTTAATATTATTTCAAGCTCGAGCTCATACTTTTTTCTTGTATTAGATTGCTAAACATCTTTATGAGATATTCCCATGCTCTTTTGCCACATCAAATTTGTATAGATTGACACTGATTGATGGTTCCACTGAATTTAAGATCCATGATAACACTTTTGAATTATTAGTGCTCCACTGCTTGCGGGCTTTGTTATCCTCTTCATTAGAGATACCATTAGATTTGATATGAGGTGTCACGAACATCCAACTGATCCAAGTAATCCCCAGGAGCGATCAGAGTGTGACAAATGTTGGGTTCTCACTGACTGAATTTTTTCTCATTCAATTTGATTGAAATTACTGGTAACATTTCAACTGCCATGGTGTTCTATTTCAAGTACGAAGGTGCAAAAAGATTATAAATGGCCCAAATAGACCAATGCTCAAATAGAGAGGGAGCAACTTCCAATAAAATAAGGAGTACACAAAAATTGATGATGAGAAGAGATTGAGTAAAACTTACAGACCAAGATCAATTTGTGATAATTCCAATGAACAAAGCACAAAAAACTTTGAGCACCAATCCACAAACCAAATCAGATTCAAGACATAAGAGGATGATGTGCTGAAAAATATGGATAGAAAAATTTATATGTGTGTGTGTATATATATATATATATATATATATATATATATAACAAAGTGGAGGGAGCAAATGAAGGATGAGGATTATGAAAGTGGGTTATGATAAAAAAGAAAGGGCTAAATATGGTTCAAGAGGAGGATCCTCCAAATCAAGAAACTGAATCACATGCTAAATTTCTGGATACCATAATTACGTGTATGATGCTCGATTGAGATACTTTTTAGAATCAAGTAACATTTAAGCTCTACGACATGGTGCTGCCATTTAAGAGAGTGGTACAATCCAGTGATCAATATCAAATTTTATCTTCTAGGCTATGAAACGGACTCATTAAAATTAAAAAAAAAAGAAAATTGAAAAAATTTTAATTGGGCATATCTCTAAATCTAGCAAGAATTAAGTAGGGTGGCTAAAAGCAAAGACTATATGAGTATCAAGATTCATCTTCAATAAGATTTTAGTTTTTTTATAATTAGTTATACTGATTTTGAAAAATATTATGTCCTCTTTTAGCTAAAAGAAAAATTGATCCGAATTACCAATTATGGGAGTGCAAATCTCACTTATAGATTGTATCTCCGTTTATCTTTTATCAACTAAAGAAAATAGGCTTAGGCCCTATTCTAGCCAAAAGTTTTTTATTTTTTAAAACTTTTTTAAGAAATTCGAGCCGTGAGGGAATAGCATCATTCCTCCCGACGGGAGTTGGTGGTGTTTGGGTATGGCAGAGATGGCGCTATTGTGATCTCGACGGAAGGTCTATGGAGAGCAGAGAAGCAAAAGGGAGGTGGTGGTTGAGCTGAGGCAGAGAAGGGGTGGAACTAGCGGTGGGGTGGATAGTGGTGGCGGTTGAATGGAGAAGGGGGGCCAGTTTGGGAGCGAGAGAGAGGGAGAGAGGAAGGATGGGGACCTGCGAGAGGGGAGCTTGTTTTCCCCTTAGCTTTGTTAATTATTGAATTTGGTATTATCCAGATCTTGTTTCGATAGTTCAAAGTTTGATATGAATGGACGCTCTTGCGCTTAAGAAGAGGATAGCCATCTCATCATATAATATGTTGTTCAATATTCAGTATTAGATACCTATGGACTTGAGAAATAAGCAAACGATAGTATAAAGTTCATTTATGTTGTCTGGCAATGAAGTTACATATTTTCCTAACACGTATGAAGTCCTGAAAATTGGATGTCCTCGAACTATTTTGATAGTAATGATGAAGCAAAAATTTTGGATAATGTATTTCGATTATCATTTGAAAAAATGTCACTAATTTTGAGAGGAGAGAACTAGCTGGATTTTGATTAAGTTCGAGGAGCAGGTAGTTAGTGGCTTTCTTTCTCCCTTCATATCTCCTTCTCATCCAAGCAGCTTATTCCATTTAATAAAGAAGGAAATGCGAAGAATAATTGTTTTGCTCGTCAATATGAGCCAACACAAACTCATAGATTCTTAAGGGGGCAATATAGTTAACTCTCTGCATATTTATGCTGCATAGAAGAAAAAATTATTGATGCATAAGATGTTTCTATGTTAGGGAAAATGACTACACGATTTTCTTGAATATTTTTTCTTAAGTTAAATTCCTATCTCTGCCTTCTTGTATGTATCAATTCTGGATCTACCTTTTTCTTATACCCCCACCCACCTGCATTGAAAAAACTGTTAAACTGAAATAATCTTTTATTCTTCTGCAAAGTAGTATTATCATCATGTCCCGGAACCCCCATTGTGCTAAATAAGACTAGGAATCAGATTCAGTAATACTAGAACAAATATAAAAGCATATTGATGATGTCAGTTGCTTTTCTGTGGAAGAAGAAATTATAGAAAAGGAAGTTCTCCTTGTCTACGATTACATGTTTGGTGATGGATGGTGGCTAAAAAAGATGCTGGAAAGTACAAACTACCATGGCAGTTCTCCTTTGCAAGTCAGGGTCTATGTATTGTGCAGTTCTCCTTCTCAAACAAGCCTTTTATCCTTCACAATTAAAGGTAATATTCTGCTTCCGACCGATGCTGGAAAGTACAAGCGCAGCAGTTCTCCATTGCAAGTCAGGGTCAATATATTGTGCAATTCTCCTTCTCCAACAAGCCTTTTATTCTTCACAATTTAAAGGTAATATTCTGCTTCCAACTTTGCTTCCACTAGACAAGAACAGTGCCCCCACTCAGTAATAATGACCCAGCATGAAGTCTAACGAATATATTCTCTTCTATAAACCCAAGAGTGCAGGCTAAATGGCTGATTTTAATCCCTTAAGCAGACATGTGTATTAGACCTCTTGTTCTGTTGGAAAACCTGCAAGCTAATTTGGAGAATGCACTGCACAATCATCTAGCTGCTGCTTTCTCACTCTCCTGTGCCTTGCTGCTCTCCATGTTCTGCCCTCTGTTTTGGGAAGTTCTGCACTTTTTCTCTCCTCTTTTACTTTCCACTGCAGTATGCTCCATGGCAGTTTATATGTTTGTATCATCTGAGAAACAAGCGACGAGAGAGATCCTACTTGTCAATGAGGAAATGGTTGAATTCAGAGTATATCAAGTTTATGATGAAGTGAACTTTAGCATATATAACGATCACATCGAAATGGGCTGCTTTCTGTTGAAGTCAAGGAGTGGATGGGATGAAGATGGGGAGAGAATAGTATTTGCAGGGAGGCTAGAGGCAGGAAAAGGTAATGGTGTCTTTGATGAGGATGTTGCATCTCTCGAGGTAGATAGTCTAGCTGAAGGATTGTGGAATTGCTACTTTGGGAGATGCTCAAAATGGTACCACACAGGCAGTATGTGAAGGAAGAAAGTGATATCAAGGAAATGTAAGTTATGCTTTGCAATTATCTCCTTCTCAGTGATATATTTTCTCCATGAAGTTTGTTGTGGAAAAATTGATCATCAAACTTTTATGCTCTCATTAGAAATCTTTTGTCGCCTATCTTCTTGAAATTTTAGTCTTTAACAATTGAAAAGCATGGTTGCACAATGATGTTTATAGCTTCATGGTGGGGCGTGCCCTGTTGCGTGAGCCAAATCCACACAACCCAACATACCAGACCAACGAATATGATTTCATGATCTCATGAAGATTATGGGAATTTACAATGCCTTTGGCAACTCTTATTTTCATACGGCGCCTTTAGATGCTCTCTGTTTATTGAGTAAGCACTTATTATGTAAAAAGCATAATGGTTGTCATTTTTCTGCTAAATATGTGATTGTCTTAATAGTTCCTATAAGGGTGCCTTATTATGTATGATATATTTATAGAACTCTCTTATGCATGTAATTCTAGCAGCCTCAGATAACGCTTCCATATTTCTCATTTTAGTCTTCATAAATATACTGTTTTGTGTGCTAATTTGTTACTAGCAATATTAAGTTCCTACCACTTCTAACAATATTAAGTTGTTATATTAATTTAGGTTTACCATGTCAATTTGTTTTGATCTTTATTACTTTTGTTATTATTATTGTTATTCGCCACAAAACCTCAAGTAGCTTGATTTAGTTGGGGCTCTATTGTTCTGTGATGGCTGGATTATCACAGCCATATGAGTGCATGAGCTATGGTAAAGATGGAGATAAATAGGAGGCCATAGTCTCAATTGCCATTATTCCGATGTTAACTAGTTCTTGATTAGGCTCTTTTTGATGAGGACCGTCGGCTGTTGATGACATAAGGTTCTATCTTTGAGACTGCCGTTCAGTCTGCAATATTTGCTACTGGAATCATCTATGGCGAACTGTCCGGTGGGGAAGTAAAATTTCTGGTCCTCTTCAAGTTTACAAACACAGAAAAATGCTGTGTCTATTGATCCTCTTTTGTTGCCCAAAGTGTATCAATATAAACTGTTAATCTCAAGATATGAGATAATGCAGAGAGCATCTGAGTCCACAGGTATTCGTTCTTAATTTAATGAAAAAGATTGTTATTCCTGGAATCAAGTTCAGGAGTGCTTTAGCTTTAACTGAAAGTATGAAAAAGCAACTTGTGAACAGAATGGAGCCCCCAAACAGAACCAAAGGGACCTTTTTATCATCTGTGACTCAGGATCGTATATGCTGCTAGGTGGGCTACCTAAACCCAAGCCTCAGCCTGGGTAATACAAAATCTGATACAATAAACAGGGACATGTAAGCAAGTTTGGACGCAAGAAGATCACAGCTGCATGCTGCTGCTGCAGTGTGCTGAAACTTACTGACTGCCAAAAGAACAGGATAATTCCAGATGAATTGCTAAAATTGGATCGATGTGGCGTAGGTATCAGCGGCCGTCGTCGGTCTGCACCCTGAAGGACAGGCTCTGTCCATTCGAGTAAGAAAGGCTCTGCCAGTTCATGCCCCAGTTCCTTCTCATTGCCATCCAATCAGTTCTGGATTCTTTGATCCACATTCTGGAGACTACGCCGCCGCCCCCAACGTTGGATACCGAAACCAGCTCGAAGTAGTCCTTGCCATTGATGGTGGCCCAGGTTCGAAACGCGCGGGCGTCGATTAAATGCGGGGACCGGATACCCCCCACCTGATTTGTCCGGTGGAGTCGCCATCTGGCTCGCGGGTACTTAGATGGTGCTGGTGTGACGTACTCACACGTGGGGCAATCCATGGGTGAGAAGGATATGAGAAAAACTTGTCTACCCGCATCGAACATTCTCCAGCAGGAAGAGGGCCCAGTGGGGGTTAGTGGGGGTTGCTGTGCGGGTGAGGTCTTCTTCTCCCCCCTCTTTTCTTTTTTCCAGCCAAAAAAAAAAACAAAAACCCTGTAGGTATACGTATAATAATCAGTCAAAGATGACCTCAAAATATATGGCAGCACAAGCAAGCACGAGAGCTAGCTTAGACTTTGTGTGCACATTAGAATTGAATTACCCCTCAGCTTAAGCCAAGTGCCTGATACTTAAGGCTAAGCTTGAAAGAAAAAAAAAAGAAAAAGGTTTGCCCCTCAGCTGTTTCTTTGAGGTGCTTCTGCCTAAAGGAAGGCAAATGTTGTTCTCACCAGATTTTTTACAGAGCTCATACATGCAAACAACCAAAGCAGCCCAAAACAAATCAATGGTGGGTAATAAACATGGATAAAGGCTAAGGGAATGTGATGTAGGTCACCCTACCCATGGCGCCAGAAGCATCGCTTCCCCCATAGAATGTGGCAGAGGTTGAGATCCATTGAGCCATCGATCCTCCAAATTCGGAGGGGATCAAGGCCAAGAAAATCAGCAAGGATAGGCTACTACTGCTGTGCTAAAATCGATCCATCACCCCTCCATTTATGTTGCCACATCTGAGTTCTTCGACTGCTTCCGTCGCTGCTAAACTCCCACTTCTATTATAAAAAAGAGGCATGATGATATGCCTTCTTTAGTTGACTGCATGCAAACCCATTACTTCAAAGTATAGCCCGGTAGACCTTTACTAAGGTCCATACTCCAAATTTTCGGGTCAAAGAGTTTCGTGTCGTGCAAAAAAATTAGAATAACTAAGTCTAAAAAAAGAAAGTCCTTTTAACTTTGTGTTCACTTCTTTAAACCATTTGCTGCCCCGTTCCTCTTCACCGCGTTTAATACTATTTCAAACAAGATCCGAATCCTATTTGAGAAGATTTGATTAGCTCTTAATTAAAAAATAAAAAATTAAATTAAAGGCTCAGAATAATTGGACAGAAATTAAAATTTATTTTTTTTATACTAGTTCAACTTAATTCAATTGGATTCTATATCTCAAATAAGCAATATATTTTTTTAATTTATTGTGATGTATATATGTAGCGCCGCGGAAACCCTTGTTTTTTCTATGCTAGGATGTAAAAATTGGCAATGATTGTACCTGGCTATATATCATATCCTCGCCGATATTTTTGTTAGGCCTCCAAAGATAAATTTGAATTATTTTCATCACGGCATCTTTCTGGCCAGCCATCATTGATGGGGGACAAAATGGATCGTCCTACTCACAACAATAGGACCATCCAATTTCGGCCAAATAGACTCCAGCACCGATTGAGCCGGACCTCGGTCCCACTAAGAGCCAGTCCGAGCTCGGACTTTGTCGAGAGCTCAGCTGACCTCAGAAGGGTCTCTTCGCTGCTACGATCTGCATCAACCTCTTCTGATGTTCATAGCAACGACCCGAGCCTGAGCTCGAGGCGCCCAACTAATCGGATTACGAGTCCAAGAGCTCCTACGACCACAAGTATATTCGCCGACGCGCCCCGACCGAGCTTGGGGCGCCCCTTTTATATCAGCCAATGCGCCCTGGCCAAGCTAGGGGCGCCCTTATATTCGCCGATGCGCCCCGACCGAGCTCGGGGCGCCTTATCCAACAACACGTTCCGACCTTCGAGCTCGGGGCGCACTACCGAACATATATATGATGCGACCTCTCATCGAGCTCGGCCTCGCCTATGGCCGCATCCACGAGCGTGCTCATGCCCACCTACGTGGCCGTACATTACAATGCCTCCGCGTCATGCTTTGCTTGCTAGCCAACGAAAGTCAAGGACAATGTCATTCTACTCCAGCCATACACTGCTATAACTGTCAATGCCTTACACTTCATTAGTACTGCCTTTTGGCCTAATGTAGAAGTTTTAGGAATGGTTGCTCCTACATCTTATGCCTGTGGCTATTTTCTCAATCTCCACAAAGCAACAGGATATCCTGTTCTTGTGTACATGGCTGCTGGAAGGTTTGCTCATGACATTGAGAAACTATCTAATGAAGAAGCTATTAACTTTGTGATGCTACAACTCAAGAAAATGTTACCAGATGCCACAGAGCCAATAAGATTCTATCACTTGTATCCATTTGTGTTTGTGCTGTACTCCATTGGTGATTTTAGCTTCGGACTAATTTTTTTAACTGTAATTTTTTTTTCAGGTTCGGTATTTGGTTTCTTGATGGGGTACAGATCTAGATCCCCTTGGGTCCTTTTCTTGTGATATGGTTGGGAAGCCAGCTGATTTGTTTGAGAGATTTCGCACTCCTGTGGATAATTTCTATTTTGCTGGGGAAGCAGCAGGTGTTAATCATTCTGGGTCTGTTCATGGAGCTTATACCTCAGGTATCTTGGCTGCCGAAGACTGCCGAAGGCATCTATTATTGCAGCATGGTATCTCAAATCGCTTCCAGATTGTATTAAGGGAGGAAATGTCCGAAATGATACCCTTCCAAATATCTAGGATGTAGTTTATTTTTGTTGGATCAATAACGAAACCATGGATTATCTGGAAATAAATGGAAGTAGATTTTTTTTTTTTTTTTGGCCATATTTCAAATGGTGCCTTCATCATCCTCAAGCCTTTTTGTTGATGGTAGTGTCGTGCTCTTTTCGACACTCTCAATGCTACATAGGCCTTTGCCAGCCAAAAAAAAGAACAAAAACATCTTGAAAAAAAATACAGCTTTCATTCAAAATAATTTTGTAAATATTTTTTTTTGAAAATATATATAACGACGCTTTAAAGCGCTGCTAACTAAAAAAATTTCCTGCTCGGGTTGGAAGCGAAGACTGGCTAAGTACATCATTTAGTGGTGAGGTGTTCATAGAAAGCAAGGCGTCGCCCAACGAGTGGCGGATTTGGAGTCTCAGTGGGCCGGGTGGCTTCCTTTCCCGATTGAAAGCTGTTTCGATGGAGTGGACGAAGCGAAGGAGATCCAGTTTACGGCTCGTTTGATTGCGTGCATTATGATTACTCATATATACCGGTTCCTGTGGTGATTGCTTGCCGTTCGGGCTCAAAAATGCAAGAGCCACGTACAAACTAGCTATGACTGTCAAATTTGATGATCTGCTCCACTTAGCGACGCTTTAAAGCGTCGCTAAAAATCCCTCTTTAGCGACGCGTTCTAAAAGCGTCGGCAATTCTTATTTCTACTCTGACATAGCCGACGCTTTGGCGACGCTTTTAAAAAGATCGGAAGGAAAATTACCGACGCTTATAAGCGTCGGTAAAAGCCTTAAAAAGCGTCGCCAAATCTTGTTTTTCCTTGTACTGTGGACAATATAATAGAACTGAGGTATCCAGCACCGTCTTGTTTAATCCAAGTCAACAAAGCGATCATTCCTTCTCCAAGTACTCTCCCCTTACTTCATTACATTGGAGAAGTGAATCAGAGCATGCATTCCCGTGTTACAAGCAGGCAAAAGTATAAAACGGAGGATTGCAATCCCATGTTTAATTCTTGGACCAATTCAGAGGTCCATTCGGTGAGCTGAAGCATACGAATGAACAGGAGTAATTTAAGTTGTATGGCTGGAAATAATTAGGAATACAAAATGTTGTAATAAAGAATTACGCACGAAAGGCTTGAGGATGAAGGATATAATCATGGACTTTCTTTTCATGCATGCGTTTTTGATGTAGAAGGTATCGCCATTGATTTTGCATTTTGATTAGGATTCGTGGACAAGATTATTTTCTAAATGAATAGAGATATCCGCATTATTTGTTCTATAAGTAAGAATATTTTATAAAAATGATGTAACAACCCAATATCTCATCCAAAAATGGTTAGCTGGAAAATATTATTTGGGTTCCTAGATCCTATATACCTAAGATCTATCCAATGAATAACTGATATGGAACTAAACACACGCTCGCACAGGTCCTCACATACTCTCCCCATTTAAGCCCCGACGTCCTTGTGAGGCTAAGGATTCAAATTTATTTAAATCTAATCATAAATACCATGATCGATCCGTGGTCAGCTCCAAAGAATTTGTGCTGCAGTGTTTCCTAGTCCACATACGTCATGGGTCAGGTCCACACTAATACCATTTATAATAATCCAAGATCTCACCCAAAAATGACTATCCGAAATTTATTATTTGGGTTCCTTCATCCTATATAAGTACCCAAGATTTACACAGCGAATAACTGATGTGGAACTAAACACACATCCGCATGAGTTGTCACATAATTTAAATAATAACATTCAAATTCTTATTAAATAGTAAAATTAAAAGTCTTACAAAACTAATAATATTTTAAAATTTTGCTTCAACTCTAAAATAAAATCTAGTCTAAATAAAGATGTCAAAATCTTACCTCTAATCACTTTTCCACGATAAATTTCTGAGTTGAGCTAAGTTTTCGGATCTATAAAAAATAGTAAAAAAAATCATATAATGAGCTAGACAGTATAGTAAGTAATGAAAACTTTAGCTAGATAAATCAAACAATATAATAATAATAATATACTAAAATTAAGCATGCAAAATACATCGATTCAAAACCAAATTGATATGCTATCCAGTCACTTTAAATTTGAAATCTTATTTCATAAATCAATTATTTTTCAAATCATTAAGTTCATCTCGACAGTCATGAGCTATGACCACATTTATACCCAATGGCTGGGCCATAATATGAGCTCTTCAAAGTGCCAACGTGAAGCCCTCAATAGTAGGATAACGATACGCCAATGTATAATCTCCAGTGGTGGGGTGTCAATATGCCAACGTATAACCTCCACTAGCATGGGATCGATATGCCAACATATAACCTCCACTGGTAAGGTGTAGATATACCAGCAAATAACCTCCACTGGCAAGGTGTCGAAATACTAGTGAATAACCTCTAATGGTAGGGTGTCGATACATAGTCTGGCTGCGAGTCTAAAACTATTTCAAAATAAAAACTCGTTTTCCCATATTCAGTGTTCCAAATCGTAAGATACACAAATTCATATGACGTCAAAATCGATCGAACATAATCTATATCAAAATCAATATGTTCAATTAAGAATCATACAATATTCTAGCAAGAGGTACATATGAAAATAAAATACTGTGCATCAATTTCATAAATCAAGAATGATTCGTTTAAGAAAATATCTATAATATGTCGATATATCGAGAAAAAAGAGTTACATTACTTACCTTGCGAGTGAATCCAAAGCATCAATCCAATTAGTTTCAAAAATCCTTCTAAGTTTCCGGTACTTAAAAGTTATCAGAATTTATCATGATCATTCCAAAAATAGAAATTCTAATTCCAATATCCTCATGGGGCTGATCAAGTGGGAGTGTCTAACACCTTGGTTGGTCTAATTAAGGCAAAACTCATCTGATCATGTTCGAACTAGGTACAAATAGTTCAATAGAGATCGAAGGTGACCAAATCTAATAATGTTCAGCAAAAACCAAGGTAGAGGCTAGCACGTTATCTATTGACTATAGATCAGGATCTTTCACCTAGGTCGATCCAGAAATCATTAAGAGCCATACTTACAAAGTCCAATCAACTCTAGGGAGAAAAAATTCAAGTAGGGAGAGAGGATATATGAGAGAGAAAGTCTAGATAGAGAGATAAAGTCTAGTAGAGATAAAAGAAACAAAGAAAGAGAGAAAAAAGATAAAGAGAGAGAGTGGAGAGAGAAAGAAGAGAGAGACTCTCTTCTTGTTTTTCAAAATAGGGGAGAGTCCATCTCTCCCTTCTTTCTTCAGTCAAAGGGGGTGGCAAGCCATGGTGGCTCAGCCCCAGGAGATGGTGGTCACGATGACTCTCAACCACAGTTATCACCGGCAAAGGTGATCGTCGGATGCAAAACCCAAAAAAAAAGAGGCCAAAATAGGGCACCCTATTTCGGATAGTTTTTTGGTGATTCGCCGGCCCAAATCTCATCTAAACAACAATAGAGAGAGAAAGGAAGAAGAAGACCTACCTCAGTCTAGCGAGGTGGTCTTGCAGCTCCTTTGAGCGATAAATCAAGGAAGAAGATCGAAGAAGAAGCTTGGGATTGGTGGCTTGATCTTAGGTGAAATCAAAAGAAGAGGAAGGGGGTCTTTAAATAGGCAATCTTGGCCTTATCCGACCTATCTTTGGGTGGTGATGAGACTCCAATCATCATCGCGATCGGAGAGGAAGAAGTCTCTCAGCCACAATCATCCTCCTGATTCACCCACAAGCGTGTCACACGTGAAGTCCAAGGCCAAAATATGGCTGGGCCAATCAAGTAGACCAGGCCCAGTCCATTGGTTTCACATTCTCCCTCTTAAAAAAAAATTGTCCATAAAATTTTTCTAGCTATAGTTCAAAGAGTAGAGGATATTTCTTCATAACACTTCTAAAATCAAAGTCATCTGGTCAGACTAGTGTCAAAATAATTCAATTCACCATGTCTTTGCTGCGCAACTCTAATTTAAACCATAACATACCTATGTTAAGTCTAGGTTTTCTAAAATTACCTATTTATTAGTACATGCATTGCTATATCTTAATCCTTGTGAACACTTTCGAAATTTAACAGTTCACATTCTTCTTTTGACAGTTAATTAAAGAAAGTTATGCAGCCACTTAATCTTTTCCTAGCAATGTAGAAAGTCATCTAACAAAAGTAGTGGGTATGAGTAATACTCATATCAAATAATACATAAGAATAAATACTAGAATTAGATTAGTATTTGTCACTATCGCATTAGACCCTTCCTTGGGTCTGAGATTTCTGACTTTCCTCCTTATTTTATTCAATTTTTTGAGCAGGTTGATTCTCCTTCATTTGTGCACATTCAGCTATTTTATGACCCTTCTATCCACAACCAAAGCATGCACCGGTGTTCCAGCGACATTCATTTACAGCATGATTCTCACCACATCTAGAACATTTATTGCTATTCATCTGCTTACGATAGTCACTTGTTGATCTCTTGTATAAATTTCCAGTGTTTCTATTGCTCTATCCCTAAGAATCATTTGACCTATTCCTCTTCTTTCGATTCTCTCTTTCTGCCTGTTCTTCATTAACTTTTCTTTCAATTATCAAGGACTTATTTACCACAGCTGCATAGGTAGTCAATTTGTATGACACTACTTGTTTTCTTATTTCGATTCTTAGTTTTATCTCAAACTTGTGTACTCGATCTAGCTCATCCTCGACTAACTTTGGAAGAATTTAGCTTGCTCGGTAAATTTAGCTTCATATTCTGCAATTGTCATATTTCTTTATTTCAGATAAATAAATTCTTGCTCTTTCTGCATCCTTACATCCCAAAAAAGTACTTATCATAGAATGCTCCTCAGAATTTTTTCCAAGTGAGTGGCTCCCTATCTTATTCATATTTATGTTCCAGCATCCGCCACCGTTTAAATGCCTCACCTTGCAACATGTATGATGCATAAAGAATTTTTTCATCATCCTGGCATTTATGAATAGTGAACGCTTTGCCCATCTCTGTAAGGCAATTGTCAGCTTCCAAAGATTCCGTAGTTCCCTTAAAAGCTAGAAGAGCCAGATTCTTTAACTCAGCTATATTACTGCATTGCATGTACTGCTTCTCTCGTTCTTGCTGTTGCCGTGCATGGTGCAACTGCATTTGCTATTGTTGTTGGAGCAACTACTGTTACACCTGCTATTGCATCTGCATCATACCAACTAAGGTCTGCATAATCTGGCCTAAGTCTGATTCTTGTTTTGTTTGAGTATTCCTAGTAAGATCGACGACTCCCTCCTGCTGAGGGGTGCCGCCGACCTATTGGGGTGTGGTGTTGCCATCTCGCTAGTTTCGTGCCTCATCAGTAGCACCACTAGTAGCCTTTCTTATCCGATATAGAGGCATCCTAACCTATATCATTAGATAGCAACATACCCTTAATAAGCTTACCAGTTAATTACAAGTATTTAGAATAACTTGTCATAATCACCATAAACTAGCGTCTCAATGTCCCTAGTGTCTATCCACCTACGTTCATATTATATCTGATTCTATAACTTATGATTCATCCACTTATGCTCTGATGCCATATTAATTGTCATGCTCCCGACTCGAGATCGCGAGCCGGGGGTCACGGCAACTGCCGTACACTCGGATAATATGATTTTCTCAAGCTTTAATCGTTTATGCAAAGTTTTCAATATTATCTGAAAATTTGAAAGATATTGAAATTTATTCATAACGGCATATGAAATAGTTTGTTAAGCCATACTGGTTCAAGGCAGGTTCGTACCTCTACTAGGTCTCTCGCATAATTGTGAGCGGAACTAATTTCAGTACAAATCCAAAACGTAAATAACAAAGCCCATATAAATAGAAGCCCAAGTAATCGTCGGCAATTGCCCACAGAGATCAAAAGTGCTTCAACATCTCCCAGCAAAATTTCTCTCCTAAATGCTTCTACTCCTCTTCACCACTTGATGCCCCTCTACTCTCCCTCACCTTCTCTTCCACCCACCTATGAAACACCACCCGTGCATTCCCCATCCAACACCGACGCAACCCTACCAGCATTGACAAAGTGGTTGAACCTAATTTATTTCATAGAATTTTGAAGGCCAAAAGGATGCATGATGAATAGGGGTTCATTCTACATACATAGATATATATATATATACACACACACATGCATACGTGTGTGTATACATACATACATACATACATACATATATTTATAAATTATAATAAGTATAATTTTATTTTCTAAAAGCTTAACTTAAAATACATACCAATCATCAATCAAAATGTGTGCCTGGTCCAGTAATACGGCTCGAACTGCCGATTAATAGTGTGTGGTGTCCAGTCTCCCATGTAATCCCATTCCGGACTCGAGCAGGAGCAGCAGCAGCCGTTGTCCCTTCATTTCTTCAAATCCATGGCGTCTTCCATTCCAATCCAAACCCAAAACCCTGTCCTTGGCCGCCCCTCCTTCCTGCGCAAAAACCGCAATTCCTCAATCCCCAGCAGGCCCATCACCACCACGATTACACCCTCCGCCAAGCTCCAGCTCTCCGAGATCCTGGGCGGCCGCGGCCTCTGCAACGGCGAACAGGGCCTCCAGAAGGAGCTCAACCAGAGCCTTGCGCCATCTCCGACCACCCCTCAGCCCCGATCCGGCGGATCCCCTTCCTCGTCACCGTGGGGCTTCGGCGACGACGCCTTCGAGAAGGAGCTGCTCGGCCTCACCGGCGGCTTCCCCGGCGGCGAGAAGGGCCTCAAGAAGTTCATCGAGGAGAACCCACCCATCGCCGGCAGGGAGGAGGCGGGGATTGTGTTCTCCGGCTCGAAGCCGAAGCCGCCGGAGCTGCCGCTCTTGCTGCCAGGGATGATCGTGATCGTGAAGAACCCCAAGAACCCGTTGTACATGTTCTGCGGCATCGTCCAGAGGGTCACGGATGGGAAGGTTGGGGTCTTATTCGAGGGCGGCAATTGGGACAAGCTCGTCACTTTCCGGCTGGACGAGCTCGAGCGCAGGGACAAGGGACCTCCCATGGTCAATCCCAAGTCCGCCGTCCTGGAAGCCATTGTTCAGAAGTCGGTCTGACAGGGTAAGCTCGTAGCATTTCATAATGACCAAAAAAAAGATACCATATTGTAGAGAATTTGACAATCTGGTTAATTATGCATGAAGACTATATAAAAACAATAAATCCAAATATTTGGTCTGAAGCTTGCACTGAATTTTAAGTTTGGATCGGACCTTGAGTCTGTCAACGACAGGGAATCTTGTTGGTAAAATTAGTGTATATATGGACAGGACCTTGAGTATGTGAGAGATATTTTATATGCCAGAACCTTATAAACTTTGTTTATTTTATATGCCAGAACCTTATAAACTTTGTTAAATTTTATCAATACCATCCCAGTTCTTTTGTGCTTCACTAGTGCATATTTCCCAAGTCTATGTGATCAAATTTTATAGCAACTTGCATATGTTTTTCCATTATCCTAGGCGGCTGTTGGATTGTTCTTGCAGTTTTACACCTCTAGGAGCTAAAGATTAGAAGCAAATTGCAATTGGGATGTATTAGCGGGGCATTCTATAAGAGTTTATATTAGAAAACTATCAATCTAATGTTTTCTGTCATATTGTTAAGCAGTAAGACATCCTAGGATTGCTTTCTTGGTTATGTCATGGGGAACTGAACGCAACTAATTCAGAAGCAGGATTATTAAACTCATCATGGTCATGTTTCAGTGCAGAGGTTGCAGATGTCTTAAATTTTTTCTATTTTTTGAGTTATTTTGAGCTGTTTAATTCCAATAGAGGGTTTACCTAAAGCTGTCTTAGGATTCTTCTTGGGAGTTTTGAAGGTTGCAGGCTTGGTTCAAATACAGAACTTTATTCCAACTTGAAGATCAGACCCTCTGCAAGTGCTTAACCTTCCGAATTATGTAATCCCTTAATTAATCATCATGGAAAGATTAATTTTTCATTCAGCTTAATGTATAAACCTCATTCAGGTTAATGAAAAATCAAATACAAAACTATTACAAGTAAACAACAATTTCATTCAGGTTAATGAATAAACCTCATGGGTAGCTTATTTCAAGCATCTTATGGACATACATTATCTTTTAAATATAAAAATCTGTGCTTCTACATTAAGAACTGCTTCCTCCATTATTCTAGTAGTTGACAGAAGATGCCGATGGTTCATTAATTTGTAGTTGTGTAGTAGGTTGAGTCTATGGGCATTTAAAAGGACTCGAGCCATTTTGAGATTTAAGATTACTTGACATTTTTTAAGCAAATCAACACTAGTATTAGTTTGGTCGTTTGCTATAATCTTTTATTTTCACTTTGACAACCCAATGTGGTTTGCATATAAGGGTTGCCTCTCTTTATATAGGAACCAATGTTGTCATTATTTGGGCCGATGTGACGTGCAATGATGTCAGATTGTGGTCGGTGGTACGGCTGCGGCGGTGGTACTGCCACGGCATAGGAGTCAATCGGTGTGGGGGCAGGGCACAGTGCAAATCTAACGCGACATGTAGAGCTACGATGATCGTAGGTTACCAGGGCTGTCAGCCCTTTTCGACGCGGGCTGATTGTTCTCTTTGCCTGGCGACTTCTTGGCTGGAGTTGAAGTTGTTCATCTTAGTTCCAGCCTGAGGTTGGAGGGCCGGTCTGGCCCGAGGTCGATGTGTTCAATATTTTTTTTATTACTATCCTCCACTTTCGAGGCCGAACTATATTCTGGTTCGGACGACGGAAGTCGGATGGTTACCTCGATTGAGGGCGAGATCTTTGTTAAAGGTGTTAGGCGCACCGATCGGTCTTCTCGAAGCATCGCCGGATCCAGGCCATCTTGAGGCATCATTATTACGGGGGTGACTTTGAGACACCATTAATATAGCAATCCATTTAGATTGCTCGTGCCGTACCTTAGACTGACACGTGCTTCAATCTATCTGGGTAGTCGGACCGGTGCTTCGATCAGGATCGTCTGTGTCCCTATATATGGGGTCCCCAAGACTCTATCTTTTGGTCTACCTTTCTCTCCGCCCGAGTACCTAAGCATCCAAGACTCCAAGTGGTGTTTCAGTGAAGTCTGTCACTCCCGGTGTCAGTATCCTTCGTGTGGTATGTCTAGCCAAATTGGTCGCAAGCAAAACCAGCTGATAAAGGAAAACCTTATTAGTCTAGGTTTGGATCACAACCAGTCCTGCTCGGCCTGGCCCCTCGGGTAGAAAACTAGCCATGAAAAGAAAAACCTCGCTACAACTAGGTCCCCGGTTTATAAATGGTGCTTTAATGTCAGCCAAGGTAAAATCTTCACTATGATTAGGTCGGCTGAAAGTGGCAGCCGCTAACTAGTCACATGCTAAAGCTGAAGGGCAAAAAACTTGGCTACATCCAAGTCCCCGAATCACAAGTGGTGTCTTAACGCTAGCCGGGGTAAAATCCTAGCTACGACTAGGTCAAACTAAAATGGCAGCCTAGCCTACTTGGTCGTGAGCTAAAGCTAGTCAGATTCAGCACAAAGGCACGACCTAAGGATCGAACTCTCTGGCATCGAGCTATGACGACGTCAGAAAAGATCCTATGTGCCAAATCGAATAGCTCGGCCTCTTATGATCATGATTGGGGGGCAAAGTGATTAGCGACTACCTTCAGGCTATATTGGCTCCCAAGGCGACCTCAAGAGGGATACAACCTTATCAAGTTGTTCGCAAGGCTTAATGCTACAACCACAATCACACAGCAAAATCGGCACAAGCATTCTGAAATACCTGTAAGTGCTGATCAAAGAGTTCTAACTTTCATTAAAAGAAGTGTCATTTACAAGTTGTGCCCATAGCCAGTTACATCAGAGAAAGAGAGACAAAATTAGTCCGCCAAAAGGTTGATTACAGCAAATCTCGTAAGAGGAGGGCTAAGATCCAAGACAAAGAGAGCATTTGGCCAAACTAGCAATACCTCAGCTCGAGGACGGGCTGGAGATCCATTGCTCAGTTGGACTCGGAGGGTAGCAGCTCAGTATTATCAGCATTCCGCTGGGTGCAGTCGTCCACCCCTTCACAAGGGTTGAGGCAGCTCAAGTCAATATTAAGGCAAGCCTCATGACTTGATTTTTGCAAGATGTAAAACCATCCCCATAGGCCTCGAACTCCCTGGGTAGCCAACTCCACCTCCAACTATTTTGCATTCTCTCTCTCATTCCGTTAGTTACCCATGCTACCAGATGATTCCCAAAGCTATGAATGACCAGACTTCGCATACACTCAGCATCCACAGGTTCTAGAGAGATATTTGTTGAAGAAAGAACTATGAACATCCCCCCTGCCAAATTGTCAGAACTGTTGCGGAATGTAGTACACAGTTGGTCCTTAATCACTAATACCAAAAGAGACTGGGACTAGATAAGCTGAAGAAAACAGACCCAAGCTCCAGAATACGGATAATGAATTATCTGCTAGTGCATACAAAACATTATGCAAGAGAGAGAGACAATAATAGTGTTGCTGGAATTTGGACCCGGAGGCGACCGTCGGCTGAGGAGGGGGGAGCTCTGGCGAGAATCGACGAAACGGCGGTCCTGGTGGCGTGCCACGTCCTCCGGGAGACCTGCAACAAGCCGGTGGCCGGGGTTTCCGGCGCCAGCCCTCCGATGCTTAAGTCAGAGGGGCTTAATTTTGGAGAAGGAGAGGGACTGTATGTAGAAGTCCGAAGCCCCGCCCCCCTTGAGAGAAAGGAGTTCCCCTTTTTATAGGGGAAGTGGCAGGGTTACCTGTGATGTGACTGGGCGAATTAATGGGTTACCGTCACGATTGGACATGGGCGTGTGAAAGTAATGAGTTGTCGTGGATGGCCCGTTCCCATCATGGGAGGAGATGGCGCGTAGCCAGAGCTTGCTTGTGGCGCGCAGTGCAGTACATTCTTGGGAATGGTGAGGCGTTGACAGTCGTAGCAGGGTATGGTCCCTAATTGATATGTCGTGGCGTGGCCGGCAAGTAAACCATGGTGCGGGTGAAGCTGCTGCAGGGCATGGCCGCAGCATATAGACGACGAGGTCGGCCTTCTGAGGTCAGCTCGGCCTTCTGTGCTCGGCCTTCTGAGCTCGGCAGCCTTTTTGAGCTCGGCCTTCTGAGTTCGGCAGCCTTCTGTGCTCGGCTCGGCCTATGAGCTCGGCTCGCTGTCGGATTTGGGTGCTTTAATTGTATTTATAGGGTGGTCCATTTTTTCCCCCAACACTTACCCCGACTTCCGAGTTCGAGCTACTTTTTGGCTCGGGCGAAGGAAGTAGTCCAGTCGTCGTCATCCTGTAATATAGCCAAATATATATGGAGATGTGCGTGCCAAGTAGGGTGTACCTCTCATGCAGTTGGAGTTAAGTGTTTCAGGTCGACTCAGCAGCCTTCTTTGGCTTGTGGTCGACTCAGCAGGGTGCCCCCACTCAGATCGGGGCGTTTGTCGTAGGAGACGTCGAATGTCGTTGAATGCCTCGGGGTCCGCGTAGGTACTACCCCGTCTTTCCGAGGTCGAGGGGAGCTTGGGCTTGCTGTCGTCTTATCGGGGCATCTCGACCTTAGTCGAGGAGGCGCTACGGGGGGCCGCGAAGGTTCTACCCCGTTGTCGAATGTCGAGCGCCACGGAGGGCCGCGAAGTACTACCCCCGTCTTCCCGAGTCGAGGGAGCTTGGGCTCGCTATCGACTTATCGGGGCATCTCGACCTTAGTCGAGGAATCGTACGCAAGTCGAGGGGTCTGGGAACGCCACTGTCGACCTGCGATGCTTTCCGAGGTCGAGGGGTCTAGGAACGCACTGTCGACACCACGGGGGCATCTCAACCTTAGTCGAGGAGGCGCTACGGGAGGCTGCGAAGGTACTACCCCGTGTCGATGTCGAGCGCCACGAGGGCCGCGAAGGTACTACCCCATCTTCCCGAGGTCGAGGGAGCTTGGGCTCATTGTCGACTCAGCGGGGATCTCGACCTTAGTCGAGGGATCGTGCGCAAGGTCGAGGGGTCTGGGAACGCACTGTCGACCTGCGACGCTTTTTCCGAGGTCGAGGGGTCTGGGAATGCACTATCGACACTCGGGGCATCCCGAACTTAGTCGGGGTCTTTGAGGGAGATGGAGATGGAGACCGGAGATGGCCTTGTCTGTTGGCGATCGTGCGTTCCCACCTGGAGTGGGGCGACGTTGGAGATAGAGATACCCGTAGGTCGCCTTTTGCATTCTCCGACCTGGAGATAGATAAAATATTAAAATTATTTAAAACCAAAGTGGCATCCTGTACCTTTTGGAGACATTTTGATGGCTTCCGAACTTCGAAGTCCCTTAGGACTTGGCTTAGCACCAGCTTTCTTTGGCTCGATTTTCTGGGAGAGATGTTCTGCGCTCGGCTTCTGAGCTCGGGCTTATAAGCTCGGCAGCCTTCTGGTCTCGACCTTCTGAGCTCGGCTCGGCCTGCATGAGCTCGGCCTGGATGAGACTGTTGTAGGTCGTGGCTGCAGCATGTGGATGACGAGCTCGACCTTCTGAACTCGGCTCGGCCTACATGAGCTCGGCCTGGATGAGCTCGGCAGCCTTCGGAGCTCGGCAGCCTTCTGGTCTCGGCCTGTATGAGCTCGGCGGGGACTTCGGTGATGGCGATGCTCTGAAGGAGAGCAACGTCGTGGGCGCCGTCCTGAGGACTTACACCCGTGAGGAGGAGTACATGCTGGTTTCTTTCTGCCGAAAGATAGAAGAGTTTGAAGGGCAATGGGATTTAATGGAGCTGTACCCTTTACCACAGAGGCTTACAATCCCATTTTAAAGCTCAATAACTCTCCTTCTCTAGACCTCAGCTTTTATTTCTCTTTCCCTCCAACTCGTTGACGTGAGACTTGGGCTACTATTTCTCACTGGTTGCCCCCACATACGTTGTTGCAGCGGGAGCCATGCCTGATTCGAGATGGCTCGGGAGAAAGTTTCTTCCTCTGCTTAACATGAACCCGTGGAGGCGGTACAGGAGGGGCCTCCACTTGTTGTAGGCTTTGGGCTGCAATGGCTAATGCTGGACTTGCTGCACTAGCGCGTCGAAGTGCTCGGGTTGGACTTGCGGAACTTGATCTACTGGAGATCTTGGTGGTGAATTCTGGACTGAGCGTTCGGGACTTGGAGCATGATGCCGAGAGGCATTAAAGGCTCCTCTGCTCCTTAGTTTCATGGCCGTAACTCGGGCCCTTCCTCTAGCGCCAACTATTGCTGGAATTTGGACCCGGAGGCGACTGTCGGCTGAGGAGGGGGGAGCTCTGGCGAGAATCGACGAACGGCGGTCCGGCTGGCATGCGACGTCCTCCGGGAGACCTGCAACAAGCCGGTGGCCGGGGTTTCCAGCGCCGGCCCTCCGATGCTTAAGTCAGAGGGGGGCTTAATTTTGGAGACGGAGAGGGACTGTATGTAGAAGTCCGAAGCCCCGCCCCCCCTGAGAGGAAGGAGTTCCCCTTTTTATAGGAGGAGTGGGAGGGTTACCTGTGATGTGACTGGGCCGAATTAATGGGTTACCGTCACGATTGGACGTGGGCGTGTGAAGTAATGAGTTGCCGTGGATGGCCCGTTCCCATCATGGGAGGAGATGGCGCGTAGCCAGAGCTTGCTTGTGGCGCGCAGTGCAGTACATTCTTGGGAATGGTGAGGCGTTGACAGTCGTAGCAAGGTATGGTCCCTGATTGATATGTCGTGGCGTGGCCGGCAAGTAAAGCATGGTGCAGTGAAGCTGCTGCAGGGCATGGACCGCAGCATATAGACGACCGAGGTCGGCCTTCTGAGGTCAGCTCGGCCTTCTGAGCTCGGCAGCCTTCTGTGCTCGGCCTTCTGAGCTCGGCCTCTGAGCTCGGCAGCCTTCTGTGCTCGCAGCCTGTGCTCGGCCTTCTGAGCTCGGCAGCCTTCTGTGCTCGGCAGCCTTCTGAGCTCGGCCTTCTGAGCTCGGCTCGGCCTATGAGCTCGGCTCGGCCTTCTGTGCTCGGCCTTCGGAGCTCGGCAGCCTTCTGGTCTCGGCTGCTGTGCTCGGCCTTCTGAGCTCGGCAGCCTTCTGGTCTCGGCTTGCTGTGCTCGGCCTTCTGTGCTCGACCTTCTGAGTCGACAGCCTTCGGAGCTCGGCCGCCTTCTGTGCTCGGCAGCCTTCTGTGCTCGGCTCGGCCTATGAGCTCGGCTCGCTGTCGGATTTGGGTGCTTAAATTGTATTTGTGGGGTGAGTCCATTTTTTCCCCAACAAATAGTATATCGGGAGTTATGTGAATAATATATGTGAATATACATGTATATGTACATGTGTATGTATTCTCGATAACAAAAAAATAGGGGGAATTGGTCATGTAAAATTCTAGATCATTGATTATTCTGGAACGAGGTCACAGATCATTCAACCAATGCCAATGTTTTCTGAAAAAAATGAAGATTTCAACAAAACAATAATAGTGTCTTTATGGAATGAGCTATTAGACTCTGCTACTCCTAAACACCTTAACAATGCTATAAGCAGCATTTGTTCTCTAAGTACACATGAATCAGAAGGCAAGCCAATATCATGCAAAGGGAATGGTGAATGAGAAACAAAAACTCTCAAGATCAAATTGCTCATCCAGGGTCGACGAACTCTGGCTTTCGCCCCCCTCAAGCTCATCTTCTCCGTTTCACTCAGCAAATTCATTCTCTGCTTTCCAGTAGATTATTCTTGCCACTCCAACCTTTCTTTAGCAGAAACCATCTCCACACCTCGGAGCACCGCCTCCTCCTCCTCGTCCTCTTCCTCATTTACTTCCGCATGTCCTTCAGGAAGATTGCCTTCGACTCGGAACTGATTCGAAGCCTTGAAGCATCATAGGCCTGTTATAAAATTGATAAGAAACAAAAAAACAATCAGTAAAAAAGAAATCGAATTGCCTGCTTCAGCTAGTCAATCAAACAATCAATCCATCAACATAGAATTCGACAACACACCTTAAAATCGAGCGAACCCGATCGAGCCCGGCCTTGCTGTTATCGTAGTAGGTGGAGCCACCGCCAGCATTCTTTCTCACGGAGATGGCTGAGGTAATTATAACCATCTTATCTTCGGGAGCCCCAGCTCCATAATCTCCCTCCTCACGTGGTCCGGAAGGGCGCTCTCCGTGCGACCCCCGGATACCCCGCCATCAGCGCGCTCCCCTCGTCGTCCGTGTGGCAGTCGGATTAGGGCGGTGCACCACCGTCGCCGGCGGTGGAGGTGGCGGAGGAGGAGGAGTCACGCGCGAGGAGCTGGAAGGTGGCGGAGGAGGAGGAGTCGCGCGCGAGGAGCTGGAAGGTGGCGGAGTTCTTCCTGTCGATGAACTTCTTCCGCCCCATCTTCGCACGAGACGAGGTTGTTTCCAGGGAGAACGATGCACCTTCCTTCGCGTCCGTCGATCGTTGGATCATCCACTCCTCGCTTTGAGAGCTGCAAATGATAGAGCACCGAAAGTTTTGAAATCTGTGTAGTGGATGATCCAACGGTCGATGGGCGCCAAGGAAACAACCACGATCCCTAGAGTTCCAAGCACGACAGCAGGATGTCAGCATAACGCCGTCATAGACCGTTAATCCGTTATCTTATTCTTTATTAGAACGGGTTGAATTGGGTGGGTTTGGCCGGAAACCGGATCCGACCCGATTCAGTTGTTGCCCAAACAACGATAGATAGGGACTTCTCCGCGAGCGAGCGTAACACAACTCTCTCCATAAAAAATAGGATCGCCTTTCTCTCCAATTAATCGTCTGTGGGGAAATGGAGGAGGAGCCCGTGGGCGATGATCGGTGAGCTATATTTGCTTTTCCTTTATATTTTTTTCTTTAATTATCTTTTACTCTTTTAAATTTGGCTTTAATAATTTCTTTGTAGATTCCAAATTACTTTTCGTGTGCTAGGGCTTTTCAATAGATGTTACAGTTATTGGTTGTGTTGTTTAGATTTCGTGGCCAACAGTTTGCTTTCAGAATTGCGGATAACAAACATCTTGTTGCTGAAATCTGCCCTCCTTTATCTCGATCATTATTTAAGCTGCAGGGCACCATAAAATTATCCTTGTAAGACTTGTCTGATTAGTATACTCTGAAGACGTAAACCCGGCTGACTTAAAAAGGAGAAAAAAAAGAAAAGAAAAGGTGAATTTTTTGTCATTTCTTTGAAATCGGGCGTCTCCATTGAAAACTAAATCCTATAGGCTTTTTGCAAGAGTATTCTGCTACTTTGGATCTACTTATCATGGCTAGATTGGTAGGAAGTCCATTAGGACTGTTTGGTTCACAGGAAAATTTCCCCTCACTGAAACGTCTTTCTTTCATGGAAAAATGGTTTTTACTTGTTTTGTTGACCGTGAGAAAGTGGCACATTCTAGAGTGGGTTATATTTGATTGAGCATCTATTTTTCTGAGAAAGCTGTGAAAATACCTGTTATGCTTTTAGTAAAGGAAAAGATATTGCCTCATTCTATTTAAAAGCTTAACGACACTTTTGGAAAAAAAAGTTTCAATTTCCAACCGGTGGGAATTGGATTTTTCTATGTCTTATATGAGTTTTTTTCCTGTAAAATATGGAAATCTTATTTTCATAGTAAAACTACTTTTCCATCTCTCTTTCGTGAACACTCTAACCAAATATGAGGCATTTCTTCCATTTTTCCGTTGACTGCACTTTTTCCTCTCCTCTTCCTGCCAAAACCAAACGAGTCTTAAAGTTTTAGGACAAAAAGAATAGTGTTGATAGGGGAAATACCAATCTTGTGATAATCCTATGATCTTTTAGAGTCATGGTTTCATGGTGGCGAAGACATTAGTTTGTAAATGTACTTTCCCTGCTGACACAGCATACATATCAGTTCTTATTATCTTAGCCAACAAAACTGATATATCCCATGATGTAGGCAAATAAAACTGAACCAGGCTTGATCTTGTTTTCTTTCTCTCCATATCATAACCAATAACAACACTTTAAGTTACAAGTGACTGTAAGAAATGATTGAAAAGAATAAAGAGAAAGCTGAAACTTTCTGGATCAAGCTGCTACTTTCCAACATCCTAAATACGCTTTTAATGTTGTGGAAAACAATAAACTCATATAATATTCAAATTAAGAGATGTATAAGGCATTAAGGAACGAGTAAAGAAAACAAAAAAAAAAAAATCAAAATTTTCCTTCCTCGTCAGATAGAACATGAATTACCTTGAAGATATGCGCACAACAGGTCACATGCAATGCACACCATGAGGATCATGGAGCATATTGATAGCCCTATGAATCAAAAATGCCTTAACTTATGTGTGACACAGATTGGGATTAGTTGGATCAGCTCCACGGCTTCCAAGCCATTCTTTGCAAGGTATCTACTATTGCACGTACCAGCAAATGAAAATGCCTCTCTTTTATAAACTCTTTATGATAAAACACAAAATATTTTCAATACTTATCATATTTTTCCCAGAAAAAGGCAAAATAATGGGATGTGGAAATATGAAAGGAAGAAAAATAAAACTACATAGTGTTAGAAAATAAAATATGCTATAAGAAATGACAAATATATATAAATAATGCAAGACAAGCATGCACATGCTGATTGTCTACTTTGAAAAATTAAAAAAGGGAATTAATATATTGATCAGGAAAAATAAATTTCTTTTCCAGTCTTCTACTTTTTTGGCTCTTTAAAGAATATAATATGGAAATTATAGCACCTGAAACCAGATGAGGGCAAGCCTCCATTGTGACTGGGTGTCAGGGCAAGCCTCCATGTGACTGGGTGTCATGGGTTCAAATCATGTAAACAACCTCTCCATAGATGGGGGGTAAGACTGAGCACATTTGACCCTCCCCAAACCCTAAAGTGAGGGAAGCCTTGTGCACTGGGATGTTGCCTAAAATTGGATAGCATCAATCATCCTCTTTTTTTCCCCTATAAACAAAATAAAAAGAGGAAGGTCCATAATTTTATAGTTAAAGGTTAGTTGCACAGAATAAATTCTAATATTTTCAAGGATTTCACTCAACTTGCCTAAGAATGGTGCCCGCGGGCATGTGGCTGGTGCTTTCCTTCCATGACTTTCATATAAGATCTTGTGTAGTTTTGGATGAACAATTAAGATGGACAAGGAATTCATGATGAATCTGTGGTTGGATGTGAAGTTGGTTTTGGATCCAAGAATTGTGGTTGGATGGAGCTCTCGTTGGAAATAAGATGGATCTGCTGATGGATTTCCATGTAAAATTGGTCATAGATTTAACAGATGGGTTCAATATTTAAAGTTGGATGTCATGTTAATGAAATCAAATAGTTGTTTATGATCAATTCTATGATCATCAATCTTATTTATATTGTAAATAATGATGCTACTTAGAGAATTTAATATGAACACACCTTGTTGTCTTATCTTCCTCATCATGTGTCTTAGTGTGTACTGTGGGTCACATCAGTAACAAGTGCATGGCAACAAAATGTGAGAGTGTTGCCAATATTTACAGGCAGTTATAGAGTCAAGAGATTCTCATTTCCATCTTTCTCTCTCATTCCCTCTCTCTATTAAGACTAACCCTAATTCCAGGGGATGAATAAAGAGATGTGGTTCATAAACTTTCTTTCATTATATCTTTGTTATTTCATTTTAGGAGATCCATGAACATATCATGTACAGGGATTAGGTCGGTTTAAATGATATGTGTACTTGAGGTAGATGTCAATGAGAGACCAAGAGATGTGTTCCCATGAAAGAAGGCAGGAAAGAAAGCTGTGCATGTAGAGAGAGATGGGTGAGAGAGATCTAATTCATCCTAAATTGGAACAAACCATGAGAGTCCTTATTTTCTAGATAATAAGGAGAAGCTGCCAGGTTTGGGGAGGAGAGGGGATTGAATTAAGAACTTTCTTTGAGGTTCCTAGACATGCAAGTGAGAAAGAGTTGACTAGCATTTTCTTTTCAAATTACACATTCACATCATGTAATGAAAAATTTCATGTGAAATAATTAGTATATTCCACCTCACATAAAATCTGTATGAACCAAACCCCCCTGTGGCTATTTTGAATATGGTATAGATTACAAAAGCATGACATCGATAAATATCATGTTGCACACGTGTAGAAGACTGGTGTTATTTAGGGAATGTAAAAGATAACAAGCAAAATTCCCTTCCAAAGAAAATGGGAATGAATCTAATGGAAATTAAAAACTTTTATTTTTTTCTTTAATCTAATATAGATGTCAACAAGATTCTGAATCAGCAAATTGATCTCATTGTGTTTTTATTTTTTAATTTAATGTTAAAAACAAATAGGTAAATATAATTTTCTTATGGGTAAGAATATGTAAAATGATTGTTAATCTCAATTTAACTATATTGGCTAATATTTCAATGTCTTGATTGTTTTATACAACCAAGATTTTGAGATATCTTGTTGGTTTATAATTATTCAACCTTTCTTGACCAAGAAAACATGATGTCTAAAGAAAAAGTATTGACTTCCAGTGAGAACACTGGGATGCGAAATGTAAAATCCTGAGCTTGTCTTTAATATTCTAACATATGGAATATAATGAAAGCCTTTGTATTCAATAATCTGACTTACTGCGTATATGCGATTTTGAATGCTCCATCTTTGCTGACCTATTTAGAGTCAACTTCTAGTTGCAAGTATCGAACTGCTGGGAATGTGGAATGCATATTTTGCACATGTGATTGTAAACATATCAGGTTATACTTTCATCACCCTTAAAACTTTACTCCTTGGTTCTTAGTTACTCAAAGATAAATTCCATCTAGAATTTGTGGAATAAAACCCGTCTTACCAAAAAAAACACAAGCGAATTGTCAAAACAGTTTCACCTTTGACAACGCCCATGGTGCACTGAAATTACCTTCATATTCCTTCACTCAACTCTTGTAGATCATGTTTTGTCATTTAGAGAATGCTCAAGTTAGTATTATGAAAATTGGGTCTTTTAAACATCAGTTTATTTGTAAATGCTTTATGGAAATGTTGATCAAACAATTCTTTCTGAACAGGGAGTATCAAGCTATAATTCCGGGGTTGCCGGATGATTTGGCATTAAGGTGCTTGGCAAGGATCTCGCATGGATATCATGGATTGCTTGAATGTATTTCTAGAAAATGGAGAGATGCAATCAGGAGCATGGATTATGCCCACATGAAAGCTAGGCATGAGCGGTGTGGGAATTGGTTATTTGTTTCAACAGCTGATGGTAAAGGCCAATGGGATGCTTATGATCCTGATGCAGATCGTTGGCACCCTCTTCCTACAGTACCAACTGATTGTGATGAAAGCTTCTGCGGATTTTCTTGTGTTAGTGTATGCAAGAAATTTCTAGTGATTGGTGGGTGCTACTTATATAACAAAAGGAGTTTGGCAATAAATGATGTGATATTGTTTGATCCATTCAAGAAGCAATGGAAAAGGGCTGCCAATATGCAAACAGCACGAACTGATTTTGCATGTGCAGTTATCTCTAACAAGGTCTATGTGGCTGGGGGAGGCAATTCAAGTTGTACTGGAGGACTTTCTTCTGTTGAAGTTTATGATCCTTGTGCAGATAGGTAAGCTTGTTATAAAGATTTTTTTTCATCCATGTTCGTTGTCTCGGTACTAGACCCTATATCGGTACTATCCTATTATGGTGTTGATACATCTGGTATAGGGGCTATTTCAGTGTACCAAGTGTCGGTACGTCCCCTGTATCGTGTATTGGTTTAATACTGGTATGGTACGGTTGGGTCGATATGCACCGGTACTGACCGATACGGTAAACCTTAGTTTTCATGATTTCCTAAGTTACTAAGTTACCATTGAGGAGCAATTTACAATTAAAATACATAGGCATTTTATTTGGTTTTTATCATGCAGTCTATTCATCTTGTTTCTTAATATATTTGTTTTAGTTCAATAGAGTTACCATGGACTGCAGATGTATGTAGGGTAAACATCCTCCAATCCTTCATTCCCTCTTAACAAATGAATATGTTTGTATGTGCATGCTATGCATACTTACACATGCATACACATGTAATGTATATGTATATGTAATGGTTAGTCGAGAATTTCACATTGCTATAAATTGTCAACGGTTGCAGGTGGGAAGATTTACCACCAATGCCTTTCACACTAATTGAATGCTTCAGTATATCGTATGGAGGTCAATTTCATGTTCTTGGCAAGAGAGAGTATAACATTCAACAAGATACATACCTTATCTTCAATCCAGTGAACCAACATTGGTGCATCATGGAAGATCTGCAGCTGTTTTGTAAGTTGACACATAATTATACAACTATACAAAACGGCAACATCTACACTATTCTGGAAGAAGGGAGCATCAAAAAAGTGGACATGGATCAAAAGGTCTGGTGTACATTGGGTGAATTTCCTGCAGTGGTCCTTCCAAAACACATGAGATCATTGAAGCCTTTTACCTTTGGATTTGTTGCATTCCAGCAGTATTTATATGTCATTGGGGGCATGACTCTTAAGTATAACTTAGATACCCTTTCATATGGCATTGTGAAGCTGAACTCGAATAGGTTTTGTGATATGAGGAAATTGCCACTAGAATGGAAGGATGCTAGACCCATGCCAATAAGAAGTGGTCGCATTTTAGGATGTGCTGTTATGGAAGAATAATTTAACCCTTTTCTATATATTTTGTGTCTAAAACTTCTTTCTTTTTGTATAAAGAAGGTCTCAACAGTCTAATAGCTGTTCATTAAAACATGGTATCTTTATGGGGAAAAACAGATACAGATTTGGTTCCCATCATTAGGGTTTTGGCGGTATTAGAATATTTGCCTTATAGAATTCATATGATTTGCTTTTTCCTGGTTCTCACTTGGTTCAACTGCAGGTGAGGAAAATCTATTGTAACAACTGGTTCAAAACTTGACATATCGTTTCAGGCCACTCTCATGTCGATTATCTCATGTCGTTTTAGGCCATTCTCAGCTGGCAGAACAGGGGACTCTGTTTGAGAGATGTCGAACTAAAAACATTTTGGCATTGCTGCTGCTGCTAGTGTTGATGAAACTTTGGTCGGAACTGGTTCAAAACATGGCATATCAGGGGTGTTTTTCGTACATAGCAACAGTGAAAAGACATGAATTCAGCTAGCATCAAGTTTCATGGATGTGTTTTCTGCCCTCCTGCTTGCATTGTCGCCATTAAAATTGTCAACCACACAATTTTGCAAAGTTCCCCATCTTCTTTGATCATCAGATGGTGCTCAATTTGAACATTAAAGACATCATAGGATTGGACAGATAGAAAGAAATCTGACCTTTTCATTGATTAATTCAAGATCAAATCACTGTACTTGTATACATATTGTTGTTTTGGTAATGTTGTATACATAATGTTCATATGTACAACTAGCTAGAAAGATAAAGAAATTAAACACAAAAGAAAGAAACTACATCATAGGCTGGCCCTGTGGATAGGAGCTGGACGTGGGCATGTGGTATCTGCAGATGGGGCAGAGATGGCTCTTTTCCAGCCACTGGGTGATGCACCGGCTATGAAAGGAGTGGGAGCATGGCGTCATACTCACTTCCGCTCCGGCATCGAAGTCCTCCAGGCATATCACGCATTCCTCCTCCTGAACGCCTTCTCCTCGACCATACGGCGACCGCCTCAAACTCTGGATGAAAGATTTGCTCGCCGGCACCCCACCAAATCCACTTTCTTCCTCTGCGTAGTAATATTCCTGCACGAAGATCAGCTCCTCCTCCTGCAGAGGCCTAAAAAACATCCACTCGTCGATGAGTTCAGAGTCTTGGGCGGAGCAGCCGGGTGCCAAGAATGTGCCGATGTCGATGACCAGCTCGAGAGATGATCCAGACGCCAGCTCTACCGCGGGTTGGAAAGCCAAGAGGAGCAGTCGACGCTCGCAAAGTTGTCGAATCTTGGCATCCAGGTTGGATGCCACGAGCGAGACGATCCCTGGCACGGCTCTGAGCAGCGAGAGCTGGCCCAGATAGAAGCGAAGGGACATCACCGCCGGGGAGGCGGACAGGTCGTCGAATTCGGTGACACGAAGATGGACAACCACCTGGGGTCGGGCATGCACGACTCCATGGGCTTGAAGCTGGATGACCGTGTCACCAAGATGGTGAATCTCAACCTTTGCCATCTCTCTCTGTCTCTCTTTCTTCTTTTCTCCTCTCTGAACTGCTCGGAGACTCTCTTCTATCTTTCTTGTCTCTCTATCTCTTTCGTGTTTTCTTCCTTTCCCAACTGCTCGGAGACCGTCTTCTATCTTTCGTGTTTCCTATACGTCTTAGGAGAATCGGGAGCCAACGGTCGAATATTAGCGGTTCAAATTATGGGTTTGGTGAATCCGATTGGATTTCTAACTAAGGGTTGTTCGCTTGCAACGGTTCGATTTCGGATCTGTAAATCGATTCGGGATAGGATAAGGTTTTGGGAAATCCAACGGTCAAATTTGATCTGGTTGGCTCTTGTCCCTCGGATGGCTGCGACGAGAACTTTTTTGTCAAGAACAAATCAGTAATACCAACGGTCAATATCGAGTGTAGAAGATGCGCTCTACATAACGCTTACAGGAGGTGATTTACAGCAAGGAAGAGTAAGAAGAAGCCAACATTTGCTCTGCTGTGAGAGACAACAATGCAGACTAAGGGAAGAGTGACCTAGCTGGTCCCATAGAAAACCATCTCAGAAGGCAATTGCTAGACTAGTAATTTGGTGCCACTATTCAGGAACTAGACGGTAACAAAAGTGATGTGCCATCTTATAAGTTGATCCTACTCATTGATAAGAGGTTTCAGGATTTCATTTGCTAAGCTGTCTTGTTTTCTTGGGGGTAAGATATGTTTTACAAAAGAATAAATCTCTTGCACTTGTCACTCTTTCCTAGCAATAATTTTCATGATCTGGGTCCTTATGTTTTTCCCAATTCTATTCTTGTTCGGATATTTAAACTGCATATCGCTTGGTCCTGTAATTGTGAGAGTAATAGAATGATAGATGTAACATTATTCTCCTTTATTGACACAGTACAGTGTAAGTTCTGTCCCCTGTGTTTTCATATTGTATCAATATGAAAATTTCCTCCTGAACATTATCAGCTTCAAGAAATTGCATGACTTGGACAGGGGACCAATAAGACGTTTAACTTGGCATACCCCTTATGAGCCACATATTCAGCCACCACTCGTGTTCTGTTCAATCTCATTCTTGTATAAATACATTGCAAATAGGAGGGCTGCTCATCCGATTAAATCTGAAACAAATACTTACTCTCCAATTCAGAAGTGTCGTATTCCTAGGAAAAAGGAACAATGTTAACTGCAAGTGATGCAATCAGTATTAGTAATGCTTTACCGACTAATAATTCCATCGGTGTCACAAACCTAGCTATCATCCAGATATGAATGCCTAACTATTGCAAATAGAAAGTCCAATCAGCTAGTGAATATATTTTCGTGATGATTTCGAAATATACAATCCCCATTACTCTTTTCTCGATAATTTTATCTATATCTACATTAATCCATATAAAAAAAAAGTTTGAATTCAATTAGTAATATCTGGTACTTGAAAGTAACACCAGGTTTATGGCGACTACATACTACTTCAGAGCTTGGAAAATAAGAGTTTGGGAATCTCATTTATAGGTTGACCATCTAATTATATGGTTTGATTATGGCCTTCCTACTCTCAGCTACTAACTTCCGGCTAAAAGTAAGATGAAATATTTCCAAATAAAAGAGAAACATGAGTATAGTTATCGGAACACATCTATATATGTGAGTCCGGCAACCAATCCTTTTGGACAGAGTAACAGCTGAAAAGGTATGAATTCAGATAGTATCAAGTTTCATGGATGCGTTTTCTGCCCTCCTGCTTATGAGGTCACCCATTAACTATTATCTACCAAAGTCATCACGTCTCCATTCACTGCAATAGCCCAGAATGACAGATGCTCAGCTGTAATTTATTTTTTTCAAGAACAATAAATCTTGTTCCAGTGGTCAAACTTGGACCAAAGTTATGTTGGATGGGGTTGTTACACATTGGGTAAAATGGTGAGAAAGAAACGAAGTGCCCTACTACCCTTACAAGTGATTTACAGCAAGGAAGAGTTATGAAGATCTCAAAAGAATGACAATGCTCTGCTGTGAGAGAGAACACTGCAGACCAAGGGAAGAGTTATGTAGCTGGTCCATAAGAACACCATCTTCGAAGGCAATCGCTAGACTAGTAATTTTGATGCTCTCTATTCAGAACTAGATG
The DNA here is from genome assembly GCF_009389715.1 of Phoenix dactylifera. Taxonomy (NCBI): domain Eukaryota; kingdom Viridiplantae; phylum Streptophyta; class Magnoliopsida; order Arecales; family Arecaceae; genus Phoenix; species Phoenix dactylifera. Next base: position 12,846,470 of record NC_052400.1, read on the forward strand.
ATAACAAAGTGATGTGCCATCTTATAAATAGAACCTATTCATTGATAAGAGGTTTCATGTTTTCTTTTGCCAGCTGCCAGGTTCTCTTCAGGGTAAGAAATCTTTTATGGATTGAATAAATCTATTGTACTTCTCCCTCTTTCACAGCATATATTTTCATGATTTGGGTGCTTACTTTTTCCAATTCTATTCTTGTTTGGATTTTTAAACTTATATGGCAGGGTGCTGTAATTTCTACGATATACTTGATGAAGTATGCAACACCTTTTCGCTATTGAAACAGTACTTGTAAGTTTTACCAACTGTTTTCATATTATATCAGGGTGCAAAATTCATCCTGAAAGTTGTCATCTTGCAAAATTGTATGACTGGAAAAGGGACCAATAAGACACTTAGGTTGACATTTCATTGGATGGAAAATGCCATGAACTCAGTAGCCACTTTTGCTCTCTCGTTCTCATTTTATAGCAATACCTTGCAAATAGAATGCCTACTAATCTGATTAAAACTAAAATATATATGTAGATTCCTAAAAAGTCAAATTTGAACCTAGGAAAATGGAACAATGTCATTAGCAAGGTACACCATCTCGGTATCAGATCCCGTACCGGTGCCACACTAGCACAGTGTTGCTACGGTATGATACGGAATTTTTTTAGCATATCGAGTGTCGGTACGCCACCCATACCAGATACCGGTACAGAACTGGTTTGGTACGGTATGCCTCGTACTACCCGGTTCGGGCCGGTACGGTGTACCATGGTCATCACCATATCAATCCAGCCTATGTTTGGTGGGTTTGGATTGTATGTTTTAGGTGAAAGAATGATTCACCTTCTTTCGCAACATCAACCGTTCATTTTGCGTAAAAGATACAACCCGAACCTATATTTAGTAATGCTATATGAACTATAATTTCATCAATGTTGCAAACCTAGCTATCACTCTAGATATGAATACCTTACTATTGCCAAGAATGTCCGTCCAGCTGGTTATAACATCAAGCACCAAACATTGAAAGGTAACACCAAAGTTTGCTGACAACACACTGCTTCATAGCTTGGAAAATTTGAGCTTGGGCAGCTCATTCATAGATCTGACCATCTAGTATGATTGATTATGGCCTTCCTCCTCTCAACTACTACTTGTTTCTAAAGTAAGATGAAAAATTACCAAAACATGAGTATAGTTAATTGCAAACGCATCTATTATGTGACTCAAGACACAAATCAATCTTTGCTTGGACTTATGCCACTAGGTGAGATCATTCTTAGATGACTTATGTCGCTTGGAGGGATAGCTCATCCTTGTTTCCTTACGTTTAAGTAATGTTATGTAAATTGAAGTTGAATAGAATATTCTATGCTGCCCATTCATAGTGAAAGACTACAAGCTGTGGGACATCATTCTTAGCTACTTGATTGGTTTCGAAACCCTTTGCTCATGCCATGAAAAGGCTTCTGTTTCTTCTGATTAAGTACTTATTATATTGAGAGCAAGGAGAAAACTTCCATTGACTAAGAATTACAAATTATTGATGCTAATGAGAAAGCTGAAGTAGGTCAAAAAGCCATAAAGTTGACCATCAAAATAATATTATTTAATAATCCAACTCATCCAACCACATCAACAGAATAGACAAACTAGTTGCACGATTGTTGTCTGTTTCTTATGATATTTTCCCGCGAATTATGTATTATCACATTAGGTGTGACGTTCTTAGAAATTTTAGTCAAAACTTAATTCTGCTTATTTGTGCATCCTCTTTTCTCTTATGCAGAAGCTTATTACTATGGTTGCTATACCGCTTGTATCGGCGATATGGAGTTTTACCATATCGTCCGGTACCGGAGTGTACTATATGGACCAGAGAAAACAAGTACAAAACTCAAGTTCGGATTAGGACAAGCCCCTATACCACCCCATACCGTGCCGTTTCAATCCGTACTGAGGTGTACGACTTTGTATCAAGGTTTGTATTGACCTGTATCGAACGTACCAAACCGTATCGAGGTGTGGACAGAAGAAACAAGTACAAAACTCAAGTTCGGATTAGGACAGCCCTATACCACCCCATACCGTGCCGTTTCAATCCGTACTGAGGTGTACGACTTTGTATCAAGGTTGTATTGATCTGTATCGAGACGTACCAAACCGTATCGAGGTGTGGCAAAATAAAATTCAGAAAATAAATAGAGGCAATTTTAATATAAGTTGCGTATCGTACCATACCGACCATACTGATTTAAAATAGTATGGTATCAATGCGATATCTGGAATTGAGATTGAGGACCTTAATTATTATAGTATATTATGTTTAAAAGTGATACTGTAACCAACATTCAAACAAATGAAAATTTTTCCATAAAGAAATTTCTCCTCCAAGAAGCATTTAATTATTTTAATTGTGTGATAGATAGAGGATGAATCAACTGATTTGCATATTGATATTTGATTGAATATTACAAATTCCTATAGAATCCTCTTACTAGCTTGAGAGAATCTTTTCTTTTCTTTTCCCAGGTTATGCGATCCTTTCCATATAATCCAATGATTCCAAAGGAAGACCCATGTAATGGTGCCCTTCAAGATAAGGATTGGCATACAATTCTTCAGGTACACTTGTTGTGTAATGCGTTAGTGACCCATCAACATAGGAAAAAGGCATGTCCCATACAATTTGAAGTATCAATAGATTTTATTCCCATAGTATCCTCTGACCATTATTGAAGAAGAAGATAACTCAAGTTTAATTTCGATTCCAAACCATATATAATGTGGATAAAACCCACTACTTTAACTCAGCCATTGTCTTAAATAGTTTTGTAAATTTTCTAACTTACACTCAATGGCATCTTCCTTTGGACACCATCCCAACCCACAATTCTCTATCTCCAAACATGTCTTCTTTAAACCCTATAAAACTATGCCAAACAAAGGCCCATGCCACTAATCTTCAAAGCTATCATGTTCTTCATTTTCCTTCGATGCTATGCTTTGAAGTCCTTCATTCAGCTGATATCTGTGAGTTCACAGCAAACCGGTTGTACTGAGGGCTGTTAAACCATTTGGCAAAGTTGGTAAAAATGTTTGAATTAATGAGCCTCTTCATTAGGTTGGGAACTTTGCCGCCATCTTCTAAGCAAACTATCGACTATCTGCTGCCGTTTCAGGCTATTCTCAGCTGACAGAACAGGCGACTCTGTTTGTGAGAGATGCTGAACTAAAATCATGTTGGCATTGCTGCTGCTGCGGCTGCTGTTGATGATAGGTTGGTTGAACATGGGTGAACAGTCTGAACGTGTTCAAAACTTGGCATATCAGGGTGTTTCGTACATGGTAACACTGAAAGATATGAATTCAGCTAGTATCAAGTTTCAATGGATGTGTTTTCTGCCCTCCTGCTTGCATGTCGCCTATTAAAATATTGTCAACCAAAAAATTTTCCAAAGTTTCCCCATCTTCTTTTATCAGCAGATGGTGCTCAATTTGAACATTAAAGAATCATAGGATTACACAGATAGAAAAAATATGACATTTTCATTGATTAATTCAAGATCAAATCACTGTACTTGTATACATATTGTGTTTTGGTAAATGTTGTATACATAATGTTCATATGTACAACTAGCTAGAAAGATAAAGAAATTAAACACCAAAGAAAGAAACTACATCATAGGCTGTCCCTGTGGATAGGAGCTGGACGTGGGCATGTGGTATCTGCAGATGGGGTAAGATGGCTCTTATCCAGCCACTAGGTGATGCCCCGGCTATGAAAGAAGTGGGAGCATGGCACCATACTGATCACTTCCGCTCCGGCATCGAACTCCTCCAGGCACATCACGCATTCCTCCTCCCGAACACCTTCTCCTTGACCATATGACGACCGCCCCAAAATCTGGACAACAATAATACCAAGGAAGAATAAGAAGAGCCAGCATTGCTCTGCTGTGAGAGACAACAATACAGACTAAGGGAAGAGTGACCTAGCTGGTCCATAAGAACACCATCATAGAGGGCAATCTCTAGACTAGTAATTTTGATGCTCTCTATTCAGAACTAGATGATAACAAAAGTGATGTGCCATCTTATAAGTAGAACTACTTATTGATAAGAGGTTTCAGGATTTCATTTGCCAGCAGCCCTATTCTCTTCAGGGTAAGAAATCTTTTATGAATTGAAAAAATCTATCGTACTTGTCCCTCTTTCATAGCATATATTTTCATGATTTAGGTGCTTACTTTATTCCCATTCTATTCTTGTTTGGATTTTTTTAAACTTATATAGCCGGGTCCTTTAATTTCTATAATATACTTGATGAAGAATGTAATACCATTTTCTTTATTGAAACAGTACATGTAAGTTTTATCAACCATTTTCATATTATATCAGGGTGAAAAATTCATCCTGAAAGTTGTCATCCTTGAGAAATTGTATGACTAGACAAGGGACCAATAAGACACTTAGGCTGGCATTTCATTGCAAAGAAAACACCATGAATTCAATTGCCACTTGTGCTCTCTTCAATCTCATTCTTATAGCAATACCTTGCAAATAGAAGGCCTACTAATCTGATTAAAACTGAAAGATATATGTCAATTCCTAAAAAGTCATATTTGAATCTAAAAAAATGGAACAATGTCATCAGCAAGGTTTGCCGTCTCGGAACCAGACCCGGTACCAGTGCCACACTAGCACGGTGTCGATACAGTATGATACGGATTTTTTTTGACATACTGAGTATTGATGTGCCATCCATACTGGGTACCAGTACCAGATCGATATGGTACGATAGGCTCCGTGCTGCCTGGTTCCGGCGTACGACATTCCACAGTCATCAGCATCTCAATCCAGCCTATGTTTAGTGGGTTTGGGTTGTAATGTTTCGCATGAAAGAATGATTCGCCTTCTTTCGCAACATCAACCGTTGGATTGCACAACATCCGCTTTGAGATCTATGCTAGTGGATGAAAGAAAGAGGTTGGGCTGCTTTGAAATATGTGCAAAGTGCAATCCAATGGTTGATGTTGCGGAAGAAGAACATCCAATCTTTTGCGTAAAACATACTGTTATGGGGGAATTGAGCCGCCATGCCCCACGTGATCGGCACGCGTATCCAGGAAAGCTACGGCTGCCCTATGATCCAGCACTCCGACCCGAGTCGGACCTCCTCGGCTCCGCAGCCCGACCCCGGGTCGGCTGCCCTATGATCCAGCACTCCGACCCCGAGTCGGACCTCCTCGGCTTCGCAGCCCGACCCCGGGTCGGCTGCCCTATGATCCAGCACTCCGACCCCGAGTCGGACCTCCTCGGCTCCGCAGCCCGACCCCGGGTCGGCTGCCCTATGATCCAGCACTCCGACCCGAGTCGGACCTCCTCGGCTTCGCAGCCCGACCCCGGTCGGCTGCCCTATGATCCAGCATTCCGACCCCGAGTCGGAGATCTTTTGATAACGACAGGCTATTCTCCAGAGGCACGCCGCGGCCTCCTGCTCCACTACTCCCTGCAACGGCTGTACCCCGATGCTGTGCCCCACGATCTCCTGTATCAACCGTACAAAAGGGAGCTCCACTGACGCCCCCTGCCATGACCGTACCCAGCCGCTGCTCCACGACCGCTCCCGTAACGGCCATGTCAGTGCCATTCTATCGTGCCCCACGACGACAAACCCCCCTGAGAGACCTCCCAGCCAGGGTATATATGCGGCTGGGGGGAGAAGGGGGGGGGGTAAGCAATACCTCCCAGAGCACTCTCTCCCACTTGTGATTATCATCTCTCCTCCTCGCAATCTGCCTCTGACTTGACCGTCGGAGGGCCCATCCACCCACCCTGGTGGTGGTGGCAAGGCTTGTTTGCAGGTTCCTTGGCGGAAGGTGGGAGCGCAACCAGCACCAACCAAGACAACTCAGGCGGAACCGCCCGTTCACATACCGTCGTGTCAATCGTTCTCGGTTTGGACCACCAGCAACAGTTGGCGCTAGAGGAAGGGCCGAATCTCAGAACGATCGTAATGGCACGGCGAGGTGGTCGCGGAGCTTCCAATGCTTCCGGTCGCGGAGCCTCTCGCGCCTCTGGCCGGGAGGCTGCTGCGTCCCCAACACACTCTCAGCAGCATTCCACCGCTTCTCCTCCCATTCAGACGGTCGAACCTGCTCAGTTCGACCAGCTAGCCCAGCAGGTTCGCACCCTCGCGGAGGCAGTGCAGAATCTGCAGGGTGTGATCTCTCGGGTGCCGCAGCGGGCTCAGGAGCCGCTGCTCCCCGAGCACTCGCCTCTTCCTCACAACCCGCGCTCCTTCCTCTCCCATGGAGAGGAGCGCCGGCGCGGGAGGATTCTCGAGTGCGGTCCATTCTGCCAGGACCTTCTCATCGGAGCTGCGCGGGGTACGAGAGGCGGACCCGGGCGCGTTCTCAGACACCCCAGTCCTCGAGGGGCCCGCACTCCAGTCGGTCCCCCTCGCGCCGCTCCTTGTCTCCCACCCACCGGTCGCGCTCCCGTGGACCGGCGGGTGGACGATCTCCACAGACAGCTCCAGGTCCTGAAGGGCCACTCCCAAAGATCCCTTGCGCCGACTTGGGAAATCCTCCCTCCCAGCCGGCGCTTGCCTCAAGGATCCTGCGAACGCACGTAAACCCGTCCGGGGGTTCAAAATGCCGGCGATTCGAACCCTACGACCGGGGCGGCGGACCCACGGGACCAGTGGAGAGTTTCAGGACTCTTATTGGCTCCTCCATGGAGCATCGGATCCTCTCCTCTGCAAGGCCTTCCCGGCGACCCTCCGCGGCCCGGCAAGGGCGTGGTTCGCCGGCCTGGAGGCTAATTCCATCCAGTCCTTCCACCAGTTCACCCGTCTCTTCATCAGCCATTTCGCCGTCAGTAGCCGGCGAAGACTGGTCTCCGACTCCCTCTTCGATGTCCGGCAGAACGAGGGAGAGAGCCTGCGGGATTATCTCACCCGCTTCAACAAGGCAACACTGGAGGTCCGGAATTTGAGCCAGGAGGTGGCTCTCTCAGCCCTGAAGCGAGGCTTCCGGAAGGGCAGACTCACCTTCTCCCTGGACAAACGCCTGCCGCGGAGCTTCCCGGAGCTGTTGTCTCGGGCAAACCAGTATGCAGACGCCGAGGAGGCAGCCTCCCACCGGAACAAGGAGGCCGCCGAGGCCCCTCTAAAGCCCGGGAAGAAAAGGCGAAAAGAGGCACCCCAGAGGAGGAGCCCGACGCCTCAACGCCGGCGCAGAAGCCCGTCACCAGCAAGGAACCACGGCGCCACACGCCCTCGTTCTCCGCACCGACGCTTCAACCGGTACACCCCACTCCTGGCCCCCGGGCCCAGATCCTCATGGAGGTCAAGGGGCGGGAGGACCTCCCGGTCCCGAGGCAGATGAAGAAGATCCCTGGGAGGAAGCCTTCTCGGGCGTACTGTGAGTACCACCGAGACCACGGCCACGATACCGAAGACTGCTTCCAGCTTCGGGACGAGATCGAGGCTCTCATTCGCCGAGGGCGTCTCGGTCGATATGTAAACGACCGACGTCCCCCGCAGACCCGCGTCCAGCCGACCCGGCCCCTCAGGAGCCTCGGGAGCAGAATCGACCCGTTGCGGGAGTGATCCACACCATCACTGGGGGCTGCTCTCGGCCCGTGAGGAACGCAGGGGGCTCGGCGGAAGTATCAGGAGTGGCCGTCGCGAAGAGGCAGCGGGTCGGAAATGTAATCACTTTTTGTGATGAAGATGTAAAGGGGGTTCAGACTCCCCACGATGACGCCATGGTGATCTCTCTCACTATGGCGGACTATGATGTAAGGCGTGTTCTTGTGGATAGTGGAAGCTCAGCTGATATTTTGTATTACGAGGCCTTCCAAAAGATGGCTTCCCGACAATTGTTGCACAAAACATCCACCCCCCTCATAGGATTCACTGGAGACGCTATCTCGGCCGAAGGTGTCATCGAGCTGCCTGTGACTGCGGGCATTGCACCCGCAGAAGCCACGGTGCGGCTCGGGTTCTTGGTCGTCCGTGTCCCCTCGGCCTACAACGCTATCCTCGGACGACCCGGACTGAACGCCCTTCGCGCGGTGGTTTCTACCTACCATTTGCTCATGCGGTTCCCCACGCGGCCGGGATTGGAGAGGTCCGAGGTGACCAGCCGACCGCACGGCAGTGTTTCCTGAGCAACTCTCAAAGGGAGAAGCCCATGGAGGCCCTAAGCGTCGAGTCACTTGACGCCAGAGACGAAGTGGCCTTGCGGCAAGGGGAGCCGGCCGAGGGCGTAATCGAGAGTTCCCCCTCGAAGAAGGCGGCCCGGACCGCACGGTCCGGGTCGGTGCCAACCTTCGACTTGGGAAGCTCGGCTCCCGGTTAGTGGAATTCCTGCCGAGCCAATGCAGATGTGTTTGCCTGGGTCGGCGGCCGAGTGTAGCCTGGGATCGACCCGGAGGTCGTTTCCCACGGCCCTCAACGTCGACCCGACGCCAACCGACCAGTAAAGCAAAAGAAGAGACACTGTGCCCCGGATCGGATCCGGGTGGTCGACCAGGAGGTAGACAAACTCTTGGAGGCAGGTTTCATAAGAGAGGTGAGCTACCCCGAGTGGCTGGCAAACGTCGTACTTGTCCGGAAGGCGAGCGGGAAGTGGAGGATGTGCGTCGACTACACCGACCTGAACAAGGCGTGCCCCAAGGATAGCTTTCCGCTTCCACGGATAGACCAACTGGTCGACGCGACTTCCGGATATCAGCTACTGTCTTTTATGGACGCCTTCTCCGGCTACAACCAAATAATGATGGCTCCACAGGACGAGGAGAAAACTGCCTTCATAACAGACCGGGGCTGTACTGTTACAAGGTAATGCCCTTCGGTCTGAAGAACGCTGGCGCCACTTACCAGCGCCTCGTCAATAAAATCTTCAAGGAGCAGATCGGCCGGAATATGGAGGTGTACGTGGACGATATGCTGGTAAAAGCCGCCATGCAGACCAGCACATTGCAGATCTGGAGGAGACTTTCACCACCTTGCGAAAGTTTCGCATGAAGCTAAACCCAGCGAAGTGCGCTTTTGGTGCTTCGGCCGGGAGGTTCCTCGGTTTCATTGTCAACCAGCGGGGGATCGAGGCCAACCCGGACAAGATCAAAGCCATCCAAGATATGTCCCCTCCGACCAAAGTGAAGGAGGTTCAGGAGCTCGCTGGAAGGGTCGCCGCGCTCGGACGATTTGTGGCAAAGTCGGCCGAACGCTGCCAACCATTCTTCAAGGTGTTGAAGCGCCCAAAAGACTTCCTCTGGACGGCCGAATGTCATGCGGCGTTCGACCAGCTCAAGGAGTACATGGCGTCTCCTCCCCTGCTGTCCAAGCCGCAAGAGGGGGAGATGCTCTACCTTTACCTGGCGGTCTCCCCAACCGCAGTCAGCGCAGTACTGGTTCGGGAAGAGGCAAGACTTCAGAAGCCTGTATACTACATCAGCCGAGTCCTCCGGGATGCCGAGACGCGGTACACGAAGGCTGAGAAGATCGCCTTCGCGCTGCTGACTGCGACCAGGAGGCTTCGCCCCTATTTCCAGGCTCATTCTGTCACCCTTTTGACCGATCAACCACTGCGGCAGATTCTCAGCAATCCAGAGAATGCGGGACGGCTGGTGAAGTGGGCAGTAGAACTTGGTGAGTTCGACATCCGCTACCAGCCCCGACCAGCCATCAAGGCCCAGGTGCTCGCGGACTTTCTCGCTGAGTGCACTGTGCAGGAGGCGGAACCTAAGCCGCCGGAGACACCCAGCCTCGATCTCCCGATCTGGACGCTCCACATTGACGGGTCGTCGAACCCTGAAGGTGGAGGGGCTGGGCTGGTCCTCACCAATCCCGATGGAGTGATAGCCGAGTATGCCTTGAGGTTCGGATTTCCAGTGACCAACAATGAGGCGGAGTACGAGGCCCTAGTCGCGGGACTCAAACTCGCCAAGGAGCTCGGCATCCGGCGTCTGAAAGTCTTCACCGACTCCCAGCTGGTGGTCGGGCAGGTTCGAGGGGAGTTCGAGGCGCGGAGCCCGACCATGCAGAGCTACGTCCGGAAGGTGCAAACACTCATTCCCGACCTCGGCAGTGTTGACATTCAGCAGGTCCCGAGGAGCGAAAATGCCAGGGCCGACAGGTTGTCCCGCCTAGTGGACGCAGACGCGCACAACTTGTCGAGGGCAATCTACCTGGAGACCCTGGATGCCCCGAGCATTGACGGGCTGGAGCGGTGATGGCAATTGATCCGGAGCCGTCTTGGATGGACCCGCTCGTCGCCTACCTCGCCGAAGGAATCCTCCCTGAAGACGAAGATCAGGCCCGGCGGCTTGTAAAGAAGTCCGCCCACTACGTACTTTATGAAGGGAGGCTGTATCGGACCTCGTTTACCGCCCCCCTCTTAAGGTGCCTCCGCCCGCGGAAGCGGCCTACGCCCTCGGCGAAGTCCACGAAGGCATCTGCGGATCGCACTTGGGGGCTAGGTCCTTGGCGCATAAGATCATGAGGCAAGGCTACTATTGGCCGACCTTGTTGGAGGACTCGAAGGACCACGTGCGGAAATGCGACGCCTGCCAGCGCCACGCCAACGTCCAGAGAGTCCCCTCTGTCCCTTGGCGCCAATCACCGCGCCCTGGCCCTTCGCACAGTGGGGAATGGATATCCTCGGACCATTCCCCGTCGCTTCGGCCCAGCGGAAATTTTTGATTGTCGCCATCGACTACTTCACCAAGTGGGTGGAGGCAGAGCCACTGGCCACCATCACGGAGGCACAAGTCCGGAAGTTCGTAAGAAGAACATCATTGTCCGATTTGGAGTACCTCGGGTCCTCATCTCGGATAACGGTCGACAGTTTGATAACAAGCACTTCCGGACTTCTGCGAGGAATTCGGGATCGAGCATCGGTTCACATCCGTGTCGCATCCCCAAACCAACGGCGAGGCCGAGGTCACAAATCGGACAATCCTCCAAGGTATCAAAGCGCGGATCGGCCGGACGGGGCAAGCTTGGGTCGAGGAACTCGAGAATGTCCTTTGGGCGTATCGGACCACACAACGGACTCCTACTGGAGAGCCTTTCAGCCTAACCTATGGCACGGAAGCCGTTGCCCCGTGGAGCTCGGACTCCCTCGCCTCGGGTGGCCGCGCACCGACCCGAGGCCAATTCAGAGCAACTCCGAGGGAACTTGGATCTCTTGGAAGAGGCAAGGGAAATGGCTCAGGTTCGGATGGCAATGTATCAGCAGAGGGTGGCCCGATATTACAACTCCAAAGTCCGACCGAAGCTTTTCAGAATTGGAGATCTGGTGCTGAGGCGAGCTAAGGCATCTCAACCTACGGAAGGTGGGAAGCTAGCGCCAAATTGGGAAGGCCCGTATAAAGTTCGTTGGGTAAACCGACCTGGCTCCTACCAGTTGGAAGCCCTAGATGGCCGAGAAATTCCAAGGGGCTGGAATTCCGCTAACCTGCGGATGTATTACCAGTAGAACAACAAGGCCAGAAAGACAATTTAAAAAGGTGCAATACTTTTCATTTCAATAATTTCTGGTTACAATGGCGTGCTCGTGTGATTACAAGGAATTCCCAGAGGGGAATTAGGGAGTAAAGAAAGTAAAGAAGAGGTGGGGACCCAAACCCTCAACCCAGGGCGCTGCAGTCCCACCAGAAGTGGGTGCTTCTAACCGGAGGCGCCATCCAGCACCTCACCAAAAAGAGAGGAGCCGCCGCAGAAGAAGCTCCCGCTGCCCCCAGGGGAACGCCGCCTCCAAAGGATATTCCCATCTTCCCCAGTGGTAGGGAAGAGAAGGATTCGAGGGGGAAGAGTATATGGAGGCGCGGTCCCGGATTGAGCGTCCGGCGCAGAGCTCAACCGGGAGGCTGAACTTCAAGGAGGGGAGATGTGATCCCGGATGAAACGCCTAGAGCGGAGTTCCGCCGGGGAGACCCTCCTTGTTGATCCCAGATGAAACGGCTAGTTGGCTGAAGTTGTAAGGGGAGCGCCTCCCCTTTCCTTCGACAGGAGTCTCTCAGTCATATGCCAAGGAGGAGGTCCGCGATCCATGGCAACCTGCAGCTCCGGCTTGGCAAATTCCATCGTACCTGCACCTGTATTTATAGCCAAGCTGCGGCCCCCTGGTAGTTCCGATACGGGTGGCTCCAATAAATGCAGGCGCACTGAATCCGGAGCCGTTCCGGCTCCCGAGGCGTATCTCCCCGCGATTTCCTAAGCGTCATTCTCCTTAAATCGCATTCTTTGTGCAGGACGATCCGGGTGACGTATACCCCTAGGTCCACGTGTCTCCGCTCGCGCCCAGGCCGCATCCTCCTCGAAGAACCCGCGTATCGCGGCCGCTCAACTAACACTCCTCACCAGCAGCAACTGGCGATCCGATTTCCCAGGTAACGCATTAATTAGCGTTTAATACCCTTCTCGTGTTCCCCCAGGCAACGCTTGGAGGAGAGGAGAAACACGGTCGCGGCTGGCACGAGAAACCCCGATGGGCGGCGAGCGACAAGTGGCCGACCAACGAGTGGAATTCCCGAGGCTCGGCCCTCGGATGCCTGGCTAACCCGATGATCATCCCGGGAGCAGACTAGCCGGAAGCCCCGACCGGTCGCCTCGGCTTGCGCCAGCCTTGGCCGACCAACGAGCGGAATTCCCGAGGCTCGGCCCTCGGATGCCTGGCTAACCCGATGATCATCCCGGGAGCAGACTAGCCGGAAGCCCCGACCGGTCGCCTCGGCTTGCGCCAGCCTTGGCCGACCAACGAGCGGAATTCCCGAGGCTCGGCCCTCGGATGCCTGGCTAACCCGATGATCATCCCGGGAGCAGACTAGCCGGAAGCCCCGACCGGTCGCCTCGGCTTGCGCCAGCCTTGGCCGACCAACGAGCGGAATTTCCCGAGGCTTGACACCCTCGATGCCTGGCTAACCCGATGATCATCCCGGGAGCAGACTAGCCGGAAGCCCCGACCGGTCGCCTCGGCTTGCGCCAGCCTTGGCCGACCAACGAGCGGAATTCCCTGAGGCTTGACAACCCTCGATGCCTGGCTAACCCGATGATCATCCCGGGAGCAGACTAGCCGGAAGCCCCGACCGGTCGCCTCGGCTTGCGCCAGCCTTGGCCGACCAACGAGTGGAATTCCCGAGGCTCGGCCCTCGGATGCCTGGCTAACCCGATGATCATCCCGGGAGCAGACTAGCCGGAAGCCCCGACCGGTCGCCTCGGCTTGCGCCAGCCTTGGCCGACCAACGAGCGGAATTTCCTGAGGCTTGACAACCCTCGATGCCTGGCTAACCCGATGATCATCCCGGGAGCAGACTAGCCGGAAGCCCCGACCGGTCGCCTCGGCTTGCGCCAGCCTTGGCCGACCAACGAGCGGAATTCCCGAGGCTCGGCCCTCGGATGCCTGGCTAACCCGATGATCATCCCGGGAGCAGACTAGCCGGAAGCCCCGACCGGTCGCCTCGGCTTGCGCCAGCCTTGGCCGACCAACGAGCGGAATTTCCTGAGGCTTGACAACCCTCGATGCCTGGCTTAGCGCCGGAAGAATTTCCTGAGGCCTAACCCTCGGATGCCTGGCTAGCGCCGGAAGAATTTCCTGAGGCCTAACCCTCGGATGCCTGGCTTAGCGCCGGAAGAATTTCCTGAGGCCTAACCCTCGGATGCCTGGCTAGCGCCGGAAGAATTTCCTGAGGCCTAACCCTCGGATGCCTGGCTTAGCGCCGGAAGAATTTCCTGAGGCCTAACCCTCGGATGCCTGGCTTAGCGCCGGAAGAGTTTCCTGAGGCCTAACCCTCGGATGCCTGGCTTAGCGCCGGAAGAATTTCCTGAGGCCTAACCCTCGGATGCCTGGCTTAGCGCCGGAAGAATTTCCTGAGGCCTAACCCTCGGATGCCTGGCTTAGCGCCGGAAGAATTTCCTGAGGCCTAACCCTCGGATGCCTGGCTTAGCGCCGGAAGAGTTTCCTGAGGTTTAACCCTCGGATGCCTGGCCTAGCGCCGGAAGAACTTCGGGAATCAAAAGTCAGCAGCAACCGCCATACGCCATAAAGAAGGCGGGAAGCTTGAAGCGCGCGCGCCTCTCCGAAGGATGGCGGCAATCTCGAAACATCACTCCCTTCACCTGTTCCCCTTCTGGTTCCAGGCTCGGAAGTGGGGGGCTACTGTTATGGGGGAATTGAGCCGCCATGCCCCACGTGATCGGCACGCGTATCCAGAAAAGCTACGGCTGCCCTATGATCCAGCACTCCGACCCCGAGTCGGACCTCCTCGGCTCCGCAGCCCGACCCCGGGTCGGCTGCCCTATGATCCAGCACTCCGACCCGAGTCGGACCTCCTCGGCTTCGCAGCCCGACCCCGGGTCGGCTGCCCTATGATCCAGCACTCCGACCCCGAGTCGGACCTCCTCGGCTCCGCAGCCCGACCCCGGGTCGGCTGCCCTATGATCCAGCACTCCGACCCCGAGTCGGACCTCCTCGGCTTCGCAGCCCGACCCCGGGTCGGCTGCCCTATGATCCAGCATTCCGACCCCGAGTCGGAGATCTTTTGATAACGACAGGCTATTCTCCAGAGGCGCGCCGCGGCCTCCTGCTCCACTACTCCCTGCAACGGCTGTACCCGATGCTGCCCACGATCTCCTGTATCAACCGTACAAAGCGGAGCTCCACTACGCCCTGCCATGACCGTACCCGGCGCTGCTCCACGACGCCCCGTAACGGCCATGTCAGTGGCCATTCTATCGTGCCCCACGACGACAAACCCCCCTGAGAGACCTCCCAGCCAGGTATATATGCGGCTGGGGGAGAAGGGGGGGGGTAAGCAATACCTCCCAGAGCACTCTCTCCCACTTGTGATTATCATCTCTCCTCCTCCAATCTCCTCTGACTTGACCGTCGGAGGGCCATCACCACCCTGGTGGTGGTGCAAGGCTTGTTTGCAGGTTCCTTGGCGGAAGGTGGAGCGCAACCAGCACCAACCAAGACAACTCAGGCGGAACCCGTTCACACCGTCGTGTCAATCGTTCTCGGTTTGGACCACCAGCAACACATACAATAAGAACCTGTATTTAGCAATGATGTATGAACTAATAATTTCATCAATGTTGCAAACCTAGCTTTCCCTCTGGATATGAATACCTGACTATTGCAAAGAGAATGTCCATCTAGTTGGTTATAACATCTAGCACCAAACATTGAAAGGTAACACCAAGGTTATATCGATAACACACTGCTTCATAGCTTGGAAACTTTGAGCTTGGGAAGCTCATTCATAGATTTGACCATCTAATATGATCTGATTATGGCCTTCCTAAGTTGTATTTAGTAATGCTATATAAACTTATAATTTCATCAATGTTGGAAACCTAGCTATCACTCTAGATATGAATACCTGACTATTGCAAAAAGAATGTCCATCCAGCTGGTTATAACATCTAGCACCAAACATTGAAAGGTAACACTAAGGTTATGTTGACAACACACTGCTTCATAGCTTGGAAATTTGAGCTTGGGAAGCTCATTCATAGATCTGACCATCTAATGTGATTCGATTATGGCCTTCCTACTCTCAACTAATAACTCGTTTTTAAAAGTAGGATGAAAAATTACCAAAACATGAGTATAGTTAACGGCAAATGCATCTATGTGTGTCAACTCAGGACACAAATCAATCTTTGGTTGGACTTATGCATCTTGGCGACATCATTCTTGGATGACATAAGTTACTTGGAGAGACAAGTTATCCTCATTTTCTTACGTTTAAGCAATGTTATGTAAATTGAATTTGATTAGAATATTCTCCTCGTTTTCTTACGTTTTAGCATTGTTATGTAAATTGAATTTGATTAGAATATTCTATGCTGCCCTTTAATAGTCAAAGACTACAAGCTATGGGACATCATTCTTAGCTTCTTGATCATTTCGAACACTTTGCTCATTGCATGAAAGGGCTTTTGTTTCTTCTGATTAAGTACTTATTATTTTGAGGGCAAAGGAGAAAACTTTTATTGAATTACAAACTATTGACGCTAATGAGGAAGCTGAACTCGGTCAAAAAGCCATAAAGTTAACTTCAAAAAAATATTATCTAATAATCCAACTCATCTAACCTCATCAATAGAATTGACAAACTAGTTGCACGATTCCGTCTTTTTCTTATGACATTTTTCCTAAAATTACATATTATCACATTAGTGTGACGTTCTTAGAAATTTTAGTGAAAACTTTAATTCTTCTTATTTGTGCATCCTCTTTTCTCTTATACAGAAGCTTATTATCATGGTTTGCTTAATTCACTAACATCTTAACAAGTTCTAATTTTAAGTTTCTGTTTACCATGTACTTTGTAAGTATATTGATGTTAGTGAAGTGATATATGGAGTTAACTGTTCCACCCGGCACTCGAATATTTTTTGGTACGGTCCAATACCGAGCAGTTTCGTTGGACTTTGTGGCTCAATTGTGATGCGTTCTCATCTTTCTTGTTCGAATTTAGCTTCGTACACAGTTAAACAAGGTTTGATGTATAGTTAATGTAGCCCAGCACATAGTTAAGTCACCCTGGCACATAATTAAATTACCTTGGCACACACGAACCATAACCTGGCACACAATTATTAGAGCTTGCTACGGAGTTACCCTGGCACACAATTGTGTTAACCTGGCACACAATATGGGTTTAGATGAATATATGTCTTTCTTACTGGAATAAGCCGGCACAGGAATGTTAACCTGGCAATTTTATTATGATAACATAGCACATAGTTATCTAGGATTGTAGCAGGATGAATATAAGTCACCCTGGCACACACAAACGATAACATGGCACACAATTATTTGAGCTTGGTACACAGTTACCCTTGGCGCATAGCAATGTTAACCTGGCACACGATATGGTTCTAGATGAATATATGCCTTCCTTGCAAGATTGAGCCTGCACAGGAATGTTAACTTGGCAGTTTTATTACGATAACCTGGCACACAATTATCTTGGATTGAAGCAAGATTAATATAAGTCAGGTAGAATGTGGCCACGAGCATGCAAACCTTCAGGGATCATAAATCTTCATGATGTGGATATATTGTCTAGAGATGTTCTTGTCCATATCGTTGGTGTATGCTTTAGAAGAATTCATTGGCTTTGTAGCAAATTCCTTATATAGGTGTTCAAATTGGTTAAACAATTACTAAACTTTCAAGAAGCAATGGAAAAGGAATGGAAAAGGGCTGCCAATATGCAAACAGCACGAACTGATTTTGCATGTGCAGTTATTTCTAACAAGGTCTATGTGGCTGGGGGAGGCAATTCAAGTTGTACTGAAGGGCTTTCTTCTGTTGAAGTTTATGATCCTTGTGCAGATAGGTAAGCATGTTATAAAGATTTTTTTTTCATCCATGTTTGTTGTCTCGGTACTAGACCCTATATCGGTACTATCCTATTATGGTGTCGATACATCCGGTATAGGGCCATTTCAGTGTACCAAGTGTCGGTACGTCCGCTGTATCGTGTATCGGCGTAATACTGGTATGGTACGGAGTGGTCGGTATGCACCGGTATCGATCGATATGGTAAACCTTAGTTTTCATGATTTCCTACGTTACTAAGTTATCAGTGAGGAGCAATTTACAATTAAAATACATGGCATTTTTTTGGTTTTTATCATGCAGTCTATTCATCTTGTTTCTTAATATATTTGTTTTAGTTCAATAGAGTTGCCATGGACTGCAGATGTATGTAGGGTAAACATCCTCCAATCCTTCATTCCTCTTAACAAATGAATATGTATGTATGTGCATGCTATGCATACTTACACATGCATACACATGTAATGTATATGTATATGTAATGGTTAGTCAAGAATTTCACATTGCTATAAATTGTCAACTGTTGCAGGTGGGAAGATTTACCACCAATGCCTTTCGCACTAATTGAATGCTTCAGTATATCGTATGGA
This sequence comes from Phoenix dactylifera, assembly GCF_009389715.1. NCBI lineage: Eukaryota > Viridiplantae > Streptophyta > Magnoliopsida > Arecales > Arecaceae > Phoenix > Phoenix dactylifera. Next base: position 12,864,423 of record NC_052400.1, read on the forward strand.
GGTCAATTTCATGTTCTTGGCAAGAGAGAGTATAACATTCAACAAGATACATACCTTATCTTCAATCCAGTGAACCAACATTGGTGCATCATGGAAGATCTGCAGCTGTTTTGTAAGTTGACACATAATTATACAACTATACAAAACGGCAACATCTACACTATTCTGGAAGAAGGGAGCATCAAAAAAGTGGACATGGATCAAAAGGTCTGGTGTACATTGGGTGAATTTCCTGCAGTGGTCCTTCCAAAACACTTGAGATCATTGAAGCCTTTTACCTTTGGATTTGTTGCATTCCAGCAGTAATTATATGTCATTGGGGGCATGACTCTTAGGTATAACTTAGATACCCTTTCATATGGCATTGTGAAGCTGAACTCGAATAGGTTTTGTGATCTGAGGAAATTGCCACTAGAATGGAAGGATGCTAGACCCATGCCAATAAGAAGTGGTCGCATATTAGGATGTGCTGTTATGGAAGAATAATTTAACCCTTTTCTATATATTTTGTGTCTGAAACTTCTTTCTTTTTGGATAAAGAAAGGTCTCAACAGTCTAATAGCTGTTCATTAAAACATGGTATCTTTATGGGGAAAAACAGATACAGATTTGGTTCCCATCATTAGGGTTTCGGTGGTATTAGAATATGTGCCTTATGGAATTCATATGATTTGCTTTTTCTTGGTTCTCACTTGGTTCAAATCTTGTAATGGCATCATGTAAGTGGATCATGTTGCATTGTACCATTATATCCTCAACGTGCAGATTGTCTGTTGCCCTGATCAAGAATTTGTATGATGCAATTTTATTTGGTTTTGTTTGGAGCAATGCAGCCCTCTTTATATCGCCTAGATTTTTGCTATAGTGGTCCCCAAAGGCAACCTTGATGAGTATTCGAAGAGGATATCCATCAGTCAGCTGGTCATCAAAGACAAATTTGCAATCTGATTTTGCTTGCATCTGAATTTGGAGGTAAAAGTCTGAAAACATCAAAAGATGATCTTGAAACTATAGGTGTGACATCTCCATTAGGAAATCTAATTGCAGGCGAGGTAAATCTATTGTAACAACTGGGTAATGGTATGGAGTTTGGGTGCTTATCAAAAAAGAAAAGTGAGCTCTTATGGAGGAATAACCATTTTTTTCTTTTTCTTTCATTCTGTGTTGAACAGCTGTTTTCATAAAGAAATGCGTCGACGTCTCATGGCTGTCAGGATTAATATGCCAGATTTTTGGAAACATTGTGAAAGTCAAGTTTCCAAGTAAGTTCATATATTGGCACAATGGTTATCTGTTCATGATTCTTTTTTATCCTAATTTAGGTCTTCATATGAGAGTATGCTGCCTCGTTGGGGCTCGGGTACCGATGCCACCTCTCGTTACTATATCTAAACGTCCAGTACAAGAGCCTGATTCGATTACCGAGTATCGGTACGTTCTCTATATTATGTACTGGTATGGTATGTTCTAAACTGCTCGATTCGATATGGTATGGCATATTTTGGTTTTCAAGAATTATTTTCCCAGCAATGCCCCTCCATTCTCACTTTGCAGGCTCCCATTGGCCCAGATCAAGCATCTTCTCGAGCACACAAAAATGGGTTTGCCTTTCTGTATACCATCGGCCTTGGCTGTAAGCCAATCTTGATTGCTATCTTGTAGATGCAATATGTAGCAGCGCCTTCAGCTCAGGCAGTCATCTAAGGAAAATATATGGTCTTATTTTTCCTCACATTTGATCTGCAGACAATTTCAATTTCGAGGTAAATGTGAGAAGATACTGAAAGATGATTTTTGGAGAGTTGACAGGGGTCCCATTGATGACTGCATGGTTATTGGAAAACTTTCGGTTTTATAGTTATATCATAAGAAGTTGGTGATTTGAAGTGCATTGTTAGATGAATTCTGTTAAACAGACAATATTATGGAAAGTTTCTTCATAACTGACTTTAGAAGCTGGGATGGAGTCGGAAATCTTTCAAGGGGCATAAATATGATTATATTCATGACATCTTAATTTAAGATTAGTTTTATAATAACTAGTTAACAAAGTATAATTTTATTGCTTCATAGTCTTTTTCATCTGGTTGAGCTAAGTCCGACTGTTAATTTCATATGTATGACATCATAATTTTTAAATATAAATTCTCATACCTAGCAAATCTAAAAATAGTATATTACTCTTACACCAATTTTAAGAACCATCATTTTCTAAAGAATTACTTGAGCCAAGCATCATAGGCCTATAAAACTTATTGAAAAGTAAAACTGAATTTCTGGATTTAATTAAGCACGGCCTTGCTGTTATGGTAGGAGGAGCCGCCTCAGTCCTCCAAATCATGGTGCAGGGGAGGAGGTAGTTATAACTGTCACCAGGAAGCCCCAACTTTAGGATCTCCTTCTTCATATTGCACTGGAAGGGTCTGCAAATAAACTTCATCCCTTGTACACTCTAGCTTATCTTAATCCACAACTAAATAATAACACAAACGATACCAAGACCAAAGAATTAGTATTAGAATTATAAATACTCAAAAAATTCAATGTAATCATCATGTTATATGTTTCAATGTTATATTACACAAGAAAAGAAACGGTTACAAAGCTATTTGGCAGAACATGCTCTAATCACTAATCTTTAAGACTATCGTGTTCTTCATTTTCCGTCGATGCTATGCTCTAAAATCCCTTATTCAGCTGATATCTGTGAGGACACAGTAATTTCAAGTTAAGAGTTCAATAGCAGTTGCTGATTGAAGAAGGGATGGCCTAACAAATTGTACCGAGGGCTATCAAACTGGTTGGCGAAGTTGGTAAAAATGTTTGAATTAATGAGCCTCTTCGATAGGTGGGGAAGTTCGACGCCATCTTCTAAGCAACTATCAACTATCTGTTGTCGTTTCAGGCCATTCTCAGCTGGCAGAACAGGGGACCCTGTTTGTGAGAGATGCTGAACTAAAATCATGTTGGCATTGCTGCTGCTGTAACAACCCAGGACCTCACCCAAAATGGCTGGCCAGAAGTTACTATTTGAGTTCCTTGATCCTATATAAGTACCCAAGATCTACCCAGCGAATAACCGATGTGGGACTAAACACACGCCCGCACGGGTCCTCACATACTCTCCCCGATCAAGCCCAGACGTCCTCGTCAAGCTGAGGGTTCAAATCCATTCAAATCTAATCACAAATACCACGATCGGCTCATGGTTAGCCCCAATGGATCCGTGCTGAGTGTTTCCTAGTCCACATAGATTATGGGCCGGGTCGCTTTGATACCATTTAAATCTGTCACGCCCCGAGCCCGAGGCGCGGCAGACGCCGCACGCCCGCACGGCGGGCCGCACAGGCATGCAAGGCAGCAAATCATATTAAAGCAATCACAGATGTTTAAAACTGACATAAATATTTAAGTTGTTCAAAAGCAGTCTTACAAAATTTCAAATAACATATGCTGACGTAAGTCAAATACTCTAATCAATCTAACTAAAGGATCAATAACTGAAGAAATCATCGAAAAATCTAGCGCACTCCTCAATCCTGTAAGATCAAGCCTCTCGATCTGAAAAGTGGAGAAAACAGAATAATGAGCTACACTAGCCCAGTAAGCAACAAAATACCCCAGAGTGGGGTCAAAGCATATCAGATCAAAATACAAAATAATGACTGGGAATAAATCATAAATATCATTGTTTTGCGTGTTTTCAAAACTTATTATCATTTTTACAAAACTCTGATATCATAATTTCAACATAATAGGCTACGACCACGTACCCCAGTGGCATGGGTTGCACAAAGTGCCAAATCCACTATTTTTATCCACCGATGGCAGCCGGTGTCGCACAAAAGTGCCAAATCCACTATATTTACCCACCGATGGCAGCCGGTATCCAGAAACCACTATTCTAATCACCGGTGGCGTGGTGTCGAAACCAATTCCTCACAGATTACAAGTCGACAGGTCCAACGTATAATCCCCATTGGCGGGGCCAGAACAGAACAGAACAGATCATAGCCATGCTGAGAATGCATATATATATAAACATATTTCATAAATTGCCCAATCATAATTTATGGATTTCAGAGCATAATTTTCAAATAAAATTTAACATGCCAGACCAATTTTACCAAATACAAAATATATTTCAAAATTTAATCCACTAATAATTATTTTACCAAATAATTTAGAAAAATGCACTTTGAAGCATTAAGTTACTTACCTCTTCTCGCTTAACTCCTACTTCAAATAGGCGGATCAGGTTCACCTGTTTAAATTTAATTAATTTCTTTGTTAATTTCAGAGCTAAGCAAAAATCAAAAATAATACTATTGAGTTTCGGGTTTCATGTTCCCGATTTTAGGTTCGGGTTCGGATCTGAACTGGGCCCAAGTTGGGCCCACAAGGGTACTACCCAACTGGGCCCAACCGGACTGGACTGGGCCCAAGTTGGGCCTGCAATGGAACAGGGCCCATCGGCCCATCATTCTGCTCACAGGCCCACAGTGGCTTCTTCTTCACCGAGCTCCCCATGAACAGGGGAGACGGAGAGAACGGAAGAGGAAGAAGAAGGGGCCGGCTGGGGGGGTCAGCCAAGCGGCCGGGGGCTGTTGCCCGGCCGACGGCCGGCCGACTGCAGTGCGGCCGGCGGCTTCTGCGGCGACGGGCGTTGAGGGAAAACCGAGTGATCTCGGTTTGGGGCCAAAGCAAAGGAAAGGAAATCAAGCATGTTCCGGCTAGATCGAAGAGCAAAAAGGGAAGAGGGCTTACCGGCGGTCGACGGAGGCGGCGGATCTCGGCCGCAGGTGGCTCGATCCGGCAGCTAGCCGCGACGACGGTGGGGTTTCCAACGGCCAAACTAGATCGAAAAACAGGGGACTAAGAGAATCAAAGGAGCCAGGCTCCCGGGGTGGCTGAACTTGATTGGAGTGGCGCATGCGGTCATCGGAGAAGAAGGGAGAAGAGGGAGGAGAGGGTCGGTGGTGGAGCAATCTCAGAGGAAGAAGAATGGGGGGTTTTTAATAGGCCCCCAATTCGAACGGTGGACCGCCATGATTCTCGCGGCGGCCGTGATCAGCGGCGCGTCTGCGGACGCGGAGCGGCCACAAAACGGCCGTGGGGTTGCGCGGATTGTCCACGGCGCCTCCGCTCCTGTCGCGCCCGGAGAAGGCGGAAATGCGATCCCCTGCTCCGCCCCTTCCAAAAGGGGCGTTGGGCTGAAGTCGGCTGGGGCTGCCGACTTCAACCCAGTATCTCATAATCTGTTACGCTCCGAGCTTGAGGCGTGGCAGACGCCGCACGCCCGCACGGCGGGCCGCACAGGCATGCAAGGCAGTAGATCATATCAAAGCAATCACAGATGTTTAAAACTAACATAAATATTTAAGTTGTTCAAAAGTAGTCTTACAAAATTTCAAATAACATATGCTGACGTAAGTCAAATACTCTAATCAATCTAACTAAAGGATCAATAACTGAAGAAATTGTCGAAAATCTAGCGCACTCCTCAATCCCGTGAGATCAAGCCTCTCCATCTGAAAAGTGGAGAAAACAGAATAATGAGCTACACTAGCCCAGTAAGCAACAAAATACCCCAGAGTGGGGTCAAAGCATATCAGATCAAAATAATGACTGAGAATAAATCATAAATATCATTATTTTGCTGTTTTCAAAACTTATTATCATTTTTACAAAACTCTAATATCATAATCTCAACATAATAGGCCACAGCCACGTACCCCAGTGGCATGGGTTGCACAAAGTGCCAAATCCACTATTTTTATCCACCGATGGCAGCCGGTGTTGCACAAAAGTGCCAAATCCACTATATTTATCTACCGATGGCAGCCAGTGTCCAGAAACCACTATTCTAATCACCGATGGCATGGTGTCGAAACCAGTTTCTCACAGATTACAAGTCGACAGGTCCAACGTATAATCCCCATTGGCGGGGCGAGAACATAACAGAACAGATCATAGCCATGCTGAGAATGCATATATATATAAACAGATTTCATAAATTAACCAATCATAATTTATGGATTTCAGAGCATAATTTTCAAATAAAATTTAACATGCCAGACATATTTTACCAAATACAAAACATATTTCAAAATTTAATCCACTAATTATTTTACCAAATAATTTAGAAAAATGCACTTTGAAGTATTAAGTTACTTACCTCTTCTCGCTTAACTCCTACTTCAAATAGGCGGATCAGGTTCACCTATTTAAATTTAATTAATTTTTTTGTTAATTTCAGAGCTAAGCAAAAATCAAAAATAATACTATTGGATTTCGGGTTTGGGTTTCGGGTTTCATGTTCCCGATTTCAGGTTCCGGGTTCGGATCTGAACTGGGCCCAAGTTGGGCCCACAAGGGTACTGCTGAGAGCACAAAAGAGTGATCTACACATCACTTAAATTAGTATTATTGCTAACAAATAATGATAGAAGTGCTGTATTAATATTATATTTTTGTGGGTGCAGGTGATCAGAACCACTTCGTCACAGCTTCATTTTTCTGCAAGCCTAAGCATCTGCAAGCCGGCATCTATTCCACGTGTCTGCCAGCTCCAACGATCAAGCCCAGCCGTCCATCATCCATGGAGCTTCTTCCGCGAGCCATCCACCATGTCTCAGCGCGTCTCAGCCCCGAGCCTAGATTCTTTTCTTCTGCCCAGCTCTCCCGAGATCCCAGCTCCATGATCACGATCCACCCGCGCTTCCCAGCATCTCCATCTCAGTAAAGATCCTTTTCTCCCGCGATTCTCCCGCATCCACTGCTTCCGGATCCGTATCTCATCTAGATCTCAGCCTTCTGCGATCAAATCTCCCAAGCTTCCACGTTCCAGCCTCCTCAGATCCCGTCCGCGCGTGTGATCCAGCACTCGTCTGCGCCCCATCCTTCGATCCAGTCATCCGAATCCCAAGCGCCAGCAGTCCAAGCTTCATCTTCAGCTCTCACGCGCTCCCGGATCTTTCTCCCCACCAGCGCATCTTCCGTATCCACGCGTTCATCCAGCCGTTCGAGAGCATCCGTAGCCGTCCATGCGCGTCCAAGCACCATCGATCAACGTCCGCTCCTTCCGCGTCCGCTCCGCGTTCTCAGCTCGTCACCACCGCGTGCGAGAAGGGGGGAGAAGGCTAGCTGCTATACTCTCTGGGAGGGGTTTGGGTATCATCCCTCATTCGGAAGAAAAGGGCATCAGGCCTCTGTCATTGAAAAAAAAAGAAAAAAAAGGGAAACAGGGGAGCCCTGTTTCCAAAAAAAAAAGAAAAAAGAAAGGAAATGAAAGGGGAATTAATGTTGAAATGAGTGGCTGATTTTTTAGGGAGGGAGATGGGAGGAACCTTTGATGTATTGCTCTTTGAAGTAACTCTAAACTTTTGCTTTGAATGACTATATTTACTGATATGTTCTTGATCCATGGTAGTTATTTCGTAGATAGCTCTTTAATGGATTATGATTATTGATATATGGATTGCTTTAGTATTTGGATTTGTCGTAGACGTAGAAAGCACGATGAATGCTTAGAAATTGAGTTCATATGTTCATGGAACATATACCATGATTAGATCTATCCTACCATTAATCTTAATCAAAACCTTAGAGTTATTTCTTGGATGCAATATTATCAAGGGGGATTCCAGATCCTTACCATTTATCTATTTCATTGAACTTTGTTTAGTTGCATATCATTCTTTATTTTTAATTTCTGAAAATCAAAACATCATCTTAATCCACAAATTTATTGAATTAATTAATCTAAAATTATATTAAATAATCTTCAATATATTCGTTCCCTGAGATTCGACCTCGGACTCTCGAGATTTTACTACTTGTACGATTCTCCTATACTTGGGAGATTATTTCGCGAAAGCAATTTTTGCGAGCGTCAAGTTTTTGCGCCGTTGCCGGGGAGCGGCTGATTTATTAGTATAATTTTAGATTTAATTAGTACTTTAGTAGTTAGTCCTTTTTTTAAAAAAAAAAAAATTCTTTACTGCTGTTTTTTTATTCCCTGCATAGTCTGCATCAAACTCTGATATCAAAGTAATAACCGTCTGATTGAACTCAAATTTGGTCGTCAGGTGCAGGTCCTGTGTTTCTTTCATCTGAACGGTCTGATTGACATTCTGAAACTTTAAGACTATTAGATTAATACGAAACCTTGCTGCTTTTGTTTTGAATTTTTGCATTTAATGTTTTAGAATCAGAATTTTATTGTTATCATATCTCATTAACCCTTGTTGCTAATTGAAAATTTAAGAAAAAAAAACTTTAAGAAAAGATCAAGGGTGATTATTCAAAAATTAAAAAAAGAAGAGGAAAAACTAAAATTTCAAATTTCAAATTTCAGAATTCAAATTTCAAACTTCAACTCATAAATTTTAAAAAAAAAATAATTTGCTTGATCACTATTCAATGAAATTTAATGTCATGTCATAAAATATTAAAAAAAATCTCTTGATTGTTGGCATATAGTATAAGGCATCAGCATAAAATATTTTAAGGGCTGAACCCATTTAAAAAGATAAGGTCGGGATTTCATCACTCGTCCTTAGCCCAAAAAATCACCCCATTGCATAAATATCCTAAGCTTAACTAAAATCAACTAGACGTTGGCCCTAAGGACATTCGAGCTCAATAGGAACGAAGACCACCGAAAGTTGCACCAATTTCGCTTCTATGGCTTAGTTGATGTCTAGGCAAGCTTTGTCCCTATGAGTGAGACAGTTCATCTGTTCGAGGCAAGTGGGTTTTAAGTGGGACCTTTGCGAACGCATCGTGACCCCTCCACTTACCTGGGAGCTTACCTGGTCAACTCGGTTCATTAGACCGGATTGAAGGCTTAGGTGCCCTCTTCAAACCAGTTAGGAGCTGTCTAGAAATTTAAGAAAAACATTAGAAATTGAGGTGTAATATTTAGTTGCATGTCTGATGTGAATAGATTTTTGTTTTAGGGTTAGTTTTAGGGGTATCTTTAGTTGGTACCTATATTTATATTTATTTAAAAAAAAAAAACATAAAAAAAAATTATTTAATTAAATTTTGTATGCTAGGTTGGAATAGGGACGACACCGGTCGATTAAGTCGTACAACTTTAGATCATCCCTTAGGAACACATCCTTGAAATTCTTCGCAGTATCTCACATCTTGTGAGATGCAAATTTTTCTGATGATGTAGGAAGTCACCATGGTGATGAAGGTAGACCCCAGTTATGACACTTCGACAATACTTATATCCCACTAGGACTAGTCAACCTTCATGCATGATTATTCCTGAAAAAGTAGGACACTTTGAAATCAAACCAGGAGTAATTCAATTGCTGCCAAGTATCATGGAATGGAATCCGAGAACCCTTATCTTCACCTTAAGGATTTTGAGGAAATTAGCATCACATTTAGAGTGCCAAATGTATCGGAAGATGTCCTTAAATTGACCTTGTTCCCTTTTTCCTTAAAGGATAAAGCCAAAACATGGCTGAACTCTTGAGACCTAAATCGCTAGGACATGGCATGATATGCAAAGAGAATTCTTGAAAAAATTCTTTCCCGCACAAAGGACTAACTTTTTGAAAAGGCACATTATAATTTCCAACAAAAAGACCATGAAATATTTATGAATGCTGGGAGAGATTTAAAGATTTGCTTCTCTCTTGTCCTCATATGGGTTTGAAACATGGAGAACCATTAGTTTCTTTTATGAAGGGTTGTCTCCATCATTAAAACAATTTATAGAGACTATGTGCAATGGTCTATTTTTGGAAAAGCAACCCGATGAGGCATGGGACTATTTAGATTCTCTTGCAGAGACTGCACAATTATGGGATACAGAGGATAGAGTGAATAAACCTTTACCTAAGCCTACTAGCATTGGGACATGGGGGCCTTTACAACATTAGTACTCAGGATGATATTCAGGCAAATGGCAGCCTCACTAGGAAGGTAGAGGAAATTGAACTTAGAAGGATTGAACCCGTCAAGACCGTAGAACATAACAGCGAGTGTTGTAGGATTTGCGAGATGCCTGGCCATCTCATCACTGATTGCCCCACAATACCCGCATTCAAGGAAGTCTTGCACGAACAGGCCAATGTTATGAATTCCTATCAAAAATCTTTTAATAATCCTTTTCGGGTACTTACAACCCTGGATGGAAGAACCATCCAAATTTCAGGTGGAGGAATGACCAACTTCAACAAGTATATAACCCAACTCCTCTACCTCCGCAACCTCATTATGCACACGCACCCCTCAAAATCCAGTCTCGAAGAAACTTTGCAATCTTTCATGCAAGGTCAAGCTAAAATCAATGATGAATTAAGAAATCAACTGACAATGCTGACCACTGCTTTAAGTGCTCAAGAGAAAGGTAAGCTACCAGCTCAACCACAACCTAATCCTCAAGTCTATGGGCAGTAGCTATGCATCATCTTCAACTTTGCATAAAGAACAAGCGAAGAGTATAATAACTTTGCGAAGTGGAAAGGTTTGACCGACCAGTCCCAGAACAACACAAGTCATACCTGATTCCGACCCTCCCAAGACAAAGAAAAGGATAACGAAGAAACTGAAGCACCAACATCTACTGAAAAAATCAAATGTCCTTTTCCTGCACCATTTCCACAAAGATTAAAACCCTTGCAAAAGCTTGAACCAAACTCTGAAATTCTTGAGCTTTTTAAGCAAGTAAAAATCAGTGTACCTCTTCTTGATGCAATCAAACAAGTGCTTCATATGCAAAATTTTTAAAAGATTTGTGCCTGTCAAGCGTCGTTTAAATGTCAGAAGAAGGCATTTTGGCTGAAAATGTGAGTGCAATTTTTACAGCATAACATTCTTCCTAAATATAAGATCTAGGTTGCCCAACTATCTCGTGCATCATTGGCAATTTTAGGATTGAGCGAGCATTGCTAGATTTAGGAGTGTGAATTTGTTGCCATATACGGTATATGAGCAACTCGGTTTGGGTGAGTTGAAGCCAACAACTGTCACCTTACAATTAGCTGACAGGTCAGTGAAGGTTCCTAGAAGAATTATCGAAGATGTGTTGGTCAAGTGGACAAGTTCTATTTTCTATTGACTTTATCGTACTGGACACACATCCGGCTTCCAATTCACCATCTCAGATTCCGGTCATTTAGGACGCCCATTCCTTGCAACTTCTAATGCATTGATCAATTGTAGGAATGGTGTCATGAAGCTTTCTTTTGGCAATATGACTTTGGAACTGAACGTCTTAGTATAGGCAAACAACCAGTGATCATGAAGAAAGTAAAGAAGTTGAATGGGTTGAAACCATTGCGGAAGAATATCTGTTAAAAGAAACATTTACTGAATCGGCCGACAATGGTTTGATAGATTGGTGTTCTGAAGGTACTGCTGATGATGTGGTCCCACCTATTTTAGATAATTCGGATGTCATGATGGTCAATGGGTGGAGACCGCGAATAGAGGAATTTGAACAGTTGCCACCTCGAAAAGCAAAGATAGTAACATCCCATGAACAAACACCTAAGCTCGAGTTGAAACCTTTACCGAAGGAACTCAAGTATGCCTTTCTTGGATCCGAGGACACATTTCCTATAATCATCTCATCTGATCTGGATCATGCCCAAGAAAGAAAATTACTTGGTGCTCTAAAGAATCATAAGGGAGCTTTAGGATGGTCTATTGCCGACTTGAAGGGGATTAGCCCTTTAATTTGCACGCACCGGATATATTTGGAGGACAATGCTAAAACCACAAGGCAAATGCAACGTAGGTTGAATCCTATGAAGAGAGATGTGGTTAAAGCAGAAGTCCTCAAGTTGCTTGACGTGGGTATTATTTATCCAATTTCCGACAGTAAATGGGTAAGTCCTACTCAAGTCGTTCCTAAGAAGTCGGGTCTGACGGTAGTCGAAATGAGCAAGGTGAACTAGTTCCAACTCGTGTTCCGACGAGTTGGCGCATGTGTGTTGACTACCGAAAATTGAATTTAGTCACTAGAAAGGATCACTTTCCCCTACCCTTCCTAGACCAAGTTTTGGAAAGAGTTGCAGGACACAAATTCTATTGTTTTCTCGATGGCTATTCCGGGTACTACCAAATCGAGATTTCACCAGAAGATCAAGAGAAAACTACCTTCACTTGTCCTTTTGGCACATTTGCTTTCCGTCGGATGCCATTCGGGTTGTGTAATGCACCTGCGACATTCCAAAGATGCATGCTCAGCATTTTTGAAGATATGAACGAGAAATTTTTAGAAGTGTTTATGGATGATTTCTCTGTTTTGGCGACTCTTTTGATGATTGCATGTCACATTTACAAGCAGTCTTAGCTCGATGCATGAAAAAGAATCTGATACTGAATTGGGAGAAATGCCACTTCATGGTGCCAAAGGGAATTGTCCTAGGACATATTGTTTCATCGAAGGGCATGGAAGTTGATAGAGCTAAGATTGACCTAATCGCCAAGCTACCTGCACCCAAGACGGTTAGAGATGTTAGATCATTTTTGGGTCATGCCAGATTTTATAGGAGGTTCATCAAGGACTTTAGTATCATAGCTCGACCATTATGTAACCTCCTAGCCCTTGATACACCATTCAATTGGACTGAAACCTGTCAAGAGACATTTGAAAAGTTGAAGTCTATGCTTAGCACTGCACCCATCATGCGACCACCTGATTGGTCATTACCTTTTGAGATCATGTGCGATGCTAGCGACTATGCGATAGAAGCTGTCCTAGGACAACGCAAGGATAATAAGCCATATGTCATTTACTATGCAAGCAAAACCTTGAACGATGCTCAAATGGATAAGAAAGAAGCTAAACCATGCTTAATACGATGGATACTTCTACTCCAAGAATTTGACATCACTATCAAAGATAAAAAGGGAGTAGAGAATGTGGTTGCTGACCATTTATCACGGCTAGTTTTTAATGATTTGGTGCCACAGTTTCCCATCAAGGACTCATTCCCCAAAGAGCAGCTGTTTGGACTTTCTACTATGCCATGGTATGCTGATATTGTAAATTTTCTTATCACGAACCGGATGCCGGAGCATTGGAGATCGAATGATAAGAATAATTTCTTGCGTGAAGTAAGAAATTATTATTATGATGCTCCTTATTTGTTCAAGTATTGGAATGATCAAATCTTTAGAAGATGCATTCCGGAGCATGAGATACAAAGTGTACTCTCTTTTTGTCATGCCAGTGCTTGTGGAGGATACTTTGCATCTAAGAAAACGGCAGCTAAGGTGTTGCAATGTGGTTTTTATTGGCCTACACTATTTAAAGATGCCCACGAATTCTGTAGGACATATGACCCATGTCAACGTGTTGGAAGTCTAACTCGTAGGTAAATGATGCCCTTCAGCCCATTACTGATATTGAAATTTTTGACATGTGGGGCATCGATTTCATGGGCCCATTCCCACCGTCTTTTGGATATGAGTACATTTTAGTTGGTGTTGAGTATGTGTCCAAATGGGTAGAAGCTGTGCCTTGTCGAACAAATGACCACAAACCAGTTTTAAAATTTCTTAAAGAAAAACATATTTTCTAGGTTTGGGATGCCCAAGGTTATAATTAGTGATGGAAAAAATATATTTGTAATAAGCCTTTTGAGATCCTGTACGAAAGTACGGTATCACCCATAGAATTGCAACCCCTTATCACCCGCAGACTAGTGGCCAAGTAGAGTTAGCTAATCGGGAGATTAAACGAATTTTAGAGAAAACGGTGAATCCATCACGCAAAGACTGGTCTTTAAAACTTTCTGACACATTGTGGGCTTACCGTACTGCTTATAAAACTATTCTTGGTATGTCCCCGTATCGGCTAGTCTATGGAAAAGCATGTCATCTACCTATTGAAATAGAGCATAAATCGTATTGGTGATAAGTTGCTTAATAATTTATAATTTAGTCATCCTTTCATAGCACTTATCAATGTTTTAAACTGATAAATACATATTTTACCATGAAATTGAATAAACATTGAATTAAATTAAATTATGGTAAGAGGTAAATAATTCTTTCTTAAACCAGATTTTGAACTTGTCTCTCTCTCTTGATTGCAATCTTTCATGAAACTACAGAAAAACATATAAGGAGATTGTGTTGACTCGGCTAAGGTTATAATTAAATGGGTTTTGGTCCTGATTAGATTGAAAGTTATAATTGTATGGAAAATATTTTTATTAAGTCATGGTCTTGGTTTTGACCGGTCGAGTTCGATCTGAAGCAGCTTAGCAAGAATTAAATGACAATGGGCTCAAGGACAAGTCAACCATCATGACCCACCTCAAACCCAAAAATCACTGGATTCACTGTTCATATGAACAGTGTCCCGTAAAAACACTGTTCATCATGAACAGTGGGAAATAATATAATATAAAAAAATAAATAAATAAAATTGTTTCACTGTTTATCTCCTTCCTCCCTCAATCTATTCCTCCCGTTGATCCCGCCTCACAGAGCAACCGCGTGCCACCGCATCCATGCTGTCTTCATCCAAATCCAAATCCCAGCAGCGGAGATCAAGCTCCTCCGCCATCAACCGCGTGCGGCATCTCCTCTCCCGGACTTCCGACTCCACGCCGTGATCAACACCTCCCACGCATCGCGCCCCAACCGCTCGTGAAACCTTCCGCATCAGCCCTCTTCCTCCTCTCCCGCAACTCCTTTCCGTTTACAGCCGCAGCATCCCGGACCGGCCGCTCATCCAGCACGTTCACAGATCTCCACTGTTCATCTTCTTCCTCTCGCAGTGGATCACGGCCGAGATTCGAGTCGCCACCCGTCGATTCCCCCCGTTCTAGCCACGAGTCCCACATGGTGCAGCCGGCAACCAGATCCTTCGCCGCTTCTGCCACCCGTGACGCCCTCGGATCAGCGCCTCCATCCCGCAGTCAGCTTCCGATCCCATGGATTCCGCCCAACAATCAAGCATGCGTTCTTCCTCCTCTTCACACGAAATCAAGGATCCACCGCTGGCTAATCCTTAGTGGGGAGCTATAAAAGGAGGAAGAGTCATGAGGCAAAGGGGGGAGAGCTGGGTTCGGAAGGAAACAGGGGAACCCCTGTTTCGGTGAAGAAGAAGAAGGAGAAAGCCGAGAGAAAGAAATAAAAAAAAGAAGAGAGAGGGAGGAGAGAGAATAGTTTGTGATATATTGGGAAGAATGGGAGGTGAAGGCTTTCATTTGAAGATGGAAGGACATCCGGCCACCATGCGCGGCTAAACGTCTAGTCTAGGGCTGGATGAAGCCCTAGCAATGTAACAGGGCATTGTAGTTCTTACTTTTTTAATCTTTTTGGAGTTTGTTTAATTCTCATCCTCAATGAAAAATTATTTTATGATGTTTAAACCTTGAGCATGCCATTTACTATTCATGTTGCTAAAGTAGTCTAAGATGATCCATGCCTAGGAAGATGAGATGTGCTACACCCTAGATTAGCATACTTAGGTAGACACTTCATGCTATACCGAAGATGGATCTTCCTAAAACTCTTTATGCTTTTATTTTATAAGGCTTATAGCCAAAATTGCATGCCTCTCCAAAAGATAAGATTAAGAACACAATCCTTGATGCAATGCTATGTGGTGGATTCCAAACCCTAGATCTATTTACTTTGATAAAATTTCAATCCGTACTCATAGTTTGATTTAGTTAAATCAAGTTAGCAAATCCTTCTTGTTGATTTATTTTTAAAAGAAAAATAACTTATTGTTCAATCCCTGTGGACTGACACCCGTAATCACTATCCTACAGGATACGTGCTATTGCGTGGTTTATTTTCAAAATTGAAAGAACCGATCAATTTTTGGCGCCGTTGCCCGGGGATTGCTTGCATAGTTATTTTTCCTATCATAAAAAAAATTAATTAATTTAAAAAAAACTTTCAAAAAAATATATATATATATAAAAAATTATTCTCTATTATTGTTACTTTTCTTATCTCCTTTTTCTCTTCTACTAATTTTTTTTTTTTCTCTTGGTCTTATTTGATCAGAAATCGAAGAGGAGATCTGGGCTATCAGAAAGGAATGCTTTGGAGGTTTGCTAAAAAAAAATTTAAAATTGCTGGGGAAATTTCCTTTGGTAACCTCTAAACCTTTCTTATTTAAATTAATTATTAGCTTGAAATTTTGTGGTGATTGTTTGATTTCAATTTCAGCAAGAGTGTGAATGCATGCTTGATACACATACACAAATCAATTTGCACATAGTAAGGGCAATCACCCCAACAAGATAAGAGCCGGATTTCATCACCGGACTCTTGCCCAACTTAGGTGAACTCAATCTCACATAGTGTCATCTTTAATTAAAATCAATTAGACGTTGGCCCCTAGGGACATTCGAGCTCAATAGGACGAAGATCACCGAAAGTTGCACCAATTTCGCTCTGTGGCTTAGTTGATGTCTAGGCAAGCTTTGTCCCTATAAGGGAGACAGTTCATCTGTTCGAGGCAAGTGGGTTTTAAGTGGGACCTTTGCGAACGCATCGTGACCCCTCCACTTACCTGGGAGCTTACCTGGTCAACTCGGTTCATTAGACCGGATTGGAGGCTTAGGTGCCCTCTTCAAACCAGTTAGGAGCTGTCTAGTGATTTTTAGGTCAAAGACTAGGATTGATATGCTTTTCTCTTTTTTTGCATGCTTGATTGATCGAGTACTAGTGTATGCACGGTAGTCGTTCTAGAGTACAAAATCTATTACCTTTCGACCCTGAAATAGAACGAACCCTTAGGAACATTCGAGCTAAGATCAAAACATTAGGATCATCCCCACCTCTTAAGATGGCTGAAGAATAACCCAAACTCCTGAGGGAGTACTTTACTCCCACTATTTACACTTCCCCATCTTGCATTCGATTACCTGAAGTAGCAGCTGTACAATATGAAATAAAGTCTAGTGTGATCCAAATGCTTCCATCTTTTTATGGGCTCACCAACGAAGATCCATATAAACACCTAGATGAATTTCTTGAAATTTGCACCACTGTCAAGATTCAGAATTTCACTGATGATGCTCTGAAACTTAGATTATTCCCCTTCTCCCTTAAAGATAGAGCCAAACAATGGCTGAATTCTTTAGAAGCTAACTCAATTCGTTCTTGGGATCAAATGCAACAAGAATTCCTTAAAAAATACTTTCCCATAGGAAGAACGAACCAGTTTAGACGTGCCATTACAAGCTTCTCCCAAACTGAGGGAGAAGAATTTCATGAAACTTGGGAGAGATTTAGGGACCTAATCCGTAAATGCCCTCATCATCAAATACCTAAGTGGCAACTAGTGCAATGTTTTTATGACGGATTGACAGAACGAAACCGTCAGATGATTGATGCCGCATGTGGGGGCACATTCATGCTTCAAAATGAGCATGAAGCATGGAAATTATTTGAAAATCTAAATGAAAACTCCCTCCACCATGCTTCATGTTCTCGTCAAGCACCCCCGAGTTCTCAAAGAAAAGGGACCATTTGTGAAATAAGTCATTCTATGGACCTGTCTAGCAAGGTAGATGCATTGTCCCATAAGATTGACCAACTGATGATAGGTGGGCATTACATGAACTCTTCCCAAGCACAAGTGTGTACTATTGTTCTAGCCCATCCCACCCTATTCATGAGTGCCCTTCAGCGCCCCAATTCCCCGAACTTGTGCAAGAACACATCAATGCTGCTCAAACACTGCCTAGACCGGGTAATGACCCATTTTCCAATACATATAACCCGGGATGGCGAAATCATCCAAACTTTTCTTGGAAGCAGCAAGCTTCGAATACTGCCCAACCTTATTTCCAAAACTTTCCAAACCCTCAGAATTTTCAAACCCCACAAAATATTCATCCCTACCGTCCCTCGACTCAATTTCAACACACTCCTCCTCCACCCCAAAGAAACACAGCCTTTGAGGAGAAAGTGTTGAACGCCCTTCAAGGTTTGGAAACCATTACACAATTAGTGCACTCTCATACGCAATCAATCGCCAAGCTAGAATCCCAAATGGGTCAACTAGCTAATGCACTAAACAAGCGAGAGGAAGGAAAGCTTCCAAGCCAACCACTAAGTAATCCTAGGGGACAATACATGGCTCAAGAAAATCAACTAAATGCAATTCATCATGAACAAGCCAATGCTTTGACTACCCTAAGGAGTGGACGTATAATAGACAATAAGATTGGGGAGGACAACAATAAGGAAGGTGAAGAAGAGGATAGAAATGTGTCAAATGAAAATCTAAACCTTCTTCTTCTTCTTCGGCTAGTCCATCTTCTGCCAAAACTCACATCCCAAAGGCCCCATTTCCTGAAGCTCTTACTTCACCCTCTCCATTTGGCAAAAAGGGAACTTCATTAGAAGAGATGATGGAGGTCTTCAAACAAGTTAAAATCAACCTCCCACTCCTTGATGCCATCAGACAAGTTCCCTCCTATGCCAAATTTCTCAAAGACCTTTGTACACAAAAGCGAAAATCTAGGACACATGTGCCTAAAAAGGTCTTTCTAACTGAGCAAGTGAGTTCTATTCTCCAACACAACACCCCTCCAAAATTCAAAGATCCTGGTGCTCCCACCATCTCCTGTGTCTTAGGAAATAATTTCATTGATCGAGCACTCTTAGATCTAGGGGCAAGTGTCAACCTTTTACCTTATTCAGTTTATGAGAAACTTGGTTTAGGTGAGTTAAAACCAACCTCGGTATCCCTTCAATTGGCTGATCGATCTGTAAAAATACCCACGTGGGATAATTGAAGATGTTCTTGTCAAGGTAGATAAATTCTATTTTCCAGTAGATTTCATTGTCCTTGATATGGAACATGAGCCCAATCCTAATAAATAAATCCCCGTTATCCTTGGGCGGCCCTTTTTAGCAACAGCCAATGCGTGCATCAATTGTAGAACAGGGGTAATGAACATATCATTTGGGAATATGAAGGTAAAATTAAATGTGTTCAATGCGGCCGACCAACCCGCAAGAAAAATTGAGTGTTTTATGATAAACAAAATAGATGACCTCATAGAAGGAGATGCAAAAACTATCTCACTATGTCTGGCTGAAGACAATAAACTTAGCGCTTGTTGGGAGGCAACCCAATTCTCTTAGATTATTTCTTAACATTGAGGACAATGTTAGGTTTAGGTTTGGGGGTATTCATCTTGATTTTCGTCAAAAAAACAAAAAAATAAATAAAAAAATAAAAAAATAAAAAATAAATAAAAATAAAAAATAAAAAAATAAAAAATAATAATAATAATAAAAAATATCATTTTTAAAAAAAATAATAAAAAATAAAAATATTTTTTTAAATAAAATGTGTTTATTTTCATTTTTTATAAAATAATAAAAAAAAGTTATTAAAAAAAGTTTTTGTTAAAAAAAAAGCCCTAATTTATATACATTTATGCGAGAATGATGAACACACAAGGTATATAAAATCTAAAAAGCCCAATGACTAGTGGGAAGTAATACAAATTTAAGTTCTTTTTATTAAGTCTCTCTTAGGGAGTTGTAAGCTAATTAATACTTTGGAATTTCACTACACACTGGCCGACTCTTCTAAGGTCTAGGCTCGACATTATGTTGAGAGTATGGTAGCAACCTTGGACCCTGATGAATCATACTTATCTAATCCAAAAAAAAAAAAAACATCAATAAAAATGGATTTAGTCAGGAACATCGAAAAGGGCTACCTATTGTCAAAGATCAAGTGGCTTGTGATGAGGACTCCGAGCATAAGTCCGTAGGGGAGTCTTGATGCCCGACACCTTATGCCAACTGGTGTGAGAGTTGTCGACTGATTGCTCGTTACACGGAGAAATCACCACAAGAGTAAAAGTGCACAATTTATATATCTTTCTTAAAAAAAAAAAAGAAAAAAAAAGGAAAAAATGCTGTATTGACCGAAAAGACAATAGTGTGAAAGCCGTCGTTGCAAAAATTCGAGTAAACTGGAATATTACAGATAAAGCCCGTGAGGTACTAAAGTAAACATCCACAACTCTCGAAATCCTGCAGATAAGATAATTTTGAATCAGTGAGTAGGTCTTTTCGACCAATCCTTGGAAACTACTAGTATTAACAATATTTTGGAGATCCGAACCCTTAGCTTGTGTACGGTCCAGATTTCACCAAGCACTCCAGTATAAATGAGTCTTACAACTCCCTAAACGGAAACTTAATGACTTTAACTTAGATTGCATACTAATCTAGAATTTGGGGCTGACTTAGTAAATAAAACCGTGTGTGCTTTGAAATTCTTATCATTTATGTATCTTAAATTAGATTTGAATTAAAAAAAAAAAAACAACAACAACAACAACAACAAATTAATCATAAACAATAAATGATATTGAAGTTTGTGGGTATCTTCACTGGAAACCCTCACGAGACTATAACTCGTCCACTAGGGTAACTAGGGGTTTAAAGCCTTGTTGCATATGGTAAATGCAATCGCGATGCCTGCGAAAGTGAGTTAGAGCTTTTCTTTAATTTTATTTTGCTCGAGGACTAGCAAAACATAGGTTTGGGGTGTGATAAGTGCTTAATAATTTATAATTTAGTCATCCTTTCATAGCACTTATCAATGTTTTTAAACTGATAAATACATATTTTACCATGAAATTGAATAAACATTGAATTAAATTTAAATTATGGTAAGAGGTAAATAATTCTTTCTTAAACCAGATTTTGAACTTGTCTCTCTCTCTTGTTTGCAATCTTTCATGAAAACTACAGAAAAACATATAAGGAGATTGTGTTGACTCGGCTAAGGTTATAATTAAATGGGTTTTGGTCCTGATTAGATTGAAAGTTATAATTGTATGGAAAATATTTTTATTAAGTCATGGTCTTGGTTTTGACCGGTCGAGTTCGATCTGAAGCAGCTTAGCAAGAATTAAATGACAATGGGCTCAAGGACAAGTCAACCATCATGACCCACCTCAAACCCAAAAATCACTGGATTCACTGTTCATATGAACAGTGTCCCGTAAAAACACTGTTCATATGAACAGTGGGAAATAATATAATATAAAAAAATAAATAAATAAAATGTTTCACTGTTTATCTCCTTCCTCCCTCAATCTATTCCTCCCGTTGATCCCGCCTCACAGAGCAACCGCGTGCCACCGCATCCATGCTGTCTTCATCCAAATCCAAATCCCCAGCAGCGGAGATCAAGCTCCTCCGCCATCAACCGCGTGCGGCATCTCCTCTCCCGGACTTCCGACTCCACGCCGTGATCAACACCTCCCACGCATCGCGCCCCAACCGCTCGTGAAACCTTCCGCATCAGCCCTCTTCCTCCTCTCCCGCAACTCCTTTCCGTTTACAGCCGCAGCATCTCGGACCGGCCGCTCATCCCAGCACGTTCACAGATCTCCACTGTTCATCTTCTTCCTCTCGCAGCGGATCACGGCCGAGATTCGAGTCGCCACCCGTCGATTCCCCCGTTCTAGCCACGAGTCCCACATGGTGCAGCCGGCAACCAGATCCTTCGCCGCTTCTGCCGCCCGTGACGCCCTCGGATCAGCGCCTCCATCCCGCAGTCAGCTTCCGATCCCATGGATTCCGCCCAACAATCAAGCATGCGTTCTTCCTCCTCTTCACACGAAATCAAGGATCCACCGCTGGCTAATCCTTAGTGGGGAGCTATAAAAGGAGGAAGATCATGAGGCAAAGGGGGGAGAGCTGGGTTCGGAAGGAAACAGGGGAACCCTGTTTCGGTGAAGAAGAAGAAGGAGAAAGCCGAGAAAAGAAATAAAAAAAAAGAAGAGAGAGGGGAGGAGAGAGAATAGTTTGTGATATATTGGGAAGAATGGGAGGTGAAGGCTTTCATTTGAAGATGGAAGGACATCCGGCCACCATGCGCGGCTAAACGTCTAGTCTAGGGCTGGATGAAGCCCTAGCAATGTAACAGGGCATTGTAGTTCTTACTTTTTTAATCTTTTTGGAGTTTGTTTAAATTCTCATCCTCAATGAAAAATTATTTTATGATGTTTAAACCTTGAGCATGCCATTTACTATTCATGTTGCTAAAGTAGTCTAAGATGATCCATGCCTAGGAAGATGAGTGTGCTACACCCTAGATTAGCATACTTAGGTAGACACTTCATGCTATACCGAAGATGGATCTTCCTAAAACTCTTTATGCTTTATTTATAGCTTGTAGCCAAATTGCATGCCTCTCCAAAAGATAAGATTAAGAACACAATCTTGATGCAATGCTATGTGGTGGATTCCAAACCCTAGGATCTATTTACTTTGATAAAATTTCAATCTGTACTCATAGTTGATTAGTTAAATCAAGTTAGCAAATCCTTCTTGTTGATTTATTTTTAAAAGAAAAATAACTTATTCTTCAATCCCTGTGGGACCGACACCCGTAATCACTATCCTACAGGATACGTGCTATTGCGTGGTTTATTTCAAAATTGAAAGAACCGATCAATTGGGCCATTAGAAAATTAAACTTTGAAGTATCAGATGCTGGGTTTAGCTAGAAAATTACAATTAAGTGAGTTGAATGAAATTCGACGGGATGCGTATGACAATGCTAGACTTGTAAAGAACGATAAAATAGGCATGATAAAATCAATTCTAAGAAATCTTTTGAACTTGCACAAAAAGTTTTTTTTATGACTCTCGCTTACACTGTTTCCTAGAAAGTTACGATCAAGATGGACAGGTCCTTTCATTGTAAAAACTGTTATTCCATACGGGGCAGTTGAAATGAAAATCCACAGGATGGCACAATTTTTAAGGTAAAGGGACAAAGATTAAAACCTTTTCTGAGAATTTTGCAGATGAAGAGGACTCCTTTCCCTTGGAGGAGCCTCTATGACTGAGCATGACGGCCAAGGTATGGTTATAGTTAGAATTATTTTTTTTCTTTTATTTCTAGTTTTTTTCTTATTTGTAGGTCTTCTTTTCTGGAAATCAACACGTCAAGATATTCTTCTTCTCTCCAATATATTTTCTCTATTGTCTCTCATAATTTTTCTTGCATCTTTTACATTGAGGACAATGCAATGTTTAAATTGGGGGAGGGAAATATTTTGCAAAAAAAAAAAAAAAAAACTTGTTTTTGCATTGATTTATTCTATTACTTTTTTTCTGAGCAAATGCACATGTATTTTCATATTGAGTTTGTGCAACTATTAAGACAAGGAACACATGCATACTATGACTGATCAGAGACCTATTATTAGATCCCCACACGTGTACTTAATGACAATAGGAAGGCCTCAGGAGTTCATATTTGTTAACTGCATTTTTGTTAGCCTTATCATAAAAGAAGTATGAGTATCCTTGTTCGTACCATAAGGCTCAGGATTTGGTTTTCACATAAAGATAGAGGTTGAATATCCCGACTAGATTACTTAGGTGCCTTATGATCCGACCTTGGTTGACCTATAGTCACGATGCAGTCACACATATAATAAAAATATTTATATGGTTCAGTCTACCATCTCTTTTCTTGCATAATTATTATTCAAAAAAAAAATAAAAAAAATACTTATGATGACAAGTCTGGTCTCGTGGCGTAGTCTGGTTCGAGTAATTAAGTCCGAGGGTGTTTTACCTAATGTCTTGAGCCAACTGGATATGGGGTCATTGACTGAAAGCTCGCTACATGGACCTTACTAGAGCCTAATGGGGTTGGATAGCTGTAGTTGTCATGTGTATTGAAAAAAAAATATATGAAATAAAAATAAGCATGAATGAGTTGGTTAGGCTGAACCTAGTGACATGTGGTAATGGCCGGTTTGACTCCATTGTATTGGACCTCCGTGTACCTGGGTTGTTTAGTTGGGATTGATAACTCTTTTTTACATGCGAACCATTCTTGACAAATTTAGACAACATGTGATATTCTGAAAATTTGATGGATCAGGTTCTAACAAATTGTAGAAAATACTTGTGAACTTGAGTAGTGCACCTAAAACTCAGGCGGTGCCCTATTGTGGTGGAGGTATTAGTACTCTGAGAAAGTCATACGATTTGATGCACACTACACTTTTATATTTCCTTGCTTTGACAGTTGCCATGCTTGAAAATATATATCAATTAATTACATGTGTATTAGCTTAAGATTTATTTCATATTTTTATTAGAATCTCATGTCATATAATTTATGATGTTTGTGGGTAACATTCCTGAAAACCCTCACGAGACAACACTCGTCCACTAGGGTAACCTAGGGGTTTAACGGCTTGTTGCACGTGCTAAGTGCAATCGTGATTCCTACGAAAGTGAGTGTTTATCTTAATTTTATGCAATTAGTTCTAATAAAACATCAAAGGATCAACCAACACCTTTTGCACTCTCATTTTATTATCTACTCGTTAATTGCTAGAGACTAGCAATAAGCTATTGGGGGGTGTGATGAGAGCACAAAAGATGATCTACACATCACTTAAATTAGTATTATTGCTAACAAATAATATAGAAGTGCTGTATTAATATTATATTTTTGTGGGGTGCAGGTGATCAGAACCACTTCGTCGCAGCTTCATTTTTCTGCAAGCCTAAGCATCTGCAAGCCG